>NC_045787.1:147895069-148231029 GCF_009873245.2 Balaenoptera musculus | reverse complement strand
TCGCTGAGAGCTGTAAGGGAAACCAAAGAGGTGATGTGGTAGAGGGTGCAGCAGCGTTGGCTGTGACTAGCTTTTCTCTGGGGAGGTGACATCTGGGCTAAGATCTGAAGGATGAGAAGGAGCCAGCCATGGAAAACCCAGAGGGGGTGAAAAGACCTCCAGGCGGAGGAGCAGGAAGTGGGAAGGAGCTGGGTGCTCAGAACCATCCTCTGCGAAACCCACCCGCCACGTATCACTCCACATCAGCTCCTCACACATTTCCAAATGCACTTGACCTCTTCTGCAGACAAGAGGATGGGAAGCCAGCATCACTGCTGGGACCTCATAGTGCTAGGACCTTGCAGAGTGCCTGGTCCATGCCCCAGCTCCTTGCCAGGTGGCCAAGGAAGACCTAAATGAACCAAGCAACCCATCACCAGTGGCCGAGCTGGACAGTTGGGCTCGGGGATGGCACAGAGCTGGACCACTCCTGCCCCGATGTCCACGGGGCTCAGTCCCTCACTCCGCACATGTCTCGGCTCATGTGTCATCTTCTCAGAGAGGCTGTCCCCCTCTCCCACCCGGCCCAGCCCCCCTTGGCTGTTCTTCACGGCACCTTCCCCAGCTGCCGTTTTAGGTGTTTATTTGTGGCTGTGTGTACTGCCCGTCTGGACTGAGAGTTCTGTGATACAAGAATGCATTTTCCCACTGTTTCCCCTACTCCTAGGACAGTGCCTGGCTGATTGCAGATGCTCCCTGTATAACCTTTCCAGTTTGCTAAAGGCCTCCATTGTCTTCCATGCCTTTCTGCATTTGCTGAAAGAGAAGACAGCAAAAGAAACTTCCTTTTGAAGTAAAAAACAAAATGTGCATCAGATGAGCTATCTTTTAAGGAAAAGAGAAGGGTGCCCATCCTGCACCAGCCACCTTCCTTGTAAAGTCTCACGCACCCTGAGAGCACCTCTGGGAGGCGGCATTTTTATCAGCATGTGTGCAATAAGGTTTCAAGTACCAGCTGACGTGCTTTTACTTATCTCTGCACTCGGGATGCATCTTGCTTGTACCCTGAGGCCTGCGCTCCCACCCAGCCTGACAGCTCACCAAGAATCACCCACTGCCTTGGGTGGTGCCAGTCATTGTGGCATCAGAGAAGAAAATCACACATTTATGTCTTTTAAGTTCAAAAGCCAGTGATTATATAAAGCAGAACAATTACGATGCGCACTTGGAAGTTTTCCAGCTCCCCAGACTACAGAAGCCACTGCACAGGCTGGAAGAAGGAGGCGGAGCATGAAGATGGTAACTGAGGGGGCTGCAGGGACTGGGACGCCCCCTCCACCACCAGGACAAGGTCAGGGGGCCTCGCGGAGGCCTGGTCGGGGCTGCACAGGGGCCAGTGTCTGTTTGAGGGAAGACTGACCATTGCTTTCACCGAGGACCCTCAGTCTTCTCAGGCACATCTGGGAGGGCCATTCTCTACCTAAGGATCCCAGGACAAAGGTGGGTCCTAAACAGTGGGTGGGGGTGAGCAGGACCCTGTGGGGCTCCTGGGCATGGAAGCTTTTCTGTGTTCCCAGGTTCTTGTTTGTAGGAAATAGGCTTCAGCCTCCGTGACCTTCCCTGAGTTCTAAAGGGCAGGTTCAAACAGTTGTTCATCAGGGAAGGGAGGGGATGCAGAGACAGGACAGGAGCAGTCAAGAAACAATAGTGCAGCCTTGGGGCAGGGTCTTGGTTCCCCCTCAAGGGATACGCAAAATAATATCTTTGCTCTCTTCTACAGAACTAAACCCCTCAGCAAATGGAAGATGTTAACTATTTGATGAAGCATTCTTCATTCCAGAGAGAAGGTCACAGCTTGATAACCTGGAGAAATACAGAAGCTCATCAAGAGACCACCTGCAGCCAGATTAAAGGAATGCAGGCCCTGCACGTACCCTGATACTTACCAGCAACCTCGCCCTTGAACCATTGCTATAAAACTCCTCACCAAATCCCCCCGGGGTTGGGACACACCGAGCTCTCTGTGTCCCCCTTTGCCTGGCAAAGCAATAAAGCTACTCTTTTTCTACTTCACCCAAAACTCTGTCTCCAAGATTTGATTTAGCACCAGTGCAGAGGTCAAGTTTTCGGCATCAGGGGAGAAGGGACAAAAACCCAGGGCCAAGAGGAGAAATTAGAGAATAAGTTCAAGACCTCCCAGGGGTGAAATATTCCGCCTCCCTTATGCTTATTTTGCAGATCAGGAAAATGATACTCAGAAAAGCTAATGGCCTGTACAAATAGATGTGATGGGGAAAGAGTTTGAAACCATATCTCATTGACTCCAGGGTTCCTGGGCTTTCCACCTGACCTGGCTACCTGCATCAAGAGGTGGCACTGATCAAATCCATTTCCTCCCAGTCGCACATGGCCCTAGTGGTCATTAATGATTCTTCAAGTGAACCAAGAATCAAGGGGTGGTTCCACATTTGACCACCAGAGGGCAGCAGCAGCACACAGACCTGTCTGTCTCATCTTTCTAGGTGGGGCTCCCTCCAGCCAGGCCTCCTTCTGAGCTGAGGGTGTGCCTTTGTCCTCCCTTGTTTCCTTATTCCAGTGTCTAGTTCACAGCCCACCACACAATAGGTGTGAGTGCGAGTGAGTAGGCCTTGCTGGGGAGCAGAATGCCTACAGTTGGTGGAAGTTTGGAGTCTCCACCGACAAGCTATACCTTAGACTGGAATTTCTCCAAATCTGGCCTGGGACCATCTCTCCCAATACCAGGAGTTCTTTGAGAGGCAGATTCACCCCAACATCATGGAGTTAAAAATAGAGTGGGGCCTGGGAATCTGCATTTATACCAAGTGTAGAGGATTCTGAAGCCAAATAAACTTTGAGAACCCCTGCATTTCAGCACCAAAAGCACAGGACAGTCCAAGTCAAACTTACCCAGTTGTTTTGAGGCCCCTAGGAGGAGAAGCCACTTGCTCAAAGCCACACACCCACGTGCGGTAGGGCCAGGACTTGCCCCCAGGCCTGCCTAGTTCATGCAGTTGGTGGAGCTAAGCTTCACTTGAGGTCGGGTCCCCATGGGGGCATTCTTATAGGCAGTACTCCTGAAAGAATGAGCCCCTCTTATCTGGGCCTCAATTGCCTCACCGAGCCATGACCACAGGACTCTAAGAATGAGATCTTTGGTGGGGGGGATTTCCCTTACACCTTTCCCAGACTTCCAAGGTCCCTGAATTAGAGTTTAGAAATCAAATTAGGTTCCCACTGGAATCAGAAACAGAGGCCAATCCATAACTGGTTAATGATGCCTTCCTACTCAGAAAATGTCCAAACTCCTTAGTGTCCAGGGGTGTCCTTTCCAGAACCTTCCAACCGAGCCATTCCCATTCCTGCAGTGTTAAGAGAGCAGAGGCATGGGCCACTTCACCCACAAGAAAACCATGGTAAGTGTATTCTGCACACTCAGGAGAGAAACTAAAGAAAGGTAGTGCCTTGGTGGTGAAAAGGAATGAGAGGGGGAGAAAGAAAGAGAGAGCGTGAGGGAAGAAACTGAGATCCTCCAGCAAAGGTGTGAAGGTCTCGTCTGAGCAGCTCCACAGAGTGGGAACCACTAGAATCAGACCTCTGTAAGGATGTGAATTCTGGAGCAGTGTCTCCAAGCCCTGGGGACATGGGACAAGGAGAGGTAAGGTCACCACAGTGGTTGTTATGGAAACAGAGGCAGTCTTGAGAGGAACACACTGTCATCACCACCAAGAAAAGATGTGCCATCACCATGTCTGCCCACCCGCTGCCTTGCTCCTAGGATCTCAACCAACCCACAGGGCAGATACATTGAGTTTCAGGGCAGTCTTTTGTATTTGGAGTTGGTTCATGCAGTGGGCTAGGTTATTTTTTGCTCAGTGGTATGCTGCTTCAAGGAAACCGGATATGTTGAAGGAATTAGAATGTTCAGAACATTTCCTTGAGAATTCTTCAAATATTCAAGGGCGGTCAGACAGAGGAGGAATCAGATTGGGTTTAGGTGGAGATTAGTGGGAATAAATTACAGGAAAGCAGGTTTAAATTCCATAAAATTCAATTCAACCAAATTCATTGGGCATCTGTATAACCTCTAAGCCTGGGGCTGGACCCATCTGTGATGATTTCAAGAAGACTTTAAGGGATATGTTGATAAATGTTTAAAAATAGTTATGTACCTATTTTAATGAGAACTGAAGAAAAATGGAATTGCACTTTCAGCCCTTTATTTATGGTAGGAATACAGAATTGTATTTCTCAATGAATTTGCCTATATTTTTAAGTCAACAGCTTTAAAGAAACATTAAGTAAATAATATTAAAGGTGGTACCCAGAATGTGCAAAAATTGTAAAAGTAATAAGAGACCAACTCTTTGGGAAACATTGACCTGTTGGCACTGATTTGTGAGCACAGGCATTTGCTGTAACAAACAAGCCCTTCATCTCAGTGGCTGTGGGGTTCTGTCACATCAGCGGCCCCAAATAAACTACATCTCTTGGTATTCACACTTGATATAACCCTCTCCCTCAAACTGGGCTGGCTCTGTGACTTGCCCTAATCTAGAAAATGCAGCAGAAGTGATGCTGGGTCCATTCCAAGCCTAAGCCTTAGGAAGGTCTGGCAGGTTCCAGTTTCCCACTCTTGGTAGCCCTAAGCTCCATAGAAGAAGTCTGGCTATGCTGTTGGAGTGACCAGCGAAGGACCACAGGAGAGGCCATGGGGAAGGAGAGAGGTCCTGATGCTACATGGAGAGAGAAAGAAGCACTGCATCCTAGTGTCCCAACTGAACCCCGCCTCCAGCCAGCCCACCAACTGAACATGCAGGGTGCATGAGTAACCAGCAGCAAGACCAGAGGAGGAACTACCAGCTAAGCCCAGCCCACATGCAGAATTGTGTGCAATTAAAAATAGCATTTGTTTTAAGCCACTAAGTTTGGAGATGGCTTGTTATGCAACAATAGATAATAATCAAAAGGCTGTTTTGATGCAATTAAGGTTTCTTTCTCACTCACAGTATTTTCAATTTGGGGGTGCTCTGCTCCATGTCATCATTCAGGGATTCAGTATCCTTCCATACAGTGGGTTAACCATCTTCTAGGGCCTTGGAGTGCTCATCCAGATCCTCTACACATGGCCACAGAGAAGGATTGTGCAAGATGATTGGTGGGGGAAAGGGGGTGGGATGAGGCCTGAAAATGGCAGGCAATTAAATAGGACAAGAATTCAGTTACATGGCACCACCTAACATAAAGGGGGCTGGAAAATGTGACTGAACTATGTGACCAAGATAAAGAGGAAAAGTACAGATTTGGAGAGCCCTACCATCTCTTCACATATGTTATTAAAACACATACATACATACACCATGCTAGTGACCTAGTGCAGTGAGTCTTGCACTAGAATATTAATAAATGGTTTTGGGGACCCTGAAAAAAGAGCAATGAGCTTTGTGTGGAGCCAGGTGGCCTTTCAGCAAATACAAGGAGTGGCTGGTAACATAGGACTTGGGTTTTGAAGGATGACTAGGAGTTTTCCAACCAGAAGGGGAAGATGAATCTAGGCAGATGGTAGATGGCCATGAAAGAATGCATTATATGCAGAAAGCAATGAAGGAAACAACCACAAAATTAATGAGATTAAGTTTGGATGACCTGGTTTGAGGCCTCATGAAGACTGCTTTAGAGGACCCCTGGGCCTTTCAGTTACATTAACACTTAGGTTGAACCCATTTTGAGCTGGGTTAGTTATTTATGAACCAAAGAGCCCCGATGAATGATTCTTCCTAATGTAAAGTTCTAGGATTATTTATTTCTAAACAAATAACTTCCACTACACCATCCAAGGCCGGTCACCCAAAAGTACAGTAGGACACAGCTAGATAATAAACATAAAGTATCCCCAACCCGATCTTTACCACTGGTCCCCACTGTCAGAGCCCTTGATTAGTTACTCGTCAGCCATTCCTCGGAGTCAAAGCATTTCCATCTCTGGCTCCCCATTCTGTCAGACACATTGCGGGGCACCCTCTTAGCTCCTGCTGGAACTATGCCATCCCAAGGGACTCATTTCTGGCCACAGGTGATTGGTTGAGATATAGCCACCTGACCTTTGATGAGCCAATCACATTCTCTCCTATTAGAACTAGAAGCAGAGACACAAAATCTCCAGTGAGACGTTGATAAGCCTGCAGCTGGCAGCCTGGGATTTAGGATCAGTTTTTAAGAAGGTGCAAGCTGGAAAGTTGATAGCTGGAAATTCGTCTTCAGAGAAAGGCAGGAGAAGAAACAGATCAGCAGAGAAGCCATACAGCCCAGGAATGGAGAGAAAGAAAGGGGTGGCCCAATGCCTTCCACTTCCCATGACACCCAAGTCAATGTCCTGCTTTTGTTTTTCATGGTACTCCCTTGTGACATACTGAGAAGCCACCTTTTCTTAGATAATTTGAATAGGTTACTGTTCTTTGCAAAATAAATTAGTCCTGCCTGAAGCAGAGAAAAGAACAATTTATTGGGGCTATTGTAAGACTAATAAGATAAAAGTAGGATCATGAAGCACATCAGGGATAAAAATATCTTATGGGAATGTTGTGTAGATGACGTGGGATTACCCATGAAATGCACAGTCCCTGGCACATATTAGGTGCAACCCCCCAAAAATGCTTTTATGACCATTATCATTCTTCTCACAGCCTCCATATACCCCCATATTCCTGAGTGTGTGACTTTACTGAATGGAAGAAGAAGATTTACCTCGCCTGGTACACAGCTGCCAACCTCAAATCCCAATACACATGCTCTTCTATAAAGACCCTTCCCACAAAGTCTTTTTCTCTTTGCTTTCTCCCGAGAAGGCCCCGGACTCATGACCTCATCGCTCCCTCCAGGATTCCCAGCTGCACCCCAAACTTGCACACCTAATCCCATCCAAGTACTCAGCAGAACAAAGGCCCTCCACTATAACAGTCAGTTAGATGGCACAGCTTGCTCCCCGTTACACTAACCATGGCTACTGAGATTAAGCAGATACTGTGTTGGCTCCAGTGTCTACCCATAGGGTGAAGCCAGATCCAGCTCTGCCAAGAGACTGACAGGACAGAACATCAGCTCCCATCAAGGACGAGGGTCTAATTCAATCTCTTCATGACAGATGCTGCTTGCTGTTGATGGGCCTGCCCTCCTTTGGTCTTCCCCCCCAACATTGCCCTCTCTGTCACCTCCTTTGCTGTCTTAAGGACTCTTGAAGATGTCACATAAGGCAAATGCCAAGTTGTCAGTGAAGGGGGTGGAGACTTAATGGAGCATTAGGACTAATTAACAAAAACTGACAAAAGGGGAAGGAAGCCTGAGGCCTGTTCTATAAGGAAGATGCTCTGTCTCCAAGGAAGAGGAGAAGTCTGGCGGGAGAGGGGGGTGGAGAAGCTAAGAGAAATCCTTGTACTGTACCAGATGTGTCTTGACATGTCTTGTGTCTCCTTCTCCACAAAGCTCCAAGACAAATTAATGTGCCTGATAAACAGGAAGTGGGCATGCCTGTGAGTTTTGAAACAAGGAGGAGCTGCCAGAACACATCACAATTAAGTTAAAATGGGCCCTCAGTGACTTTTGGTCAAACATATTGGTTAACTTAATTTCATGTCCATAGTCTACAATTCTACAACACAGTCATCCAAACAATTATTTTATTGGCCCCAGGAACCACAACACACATAAGCTCTTAGTTTTCTCAATATCATTGAGCGAATTGCAGCCTTTCTAAAATAGATAAATCACTGATACCCACTGATGACCTCAAATTTTATCATCACCCAAGTTTCAAGTTGGAAATTCTCATATTTTTGTACTGTCAAGCTGAGGACATTGGAAGGCTATGTGTTAGAATAAGAAATTTAAAATAAAAAGAAATACAAGTGACTGGCAAACATAAGAACCTGTGGCCACGTACAGTGATAGTTATGTAGATGCAAACTGAAAAGACAACAAAATATCATTTTCATTCAGCAAACTAGCAAATGCTAAAACATTTGATAGTTCCTCTTGTTGGAAAGAATGGAGGCAGACAGAAACCGTCTTACACTGTTGTGATTGAAAATTAGTACAACCATTTTGAAAATATCTTAGCACAACCTTTCCAAATTATAAAAGTATATTCTGTTTGAATATACTTTCTGCTGCCAGGAATTTTCCTGCCACCGTAGTTATCATATGTTTGAATTCTGTGCAATGGTCAGAATAAGTGAGCTGGATATACATAGAGCTATGTGGAATGATTCCCAAAATACAATGTGCATAAAAATAAGAAATCCCATAAGATTATCAGCTGATTTTTCAGCAGAAACTCTTCAGGCCAGAAGGGAGTGGGAGGATATACTTAAAGTGATGAAAGAGAAAAACCAAGAACCAAGATTACTCTACCCGGCAAGGATCTCATTCAGGTTAGATGGAGAAACCAAAATCTTTACAGACAAGCAAATCTAAGAGAATTCAGCACCACCAAACCAGCTTTACAACAAGTGCTAAAGGAACTTCTCTAGGAGGGAAACACAAGAGAAGAAAAAGACCCACAAAAACAAACCCAAAACAATTAAGAAAATGATAATAAGAACATAACATTTCGATAATAACCTTGAATGTAAATGGATTAAATGCACCAACCAAAAGACACAGACTGGCTGAATGGATACAAAAACAAGACCCATATATATGCTGTCTACAAGAGACCCACTTCAGACCTGGAGACACATACAGACTGAAAGTGAAGGGATGGAAAAAGATATTCCATGCAAATGGAAATCAAAAGAAGGCAGGAGGAGCAATACTCGTATCAGAAAATATAGACTTTAAAATAAAGACTATTACAAGAGACAAAGAAGGACACTATACAATGATCAAGGGATCAATCCAAGAAGAAGATATAACAATTATAAATATTTATGCACCCAATATAGGAGCACCTCAATACATAAGGCAAATACTAACAACCATAAAAAGGGAAATTGACAGTAACACAATAATTGTAGGGGACTTTAACACCCCACTTACACCAATAGACAGATCATCCAAACAGAAAATAAATAAGGAAACATGCACTTTAAATAACACAATAGACCGGATAGATTTAGTTGATATATATAGGACATTCCACCTGGAAGTGGCAGAATACACTTTCTTCTCAAGTGCACATGGAACATTCTACAGGATAAATCACATCTTGGGTCACAAATCAAGCCTCAGAAAATTTAAGAAAATTGAAATCATATCAAGCATCTTTTCTGACCACAACACTATGAGATTAGAAATCAATTACAGGAAAAAGAAACTGTAAAAAACACAAATACATACATGCTAAACAGTGTGCTACTAAATAACCAAGAGCTCACTGAAGAAATCAAGGAAGAAATAAAAAAGATACAGAGAACCAAATGACAAAGAAAACAGAACAACCCAAAACCTATGGGATGCAACAAAAGCAGTTCTAAGAGGGAAGTTTATAGCAATTACATCTCAACTCAAGAAGCAAGAAAAATCTCAAATAAACAATCTAACCTTACACCTAAAGCAACTAGAGAAAGAAGAACAAAGAAAACCCAAAGTCAGTAGAATGAAAGAAATCATACAGATCAGAGCAGAAATAAATGAAATAGAAATGAAGAAAACAATAGCACAGATCAATCAAACTAAAAGCTGGTTCTTTGAGAAGATAAACAAAATTGATAAATGTTTAGCCAGACTCATCAAGAAAAAAAGGGAGAGGATGCAAATCAATAAAATTAGAAATGAAAAAGGAGAAATCACAACTACACTACAGAAATACAAAGGATTATAAGAGACTACTACAACAATGATATGCCAGTAAAATGGTCAACCTGGAAGAAATGGACAAATTCTTAGAAAGGTACAATTTTCCAAGACTGAACTAGGAAGAATTAGAAAATATAAACAGACCTATCACAAGTAATGAAATTGAAACTGTAATTAAAAATCTTCCAACAAACAAAAGTCCAGGACCAGATGGCTTCACAGGCAACTCGTATCAAACATTTAGAGAAGAGCTAACAGCTATCCTTCTCAAACTCTTCCCAAAATTGCAGAGAGAGGAACACTTCCAAATTTGTTCTATGAGGCCTCCATCACCCTGATACCAAAACCAGACAAAGATATCCCCCAAAAAAGAAAATTACAGACCAATATCACTGATGAACATAGATGCAAAAATCCTCAACAAAATTCTAGCAAACAGAATCCAACAACACATTAAGAAGACTATACACCATGATCAACTGGGATTTATCCCAGGAATGCAAGGATTCTTCAATATACGCAAAGCAATCAATGTGATACACCATATTAACAAATTAAGGAATAAAAACCATATGATCATCTCAGTCAATGCAGAAAAAGCTTTTGACAAAATTCAACACCAATTTATGATAAAAAACTCTCTAGAAAATGGGCATAGAGGGAACATACCTCAACATAATAAAGGTCATATATGAAAAACCCACAGCAAGCATCATTCTCAATGGTGAAAAACTGAAAGCACTTCCATTAAGATCAGGAGCAAGACAAGGATGTCCACTCTCACCATTCTTATTCAACATAGTTTTGGAAGTCTTAGCCACAGCAATCAAAGAAGAAAAAGAAATAAAAAGAATACAAATTGGAAAAGAAGAAGTAAAACTGTCACTGTTTGCAGACGACATGATACTACACATAGAAAATCCAGAAGATGCCACCAGAAAACTACTAGAACTAATCAATGAATTTGGTAAGGTTGCAGGATACAAAATTAATGCACAGAAATCTCTTGCATTTCTATACACTAACAACAAAAAATCAGAAAGAGAAATTAAGGAAACAATCCCATTTACCATCGCAACAAAAAGAATATAATATGTAGGAATAAACTTACCTAAGGAGGCAAAAGACCTGTACTCAAAAAACTATAAAGCACTGATAAAAGAAATCAAAGATGACATAAACAGATGGAGAAATATACCATGTTTTTGGATTGGAAGAATCAATATTGTGAAAATGACTATACTACCCTAAGCAATCGACAGTTTCAATGCAATCCCTATCAAATTACAAATGGCATTCTTCACAGAATTAGAACAAAAAATTTTACTACTTGTATGGAAACACAAAAGACCCCGAATAGCAAAAGCAATCTTGAGAAAGAAAAACAGAGCTGGAGGAATCAGGCTCTGTGTCTTCAAACTATACTACAAAGCTATGGTAATCAAGACAGTATGGTACAGGCACAAAAACAGAAACATAGAGCAATGGTACAGGATAGAAATCCCAGAGATAAACCCATGCACATATGGTCACCTAATTTATGACAAAGGAGGCAAGAACAGACAATGGAGAAAAGACAGCCTCTTCAGTCAATAAATGGTGCTGGGAAAACTGGACAGCTACATGCAGAAGAATGAAATTAGAACACTCCCTAACACCATACACAAAAAAAAACCCTCAAAATGGGTTAAAGACCTAAATGTAAGACCGGACACTATAAAACTCTTAGAGGAAAACATAGGAAAAACACTCTTTGACATAAACCACAGCAAGATCTTGTTTGACCCACCTCCTAGAGTAATGAAAATAAAAACAAAAATAAACAAATGGGACCTAATTAAACTTAAATCTTTTGCACAGCAAAGGAAACCATAAACAAGTTGAAAAGACAACCCTCAGAATGGGAGAAAATATTTGCAAATGAAACAATGGACAAAGGATTAATCTCCAAAATATACAAGCAGCTCATGCAGTGCAATAATAAAAAAACAAACAACCCAATTAAAAAATGGGTGGAAGACCTAAATAGACATTTCACCAAAGAAGACATACAGATGACCAAGAGGCACATGAAAAGATGCTCAACATCACCAATTATTACAGAAATGCAAATCAAAATTTCAATGAAGTTATCACCTCACACCAGTCAGAATGGCCTTAACCAAAAAAATCTACAAACAGTAAATACTGGAGAGGGTGTGGAGAAAAGGGAACCCTCCTGCACTGCTGGTGGGAATGTAAATTGATACAGCCACTGTGGAGAACAGTATGGAGGTTCCTTAAAAAACTAAAAACAGAATTACCATATGACCCAGCAATCCCACTACTGGGCATATACCTCCAGAAAACCATAATTCAAAAGGACACATGTACCTCAATGTTCATTGCAGCACTATTTACAATAGCCAGGACATGGAAACAACCTAAATGTCCATCGACAGATGAATGGATAAAGAAGATGTGGTACATATATACAATGGGATATTACTCATCCATAAAAAGGAATGAAATTGAGTCATTTGTAGATATGTGGATGAACCTAGAGTCTGTCATACAGAGTGAAGTAAGCCAGAAAGAGAAAAACAAATATCATATATTAACACATATATGTGGAATCTAGAAAAGTGATACAGATGAACCTATTGGCAGGACAAGAATAGAGATGTAGATGTAGAGAACGGACATGTGGGCACAGAGAGGGAAGTGAAGGGTGGAACAAATTGGGAGATCAGGTTTGACATAAATACACTACCATGTGTAAAATAGATAGCTAGTGGGAACCTGCCGTATAGCACAGGTAGCTCAGCTCGGTGCTCTGTGACGACCTAGATAGGTGGGACAGGGGGTGGGGCTGGGAGGGAGGTCCAAGAGAGAGGGGATATAGGTATACAAATTGCTGATTCACTTTGTTGTACAGCAGAAACTAACACAACATTGTAAAGCAATTATATGCCAATAAAAAATATGCAGCCTGGTGGAAATCACTGCTCTAAGGAATATGTTCTCTCTTTAGTGCACACACCTTCTCCACTCCCTACTCCTCCCCTAAGTTAAAAGTCTATAATTCATCAGCAAATTGCAACAATTTTAGATACTCTGTAGATTTACAGCTATTAAAGACAATAAGTGTGTATACTATTTTAAAGTATTTGAAATCTGATTGTATCAAGTGTAGGTTAGCCATACATGTCTCTTTGGGTAGTAATGATTTATTTTGAGTTGTAGTAACATTAAATGGAGGAAACAAAAAAAAAATGAAGGAGATAAGGCAGTATGCTTCTGGCTACGATGGGGTAACAGGGAGAGAATGTATATTCCCACTTTAAACAACTAGCAAAACATAAAATATATTAAAAATTGGTTTTCACATATTAGACAATATTTGGTAATATCAAGTGGTCTAATATGCACATAAATGGGGTTCCAAAAGGATGTGGATGGCAGGATCGTGGGTTGAAGGGACAGAAAAAAATATTTGAAGAAATAATGGCCAAATGTTTCCCATTTTGAAAACCCACAAATCCAAGAACCTAGGAGAACACCAAGCAGAATAAACAAAGAAAAGCATCATTATCATATTACTCAAAACTGACAATAAAGATAAAATCCTTGAAGCAACAAAAACATTACACACAGAACATTGCAGACATTACACACAAGGGAACAAAGATAAGAATGACAGCCTACTTTTCATCAGAAATTACGTAAGTCAGAGAACAACGTTTTATGTACTGGTGGGGGGGAGAGAAAATAATTATTAACCTACATTACTACATGCAGAGAAAATCACTTTCAAAATGAATATAAAGTAAATAATTTCTCTTACACACATTATCAGCCTAAATATTCAACAAGAAATGTTATTTAGGAAAAGTTCTTCAGGAAAAGAGAAAGTGATATCAAATGGAAATTTGGAATGAAGAACAGTGGAGGTGGTAAATATGGGGATACATATAAAAGACATTTTTCTCATATATTAAACTCTTTAAAACTAATTATTTAAAGCAAAATTAACAACAATGTATTATTAGAAGTAACATAACACCACAAAGGACAAGATGCAGTGAAATTGAACTATACTGTTGTAAGAGTTTAACACAGCACAAAGTGATGTAATGTTATTTGAAGGTTGATTTCAATAAGTTAGAGGTATTTATTGTAAACCCTAGAGCAACTTTAAAAAGTAACACAGGGCTTCCCTGGTGGCACGGTGGTTGAGAGTCCACCTGCCAATGCAGGGGACACGGGTTCGAGCCCTGGCCCGGGAGGATCCCGCATGCCATGGAGCAACTGGGCCCCTGCGCCACAACTGCTGAGCCTGAGCTCTGGAGCCCATGAGCCACAAACAACTACTGAGCCCATGGGCCACAACTACTGAAGCCTGCGCACCTGGAGCCCGTACTCCACAACAGGAGAGGCCACGATAATAAGAAGCCCGCGTACCGCAAGGAAGACCCAACACAGCCAAAACTAAATAAATAAATTTTTAAAAAAAGTACACAAACAAGATGTCTAATAAGCAAATATGGAGATAAAATGGAATTATATACATTTTAAAAGACTCAGCTAATCCAAAAGAAGACAGGAAAAGAAAAAATAAACAAGAAATGGGTTTAACAAACAGAAAAAATATAGCAAGACAGTAGATTTAAACCTAAACATACCAATATTTACATCAATATTAATGGTCTACAGAATTCAATTAAAAGATAAACTTTATCAGATTTGACTAAAAATTAAGACACAACTATATGCTGCAAGCAACTTACTCTAAATATAAAGACACAAATAGATTAAAAGCCAAGGATTTTTAAAAATAAACAAACGGCACCTAATTAAACTTAGAAGCTTTTGCATAGAAAAGGCAACTATCAACAAAATGAAAAGACAATCTACTGAATGGGAGAAAATATTTGCAAAAGATATGACCAATAAGGTCATGTATATGTATACGTATAAACAGCTCATACAACTCAATATCAAAAAAAAAAAATACCTGATTTAAAAATGAACAGAAGACCTGAATAGACACTTTTCCAAGGAAGACATACAGATAGCCAAAAGGCACATGAAAAGATATTCAGCATCAGTAATCATCAGAGAAATGGAAATCAAAACAACAGTGAGCTATCACCTCTGTCAGAATGGCTATCATCAAAAAGCCTAAAAATAACAAATGTTGCCAGGATGTGGAGACAAGGGTACCCCAGTACACTGTTGGTGAGATTGTAAATTGGTGCAGTCACTGTGGAAAACAGCATGGGGGTTCCTCAAAAAACTAAAAATAGAACTACCACATGATCCAACAATTTCACTCCTGGGCATATATCTGAAGAAAACGAAAACACTAATTCAAAAAGATACATGCACCCCAATATTCATAGCAACATTATTTACAATAGCCAAGATATGGAGACTTCCCTGGCAGTCCCAGTGGTTAAGACTCTACACTTCCACTGCAGGGGGCATGTGTTCAATCCCTGGTGGGGGAACTAAGATCCCGCATGCCATCGGCACAGCCAAAAAAAGAAAAAACAATAGCCAAGATATGAAAGCAACCTAAGTGTCCATCAACAGATGAATGGATACAGAAAATGTGGTATATATATGTTACTCAGCCTTAAAAAGAGAATGAAATTTTGAAATTTGCAACAACATGAATTAACCTGGAGGATATTATGCTTAGTGAAATAAGTCAGACAGAGAAAGACAAATACTGTATGTTATCACTTATATGTGGAATCTAAAATATAAAAAAAAACAAATGAATATTATAAAACAGAAACAGACCCACAGATGTAGAGAACCAATTAGTGGTTACTAGTGGGGAGAGGAAAGGGGGATGGGCAAGGTAGTAATAGGGGATTAAGTGGTACAAACTACTATGTGTAAAATAAATAAGCTGAAGGATACATTGTATATCACAGGGAATATAACCAATGTTTTATGATTACATTAAATGGAGTATAATCTATAAAAATATTGAATCACTATGTTTTGCCCCTGAAACTAATATGATATTATAAATCAACTATACCTTAATTAAAAAACAGAATATATTTTCTGAATAAATATGGTGAATGCTATAAAAAGGAAAGGATGGTTACAGTTACAAAATAAATGAGTTATGGGAATGAAATGTACATTGTGGGGAATATAATCAATAATAATGTAGTATCTTTGTGTGGTAACAGATGGTAACTAGACTTATTGTGGTGATGATTTTGTACTATATAGAAATATTGAATCACTATGTAGTGCATCAGGAATTAAGATAAATAAATACTAGGGATGTAATACAGCATGATAAATATAATTAACACTGCTGTATGTTACATATGAAAGTTGGTAAGAGAGTAAATGCTAAGAATTCTCATCACAAAGGAAAAAATTTTTTTCTTTTTCTTTTATTTTGTATCTGTATGAGGTGATGGATGTTCATGAAATATTGTGGTAGTTATTTCATTATATATGTAAGTTAAATCATTATGCTATACATTTTAAACTTATGCAGGGCTGTATATCAATTATGTCTCAATAAAACTGGAAGAAAAAAAGGAAAAGATGGAAAATATGTACCATATAAACACTAATCTTTAGAAAGCTGGAGAAAAATAGCCAAAAACTCATGAAAAGTTGCTTGACATCACCAATCATTAGAGAAAAGCAACATCGATGAACAAATTCAAACAAGAATCAAATAAATGGAGAAATATTCCATGTTCATGTATAGGAAGACTCACTATTGTCAAGTTGCCAGTTCTTCCCATATTGATCTATAAATTCAATAAAATACCAATAAAAATTGCAGCAAGTTATATTATGGATATCAACAAGCTGATTCTAAAATTTATTTAAGAAAGAAATAATATCACTTCTGTACAAATTCTTTGAGAAAATAGAACCTATTTAATAATAACATTTCCCTGATTCAAAAATCAGACAAATATCCAGAAAAGAAGATTACAGATCAGGGACTTCCCTGGTGGCGCAGTGGTTAAGAATCTGCCTGCCAGTGCAGGGGACACGAGTTTGAGCCCTGGTCCAGGAAGATCCCACATGCCATGGAGCAACTAAGCCCGTGCGCCACAACTACTGAGCCTGCACTCTAGAGCCCGCGAGCCACAACTACTGAGCCCGTGTGCTGCAACTATTGAAGCTCACACACCTAGAGCCTGTGCTCCGCAACAAGAGAAGCCACCACAATGAGAAGCCCGCACACTGCAACAAAGAGTGGCCCCCGCTCACCGCAACTAGCGAAAGCCTGCGTGCAGCAGCAAAGACCCAACACAGCCAAAAATAAAATAAATAAAATAAAATAAATTAATTAAAAAAAAAAGAATCCGTCTGCCAATGCAGGGGACACGGGTTCGAGCTCTGCTCTGGGAAGATCCCACATGCCACAGAGCAACTAAGCCTGTGCACCACAACTACAGAGCCTGTACTCTAGAGCTTATGAGCCACAACTACTGAGCCCTCGTGCCACAACTACTGAAGCCCACGAGCCTAGAGCCCATGCTCCGCAACAAGAGAAACCACCATGATGAGAAGCCTGTGCACCACAACGAAGAGTAGCCCCTGCTCACCGCAACTAGAGAAAGCCCATGCACAGCAACGAAGACCAAACACAGCCAACAATAAATAAATAAAAATAAATGAATTTTTTAAAAAACCTTAAAAAAAGAGAAAATTACAGATCAATATCCTTCATTGCTATGAACTGAATTATGTCCTCAAAAAATCCATGTGTTGACAGCAAAGGAAACCATAAACAAGATGAAAAGACAACCCTCAGAATGGGAGAAAATATTTGCAAACGAAGCAACTGACATAAGATTAATCTCCAAAATATACAAGCAGCATATGCAACTCAATATCAAAAAAACAAACAACCCAATCCAAGTGTGGGTGAAGACCTAAATAGACATTTCTCCAAAGTAGACATACAAATTGCTAACAAAGACATGAAAAGATGCTTAACATCACTAATCACTAGAGAAATGCAAATCAAAACCACAACGAGGTATCACCTCACACCGGTCAGAATGGCCATCACCAAAAAATCTACAAACAATAAATGCTGGAGGGGGTGTGGAGAAAAGGGAACCCTCCTGCACTGTTGGTGGGAATGTAAATTGATACAGCCACTGTAGAGAACAGTATGGAGGTTCCTTAAGAAACTAAAAGTAGAACTACCATATGACCCAGCAATCCCACTACTGGGCATATACCCTGAGAAAACCATAATTCAAAAAGATACATGTACCACGATGTTCATTGCAGCACTATTTACAATAACCAGGACATGGAAACAACATAAATGTCCAACAACAGATGAATGGATAAAGAAGATGTGGCACATATATACAATGGAATATTTCTCATCCATAAAAAGGAACAAAATTGAGTTATTTGTAAATCTAGAGTCTGTCATACAGAGTGAAGTTAAGTCAGAAAGAGAAAAGCAAATACCGGATGCTAACGCACATATACGGAATCTAAAAAAAACGGTATTGATGAACCTAGTGGCAGGGCAGGAATAAAGACGCAGATGTAGAGAATGGACTTGAGGACACGGGGGGAAGGGGAATCTGGGACAAAGTGAGAGAGTAGCATTGATATATATACATTACCAAATGTAAAATGGATGGCTAGTGGGAAGCTGCTGCATAGCACAGGGAGATCAGCTTGAGGCTTTGTGACCACCTAGAGGGGTGGGATAGGGAGGGTGGGAGGGAGATGCAAGAGGGAGGGGATATGAGGAATATATGTATACATACAGTTGATTCACTTTGTTGTACAGCAGAAACTAACACAACATTGTATAGCAATTATACTCCAATAAAGATATGTATATTAAAAAAAAATCCATGTGTTGAAACCCTAACCCAGCTGTGTGACAGTATTTAAGGATGTAACAAATGTTAAATGAGGTCAGAAAGGTGGTGCTCTGACCCAGTAGAATGGGTATCCTTATAAAAGAGGCAGAGACACCAGATCTCTCTTCCCTCCACCCCACCTCTCTCTCTCTCTCCCTCTCTCTCTCTCTGTGTGCCATGTGAGGATGTATTGAGAAGGAAGCCATCTGCAAACCAGGAAGAGAGATTTTACCAGAAACCCAACCCTGGAAAACCTTGATCTTAGACTCTCCAGCCTTCAGAACTGTGTGAAAATAAATTTCTGTTGTTTAAGTCACCCAGTCTAAGGTATTTTGTTATGGCAGTCTGAGCAGACTAATACTCAGGAATATAGATGTAAAAATTCTTAACCGAAAAATTATAAATATAATCCATCAATATTTTAAAATTGTAATACTTTAAGACTAAGTGGATTTTATCCAAGGAATGGAAAAACATTTTTATTATTTGAATATCAAGCATTGTCATTCACCACAATAACAGACAAAATAATACAAGCCATATACTTATCTCAAAATGCAATAAAATCATTTGACAGAATTCAACATTCATTCATGAGAAGACCTCTTAGAAACCTAGGAAGAGAAATGAACATCTTCAACCCAATTAAAAAAAAAAATCTACAAAAAAACCCTACAACTAACTTTACATTCAATGGTGACAGACTGAATGTATTCCTTTTAAGATCAGAACAAGACAAGGATGTCCTCTATCATCACTCCTAGTCAGCATTGTCCTGGAAGTACTAGCTAATGCAATCAGGTAAGAAAAAGAAATAAAAGACACACCTAATGGAAAGGAAGAACTGTTTATCTGCAGTTTCTATGATCATTTATGTAGAAAATCTTAAGGAATCTATTTTTGAAAGCAACTGGGAATAACTAGTGAGTGCAGCAAAGTCAAAGGCTACAGGTTGATACACAAAAATCTATTGTATTTTCATATGCTAACAATGAATAAATGGAGATTGGTATTTTTTAGATAAATGCCACTTAAATATCATTTAAAAATATGAACCACTTAGGTATAACTTTAAATGTGTGCAAGTTCTGTACAATGAAAACTACAAAATATTTTTCTTGTTCCCTCATTGTCTCTACCTGCTAGGACCTAAGTTTCATGAGAGCTGAGACTTGATCTTCTTTATTCACTAATGTAATCCCTCCTTGAACATTCTAGTAATTAAGATGTAGCCCATGCTCCTTAAGTGTTTGTGAAAATGAATGAAGAAAGGAGATAGGAGGGAAGGATGGAAGGAAGGAGGAAGAGCAAATGAATTCATAGTGTTGTTATTAAGCAGGGTCCCTGGAACGATGAAATCCTACCCTGACCCGAGGCTCCTAAGTAAAATACATGCACAAGAGACAGTTCAAGGCAAATCGTATTTTACTTGTTACTGAGGCTATGGTCCCTGACCTCAGTTAGCATCTAGTAAGTCAGGACAGACCCCATAGAGGATGCTTCCTTTTTTTAGCCTAGTTGGCTGTTGATTCCACCTCCCAATGTATCACCAATCTGTGCACTTCTCACCATAACTAAGGCCAGCCTCTGGCCTGATTATTATTTGAATATCAATCATTGTAATTCACCATATTAACAGACTAAATAATACAAGTCATATACTTATCTCAAAATGCAATAAAAGCATTTGACAAAATTCAACATCCACTCATGAGGATGAGATGAGAGATGACCTCTCATGAGAGGTCATGAGAAGACCTCTTAGAAACTTAGGAAGAAGAATGAACATTTTCAATTGACAGGTATTGCCAGCCTCTGCCTGATAATAAAAACCGTCTGGTCACCTGATACTCAAGACCCAAACTCCTCCTCAGTTTTCCTCACACTGCGGCAACCACTGTTTCTTGGACTGTGTAATTCACCACTGTAATCCAAGTCTAAGTCTCAGACTTAGTAAATGCTAATAAAGGTTTGCTGAATGAATGAATGAAAAAGTAAAGAATAAGTGAATACACATGGTACAATTTGTCAACAACTAGCCAAGAAACATAATAGGTGACCCTAATCACCTGTGTTTACAGAGTGTTACGCTCCTTGATACATTGTATTAGTAAAATTTATAACATTTCAGAATAATCATTTGTAGCAATTTCCAGTCCATTAAAATTCTCTTTCTCTTGACTTCCATTTTATAGTTAGCACAGAGAATGGGCTATAGCTGCCTGTAAGAATGTAGTTTTACTACTATGTCTTCTCTGTTAAGTGACAAAAGAACTGACCTTCATTTCATAGCTGGATGCCTGCTGTAAGCCACTTTTGCTGCAATGGCCCCAAGCAATTGGCTAAATTCTTTGTCTGGACTGGATCAAACCCTGAAGATGCCATGTGGCCCAGTGAAGGTATGGTTCTGTCCCTCATGTGTGCTTCCTCCAGTCTTGAAAATACCACTTGAAAGTGCTATAAATATGAAGCCTAGAGTCAAGGCCCAGGAGAGTCCTTGTTAAAATCTCAAGCTTAAGAGATGGAGCTGAGAAGCAGAGATGAAAGCAGGAAGGCCAGAGCGGGACAGGTGGCCCTCATGTGGACATGGCCACTTGCTCTCGCCAGGAAGTATAGGGAAGCTGTCCTAGACCAAGAGAGAAGACCTCAGCCACTGTGTGCCAAGGGGAGGGGTGTGGTTTACGTAGTGGGTTCATGTTTATGGACATTTAAATCAAAGAGGTAAAAAGGTACCACAATAGAGTCACTTGAGATTTCACAAGCACTTTGGTCTCTCTATAAAACCACTCCTGGAATGAAGGGGCAGCTGGCAATGATGATATTTTTGGGGGCAGGGCTGGGAGAGGTGAATTACTTAGGACTTGGCTTTCAATGAAAGAAACGCTTATTAAAAATAGGGGACTAAAGAGCTGACATTCCCCTCTACTCAGTGAGCAAAGAACTCAGAATTCATATTGGCAAATGCCACTTCCTTTAGAAAGGAGAAGCTGTTCATCAAATATGCCGTCCCACTCTGGGAACCAAATTATAACCTAAGAATATATCTCCTGAGCCAATTGGCTTGCACAGTATGCTTACTAAAGCCCCTTCAAGTTGAAAATATCCCTACCATACCACTTAGCCGCACCAAAATTTTCCTACCAAGCTATATCACTTTAGCTTTAATGCATGCATCTCTTTGAAAGGTAAATCTCCAGAAGAAGGTCATACTTTAAGCTCATCTTAGTTCTTAACCAGCATCTTGATATAATAACAGAATGCTAACGTCTAAACAACCATTTACAGTCTTCAAAACACTTCCACCTTCATTATTGCCTGTGATCTTCACAGCAATGACAGAGGCCAATGTGGCTTGAGTCCAGGCACTTTTAATAACATTACACCTGGTCTTAACAAAAACTCTGCAAAGTAGGTACAGTTGCTATCCTCACTTTACAAATGAGGAGACCCAGGCTCAGCGGTGGGGGTCTTGCCTGAGATGTCGCAGTGGGTTCTGGGCAGAGGAGCAATGCAGGCTCGGGCCAGTCCCTCTGCGGAGGCTTTGCTTTTCTCCCTAGTCCTGCTGTTCCTTAAACTGGGTTGTGAACCCCAGGGGATCCACAATTATCTTCTGAGGGTCCTGGGATGTCAACAAGGGTTTTAAATTTCATTTTCATTTTGTTGATAATCTGCTTAAAATTAACATAAGCTTGAGAGCTGGCTGTGGGGCACTGGGGTGACCAGTAAAGAGTAGAAGACAGCTGTGGGATTTCAGTGCCTGTGCTTGCTTTAAGGTGTAGAATGTGTTGACGCCATGGAACAAAGGCCAACGTGTGAATCTCAGACATGAGTCTGTGACATGTGAGGACCAAATGATGTCACGGCCTCCCGATGAATAAAATTGCGGTGATGTAAACAGAGACAATGGTGTGAGGACTGGGATACCCCATAGGACTCGCACAGCCTAAGCATATTGAACCCAAAGGTCCGTCAGCCACTGCACTCAGAGCCCTGTTTGTGTCTCAGGCTTCAGGATCACAGCAGCAAAGCAGCAGCCATCTATCACATTAAATAGGAATAATTAATTTAAACTACATTGGGGTTTATGGCTTTATTTCTATTTCATTGCAAATTTTAGAAATCCATAGTACTGTAGGCCAATGGTGTTTGATGCTAATGCTTATTTAACTGACTCTCTAATAAAAATGATTGAAATAAACACCTGAGTTGGCGTCTGAGAAGAATGCACTGAACCCACTGCCTCCAACATTCATGAGAGATAAAGCAATGGGTATTATTATCCACCTTCATTTTGCAGATGAGTGAGTTGGCAATGACAAAGGAGGAGTGATTTCTTCAGTATTACCATCTCACGAATGCTCAAACCAGGACCAGAATCCCAAGTCTTTCAAAGAAGTAGAGTGAAGTATAATAGAGCAGGGGTTGCAAAGCAGTGGCCCACAGACCAAATTTTGTGCTTATCTTACAAAGAATTAAAAAATTAAGACATTTCACATAAAAATCCCGACTTCCTGGCTTCTCTGGAAAAATTAGGAGGTCTGGTGACAATCATTGGCCAGAGTTTGGAGAAGCTATTCTCCCAGGTCCTAGGGATCCTCTTCCAACGAAGATTATGATTCACTTGGTCTGAGGTGGGCCTGAGGTTCTCACAAGTTCCCAGGTGCTGGTTCAGAGACATACTCTGGTCTCTTCTGCCTCCATCCTCCACTTTTAAGGTTTCTTCTAATTATTTTGGGTCCGTCTAGATAATCCAGGGTAATCTCCTTATTTTAAAGTCAGATGACTAGCAATCTTAATTCCCCTTTGCCATGTAACCAAATATATTCACATATTCTGGAGATTAGGACAAGGACATCTCTGAAGAGCCATTATTTGGTCTACCACATTCAGTAAATGTGCATTATTTTATAATTATATTTATTTTTTATAATTTGTATTTATAATTAATTTATAAATTTATAATTTATATTTATAATTATATTTATAATTATTATTATTATTCAAGTCAGGTTAATTTCATTTTCTATGCTTCCCAAAGAGTTGATGAGAAAGTCAGTCCTTAAGCCCAGTTTCTGCAGCAAAAGATGTCAACTCAGACCCTAATATGTTTTTCTCAGCTCAGACTGTAGCCAACTGCCATCCTGTTACTTTCTACAGACAGAGTGATGTGTACCTACTTGGTCCTGAAAGGTTCCACAAAGCTAGTGAGCACCAGGTCAAAGCCATTACCAGCTCAACGGGCTCAGAGAGTTGAGAAGGTCAAGGGTGAGCATGCATCTGATTTTAAAATCAGAGCTAAAACACCATGCAGCCAGGGCAATGAGCATTTTCTGAGCAAAGATGATGTCATCTGTTCTTTGAAAGCCTGAGCCCGCTTGGCCAAGCAAGAGAGGCACCCACTCTGGTTGAATTAATGAAGGCACATCTTCAGTTATGGAGAAGCACGATAATTAGAGCCATGTGGTTTCCAGCAAGGGATACACACAGTGACAGTAGCACCACATCTTGTCTGAGTGCTCTTCCTTTTATGTAATTTGAGACGATATTGACAAGTTCAGCAATACTGACAAGAGGTGCAATGACCTTATGTGCTACATGGAGTTCTGGACTAAATCTTAGAAAGTGAGCAATAAGGCAAGAAAATTGTCTCTGGTTTAGAGTTCTTCCTTCTACTTTTTCTTTTAATTTCTGCTGCTCAACTCTGGTTAAGTTACAAGCCAGGAATCTGGGAATTCTTTTCCCTTTTAAATTCTTCTAAATTCATGTATTTAGCAAGTATTTATTCAGAATAAAATATGTCATTGAGGTGACAGTGGAAAGCAAAACAGACATAAGAAAATTAAAAAGTAAACAAGGTCATTTTAGGTAGTAACTTTGGGAAATTAAGGCAATAAAACAGGGTGGTGGGATGGCAGTCATTGAGGAAGGCGGGCAGATGGGGAAGCTTTTTGGGAAGGAGATATTGGGCTGAGATGCAAGGGATGAGAAGGAGACAGGCTGGGAAGAGCAGAGGCGAGAGAATTCCAGGTGAGGGAACAGCAAACGCAAGGGCCATGAGGAGGATCAGAAAGAAAGCCACTGCATCCGGAAGACAGAAGTGAGGTTCCTCCCACACCTGTTGTAGAACTGAGTCATTGCAGGGACCTTCCCAACTGCCTCCTTCTGCCCCCAGGATCTTGGCTCTTCCTTTCTTGGAAAAAAGAGAAGGGGCAGGGATTTGGGACAACCTAGATTGGTACTTAGGCTCATTCACTTACACACCATGTGATGTGGGGAGAGGGTTTAACTCTCCTGGGTCTCGGTCTCCCCATCTGCAGAGTGAGTATAGTTAACCCCCCTTTGCAGGCTGTTTCAGGGATCTGCAATAGCGTGCAACACAGAGCAGGTGCTCAGGTCCCATGATCAATGACATCACTCTTTGTCCTAGTGTCCCCTGCAGCCTGACACATCCCAGCAAGAGTCATCTTCTGAGAATGCTTTTGGTCTTCACTCTTCCGTCCCTTTGCCCACAACCTACTCCTTGTCCTTCACTGCGTGGAGAATCAAAGCCAAAGCCCTCTGATCCTGGAGGTGTGGCTAAGATGGCAGGGTAGGAAGACCCTGCGCTCACCTCCTCCCATGGGCACACCTAAATTACAACACTTGATGGAGCAACTATAAATGAGAACCACCTAAAGACTAGCAGAAAAGGTTTTCCACAGCTAAAGATGTAAAGAAGGAACCACAATGGGACAGGTAGGTATAGAGTCATGGTATAATCAAGACTTACACCCCTGGGTAAGCAATGCACAAATCGGAGAATAATCACAATAGCAGAGGGGTCCAAGTTCCACATCTGGCTCCCCAGCCCAGGGGTCTTGCAATGAGAATGAATGTCTGGCTTTAAAGGCCAGCAGGGCTTACAGAAGTGAGAATCAAAGAGCTGTAGGAAACAGATTCTGCTCTTAAAGGGCTCATGCAAAATCTCACACGTTCCAAGACTCAGCACAGAGGCAGTAATTTGAAGGAACCTGGGTCAGACCCTCTTGCTGATCTTGGAGAACCTCCTAGAGAGACAGGAGGCAACAGGGACTCCCCTGGGGACAGAGATGCTGGCCGCAGCCATTTTGGAGGGCTCATTGTACCATGAGCACACTGGTGCAGGCAAGCA
The DNA here is from genome assembly GCF_009873245.2 of Balaenoptera musculus. Taxonomy (NCBI): domain Eukaryota; kingdom Metazoa; phylum Chordata; class Mammalia; order Artiodactyla; family Balaenopteridae; genus Balaenoptera; species Balaenoptera musculus. The sequence continues at coordinate 148,205,211 of NC_045787.1, read as the reverse complement.
CGGTTTTTTTGTCCTCCTGCTAGCCTATTAGTGCTGGGAGCTAACGCATCCACCAGGTGGACAGCATCACCCTGGGACCTGGCTTCACCCATCAGTGGGCTGGCACGAACCCCAGGACTCCCTGGGCAGTGCAACCTGCTGCCCCATAACCATGCCCTTCCCACCAGCAGGCCAGCACCAGCCCCAAGACTCCCCCAGGTCCCAATTTCAACTATACTACAAAGCTACAATAATCAAAGTGTATGGTATTAGTACAAAAAACAGACACACAGATGAATGGAACAAAATAGAGGGACTAGAAATAAAACCACACACTTAATATGGGCAATTAATCTAAAACCAAGGAGGCAAGAATATGCAATGGGGAAAAGGCAGCCTGTTCAATAAATGGTGTTGGGAAAACTGGACAGCCACATGCCAAAGAATCAAACTAGATTACTTTCTCAGACCAGATACAAAAATAAAATGGATTAAAGACATAAATGTAAGACCTGAAACTATAAAACTCCTAGAAGAAAACATAGGAAGTACATTCTTTGACATTGGTTCTTTGACTTTTTTTTTCTGCAGGCAAGGGAAGCAAAAGCAAAAATAAACAAATGAACAACATCAAACTAAAAAGCTTTTTCACAGCAAAAGAAACCACCAATAAAATGAAAAGACAACCTACTGAATGGGAGAAGATATTTGCAAGAAGATATCTGATAAGGTTTTAATATCCAAAATATACAAAGAACTCACACAAGTCAACACCCAAAAAAAGCAGCACAGGGAATATAGTCAATAGGTTAAAATAACTTTTTATGGAGTATAATCTATTAAAATATCAAATCTTTATATAGTACACCTGAAACTAATATAATATTGTAAGTGAACTAAACTTCAATTTTAAAAAACCTGATTAAAAAATGGGCAGAAGGCCTGAGAAAATATTTTTCCAAAGAAGACATACAGATGGCCAAGAGACACCATGAAAATATCCTCAACATCACTAATCATCAGGGAAATGGAAATCAAACCCACAATGAGATATCACCTCATACCTGTCAGAATGGCTATCATCAAAAAGACAACAAATAACAAATGTTGACATGGATGTGGAGAAAAGGGAACCCTCATACACTGTTGGTGGGAATGTTGATTGGTGCAGCCACTGTGGAAAACAGCACGGGGGTTCCTCAAAAAATTAAAAATAGAACTACCATATGATCCAGTGATTCCATTCCTGGATATATATCCCCCCAAAAAACCACTACTTCAAAAAGATATATGCACCCCAATGTTCATTGCAGCACTATTTACAATAGCCAAGACATGGAAGCAACCTAAGTGTCCATCAACAGATGAATGGATAAAGATGATGTGGTATATATTTACAACAGACTATTACTCAGCCATAAAAAAGAATGAAATCCTGCCAACTTCTGACAACCTAGACGTTATTAAGCTAAGTGAAATAAGTCAGAGAAAAATAAATGCCATATAATTTGACTAATATGTGGAATCTAAACAACAAAACAAATGAACAAACAACAAAACAGAAACAGAGTCATAAATACAGAGAACAAACAGGTGGGTACCAGAGAGAAGGGAAGTAAGTGGGATGAATGAAATAGGAGAGGAAGATGAAGAGGTACAAACTTCCAATTCCAAAATAAATGAGTCATGGAGATGAAATGTACAGCTTGGGAATATAGTCAATAATATTGTAATAATTTTGTATGGTGACAGATGGTAAAAAAAAAAAAAAAAAATTTAAACCCCAAAAAACCAAAGCCTTGGGCCCAGAATATAAGGCACTCCACAGTACCGTCCCAAATCAGCAATAACCCTGTTAATGTCTACAGCTCATAGATAACATTCACTGAGCGCTTGTCATGTGTCAAACCCCGAGCACTTCTCCACGAGAGTCACACAGCTAGCAAGTGGGCAAGTCAGGATGCAGAGCTGACTCAGGGACGCATGCCTGTCACTGCCCTGATGTCCTGACTCTGCGGTGAGTAGATCCCACTAAAGCAGGTCACACAAGTGCCCGAGAGCCTGGTGCCATAGATTTCTTGTGGGGGGCAGGCAGAGGGGCATCTCCAGGAGGAGGCCCATCGTCCTGATGGAAGAACGCCATGCCTGTCTGATTCCCAGTCTCTGCCTCACCCACCTGGCCACCTCCTTCCAGCCTGGTCCTGATTCTCCCTTCCTGGTCCCAGGTTCTCACCCACTGCTTATACCCACACCCAGATTCTGCTGCATCGACTCTGGCTTTCCTCCCTGCCCAGACCTCAGCCTCATAGTGAGAGCCTTTGGAAACTCAGGAAAAACACTGCATCTTGATTGTTGTGGACTATCAGTTCAACCCGGGTCCTGCTGACAGGAGAAAGGGGGAAACCCCTGGAGGCTTGAGCCTGAGAAAAGGGCGCAGGGACGGGTAAGGAACCAGATGGAAGCCAGGAAGTCTGGCCCTCCCATGGGCGTGGGCACTCAGGAAGCTCACTTAGGAAAGGAGGCATGGCAGGAGGCAGCGTGCCCTTGACAGTGAGCACCGGGAAGGAAGAATCTCAGCTCTCCCACCAAGAATGCATCCTCCTCAGGCCCTGCCAACTCAAGCACTCTGACAGAGACCAGGGCATGCTCAGCCTCATCAGCCAAGTTTCTTAGAAGAGAATCAGATTTTATTAAACCATGACATCATGGTACTATAAGTATTTAAGAGGGAAGAGCTGCAAGCAAATTTTCCATCTTCTTTACTACAGAGCTTCTTTTTAGGCAAACTTATCGAATCAACTTATGTGATAGGATTCCCAGGACCTATACAGCTAATTTAGGGTCAGTTCATGTAGTGTTTTGTTAAAAATGTATAATTAAATGGCTACAGGATTTGTATTTTTGTAAAAATTTCTCCTAGCACTGGGATATGTCATAGAAAATGCAATGAAGCTGAAAAACAAACATAGGAAAATTATTTAACAGCACTTATATTCAATGAAATGGAACTGAAAACATTAAGTTAATGTTTTCCTCTGTTAAATTAAACCTGAAGTATTTTTTACTAAATGATGACCAGTGCTGGTGATGTTGAGGTGAAAGTGGTCCATCTGCGTTTAGTGGCTGCCATGGTAAAGTAATACAAGGCTTTTGGAGAACAATTTAATAGTACACATCCAGAGCATAAAATGTTTCTATCCTTTGGCTGAGTCGGAAGAAATTGGGAGGGTCCTGACTAATGGAAAAACCAAAATCCCTCAAATTAAATGCTAAATATTTGACGATGTTTATTACCGCATCATCAAATGGATAAACCTGAAAACAGTATCCAACCGTAGTGACTTGGTTAAATGAAGTATGATACAACAACATTACGTGGTCAACAAAAATGTAAATTGTGAGGATATTTAGCCACAAGGGAGTATATTTATGACAAACATTAATGAAAACAGTATCCAACGTGGAGTGTTCCCTACAATTACATCTACGTGTGCATTTGACCAGAAAAGATCCAAACAATGAAAATAGTAGTGTCAGCATTGTTCAAGACCTTTTTTCAAATCACAGTTACCTTTAATACGTTTCAACTGTTTTTACAATGAAAATAAAAGAAATGGTTGAACCTGTAGATATTAATGCTGAGATGGTGTTAATTTTCTTCCTCCCAGTGAAGTATATCTTTTGTGGCTGGCATCATCGGGCCTTCTGCTTTCCCTGTGAGTAGTTAAGCCTTTCAGCCTTTATTATTCATTTATCTAAATACCTAAGTGTCCTAGGATAAAAGCCCCAACGTTTCAACACAGCACCAGGGGAGACAGGGCTTGTACCAGTTAATTTAGCAAGACTCAGTGGCATCATGACTCATTATTGCCCTAAATCAAAGTGGTTTTTCTAAGTGAGACAGTTGTAAACTTAATCCCTGTTTTCTGATCCTAGCCAGGCTGGGGACAGGAGACTTGGGCTTTAAGAAATAACATTAATGAGTTCAATAAGGGTTATGTACTTATTGTGTACTCCTAGCTGTGCTAAAGCGGGGAGAAAACACCCATATTCTGGAATCCATGAACCTGGGTCTGACTTTTACCTGCTGTGTGGCCTTTGGTAAGTTACTCAACCACTCTGGGCCTCACCCTGCTATGCATTCATTAAGTTTCTATTACACGTCAGGCACGATGGTGGGCACTGGGGATACTATGCGGGAAAGATAAAGAAGGTCCCTGCCCTCCAGGGACTTGCAGTCGCTGTGATTTACAGACAGTAAACAAGGAAACAAGTACAAACCAAATAATGACTGGTGGTGATGAGTTCCACATAAGAAAGGAATGGGGCTGGATAGAGGCCAACACACTGTTTCTACTTCAGAGAGGATGTGCTGGAAAATTTTCTTTGAGGAGGTGTCTTTTAAGTTAAGACCTAAAGAGTGAGAAGGATTCATTCTTAGGATAGCCTCTGGAAGAGATTTCCAGGCATTAGAATAGAAATTGAGGATTACAAAAATCCCGTCTCACAGGCCTGTTTTGGGGATTAAACGGGTTGATGTTTCCGAAGACCTAAGAGCAAAGCTTCTCACTCAGGGCCCCACGGCAACCAGCAGGCACGACTGTCACCACTACTGAGACCGTGCATATAACGCTAAGGAAGGAGCATGTTGGACACCTGAGTTTCAAAGGTTACCTTTCCCAGATCAAAGACCCAGAGAGGGAGAACAGGAGGGCCCCCTTGTGCTGACTGCAGTTTGCTTACATGCGATTCCTTACTTTCTCAATAAGAAACCATACTTCCAGGTGGCAAATGGGTCAATTTCACAGAAGAACTGAAAGTGTGGGAAGGAATTTGGGAGACAGGGAGGCTTTCCTTCTATGTATTTCCAGAATGTGGTTGTAACTGGAATACTCACAAGGTTCTTGTCCAAAGGAAGAAATAAAGCCATGAAGTACTAGGCAACCGCTAATATAATAACTGGGAAACACCACTGTGGTTCTTTCTTTTTATTTTTCTACTGCTAAGTGTTTTCTTGTACTTTCTTTCATTGCTTTTTAACCACCTCTCCCCTCCTTCCTATGTGTTGTAACCTATCTCCTCTTAACTGTTAAATACTTACAATGGTCACTGTGGTTGTGCGATCTGGTGATAATCTGTACATAAATCCTTTACTTCAGACAATTAGCATTAGATTCAAGCATAATAACCCAGTGGACATCTGCCTTACATGAACTCTCACTCCCTAGGACACATAGAGAATCTACTTGTACTGACCTTATTACTAAAAATAGACAAATGTGACCTATATCATTTTCATTCTAGAACCAGAAATCCCCACTGAACACACACATTTCTGCTCCAGTCCCATTTCTTTCTCTTCTGACCAATAAAAGACTGAAGTCCTGGGTCTCAGGCCAAGCAACAGAGGAGTAAAGAACACAGTGAACATGAGAATGGGGAAAAAAGTGTTTATATGTTAGTTTTTGATAAATGAGGGATTGCTATCTAGCTTTTTTGCTTCCTAATCTCATCTGCCTCTTCCTATGTTAGTGAAGGAGCAATCTCCTTTTTGCTTTCTCAGGAATCACCATCAATCTTATCTATCAGAATTTTCTCCAGAATCCTAAATTAGCTTTAGTGTTGGTGGGGGAGAGGGGGTGGGGAATGAAGAGGCATGCTGCTTGGAGTGACAAGAGCTGAGTTTGAGTGTTGGGTCTGCTTTCACCAGCAGCTACCAGCAAAATGCCCTGGGCATGTTATTCACTCTCTCTGAGCCTCAGTTTCCCTATCCATAAGAGGGGATCTCATGGTACAGAGTAATTCACAAATAGTGATTATGAGGATGGTAGTGACTGTGATAGTGACAAAGATGATGATGATTCCAGCTGTGTGACCTTGAATGAGCAATTTAACCTCCTGAAACTCCATTTTTATTATTTGAAAATGAAGAAGGAGGATGGACCACGTGCCTGCTAAGACCACATAGCAGCTTTTTAATGACATTGATGAATAGGGAAGCAGAATTATTTTTTATATGGATATGCATGTTGATATCCTCAGCTCCTGGCACGTAAAAGGCTCTAATGACTGCACTGGACTGAATTGAACTGAATTCCTGCTCAGCAACTGTGCGTGGTCTTTTGTACCTCGGGTGCCAAAGCCAACAGAACTAAGGTTGTTCGTGGATCCAAAAGCAAAGACCAGAAGAGGTATTCAGGCTTTCAAAGAATGTTTCCCACACACTGCCTCTCGTTCCCATCTCTTTTCCCCTTTGTAACAAAAACCTCAATGTACAACCTCCATGTCCCTCTTGCTTGTCAACCTTAATACCTGCCCTTATGGCTACAGCCTCTGGCCATAGGGGAGAGGTTGGGCATTGAACGAGGAACAGTCTAGATACCTGCTGTCCCCTGTGAAGACTTTGAAAAGGACTGGACCTACTTTGTATTCCCTAGGAGGAATCCACTTGCCTCAAAACATCATTGGAAACCTTGTAGTGAAGACAGAAGAGATTACATGCCCCACAGAAGACTTCGTAAAGTCCCCATTTGCACGTCTCCTCCCCAAACACTGCGAGGGGTTCGCCTTTGCCCACTTGCCTCCAGCAGTGGAGGCTCAGAACTCCTCTGTTCGCTGACATCTCTGTTCTGAGGCGGCCCCTCAACCTGCCAACCCACACTCATCAACAAAGAAAGGCTGCAGTAGCTACCCCACCATCCTCCTTAGAAAAGATGATGGGGGGGTGACAATTATACATAATTTTTTCCTTGTCATGCACACTCTAAGAAGACACTACTTAACTGTCAGGTCACATGTTTTTTCAGATGGTTTCTTAAGAATCTTTGCTAATCCTTGTTCCTTGAGAATCAACAAAGTGGCAAAGTTGTGACAAATTTCTTTTAGTACCAAGAGAAGACAAAGTGTACTCTCTGCATAAGGTGGGTAAATAGAAATATGTATATAATACACAAATATGTATATGTACACAACTATATATGATCTATAATTTTTTTTTAAAGAGACTCATCTTTTTTTTTTTTTTTTTTTTGGCTGTGTTGGGTCTTCGTTTCTGTGCTAGGGCTTTCTCCAGTTGCGGCAAGCGGGGGCCACTCTTCATCGCGGTGCGCGGGCCTCTCACTATCGCGGCCTCTCTTGTTGCGGAGCACAGGCTCCAGTCGCGCAGACTCAGTAGTTGTGGCTCACGGGCCCAGTCACGCTGCGGCATGTGGGATCTTCCCAGACTAGGGCTCGAACCCGTGTCCCCTGCATTGGCAGGCAGATTCTCAACAACTGCGCCACCAGAGAAGTCCAATATTTTTGTACATAGTTATATATACATTGGGGTAGACATATTTGTAGATAAATATACACTTGTGTATACATATATCTTTGTGTATGTATATATATATATATATGTATGTATATGGATAAATTGGGGGAACCAATGATGATGAAGGTGGAGTTTTTGCTGAAATGGGAAAACGCTTCTGGCTGGATGACACCAGGTTGTTATGACCTCACCTCATACAAGAAAGGATAAGTAGGTTCTGCTCAGAATTAAAGATAACCTTTAAAAGAACACCGAGAGAGCCCCAGCACTTAATGTGCCTGTCATCCTTTCTTTGGAGAAGGGTAATTGCTCCTGATCTCCTGTGGTTAGCTTTTCTCTGAACACAGCAAAGGATTATCTCAGGGGAAAAATGAGATTTCTGAGTCATCAGCAATACCAGAGAGCTCAGTGGCCCAATGGGGAAATGTTCCTCTCTTGGGTGACCTCTGAAATTATGCTTCTAATCCTGGGTGGAGAAAGCAAATACGTCAGTGTCAGGCTAACGATAGCCTGAAGCTTGTTCAAGGAATGCGCCAAAGGGCTACAATGAGATAAAGAGCTGGAAGAGAAGCCACGCCATGGATGAGGTTTCTCCAGGGCTGCTGCTCTGCTCGGGAGGGAAACTCCAGTCAGTGGGGCATGAATGTACTGTCAGTCCACAGCTGTTGGATCCCTGGTGCTTAAGACCATCACAGGGATAAATTGTTATATATTTAACCACTGATTACTCAACTTCCATTAAGAACCTACTATGTGCTCCCCAAATAATTAGGCGCCTAATATTCAACAGCTCTTCTGGCCTCAGGAGAAACCAAGTGAAAAGACAGACAAAAATATCAGACTCTGACATACTCTCTAGTTAAGAATTTAGCAATAAATTAATAAACACATATTAGGGTTTTCTGGGGTGGCCCCAGTTTATACATGTTATTCCCCCCAAATTTATTAATAGAACCATGTCACTTTGAAAAGTATTGGTTTGGAAGATAAATTATATGATCACCCTAGCCATAAGTCAAGGAGGATAAAGATTGAATTAATCAAAATGGCAACCGTGACAGCTGCAGTTTAAGTGGAATGCTGGGGGAGAACATCTGATTGGAGTAGGTTTAAAAAAATGGGTAAAGAAGCAATGGAGACTGTGAATATAGATAATTTCTTTGAAGAGTTTTGCTCTGAAGGGGAGTAAAAAATGGAACAAATGTTGGTGGAGGTTGAGAGAATTTTTTGTTAGTACAGGAGAAACAGCAGTATGTTTGTATGTTTATGGTATTGGTCCAAGGAGAAGGGGAATTCTGATGATGCAATGGGGAGTGAAGAGTGGAGGCAACTGCTGGAGAGCTGTCCCTGAATGGGAGAGGGGAGTGGAGAGCTAGTGAGGGTGTAGAGAGGATGCCAGGGATAAGAGAGAGGATAATTCATCTATTGTACCATGAAAAAAGAGAGCAGATGATGGATAAAAGAATGCATGGATGGATGGATGGATGGGTGGATGGATGGATAGATGTCTAGATAGACAGATAAGATAGGCACAGATTCACATAGTTAAGTAGATGTGGTGGTAAATGCTGGTAGAAAATTTCTATGTATTGCTTCAATTTTCTAAACAAAATAAAAAATCAGGGTCTTCTTTGGTGGGGAAGCACTACTGGAAGCTTAAGGAGAGAGGAGATGATACGAAATGGCATCTGAGAGAGCAGGAGAGTGAATAGATCTGGGAAAGACACAAAGATTGTCTGGCATCTCACATAACTGCTTGAGGTTTGTGGTCATCCTTGTGATATGAGAGGGTCAGCATGGCTAGGGGTTTTCTCCTCAGCCACATTTGCTGCTTGGGTGCAGACCTGAAATAGTGGAGAGCTGGATGCAACCAACTTTGCATTCTTGCTAGACAGCTACTTTGAAATTACAAGGGATTGAAGGTATGTGCAAGGCAGTGATTAGAATGTTGGACCATGGAATATAAACTAGGTAGAGAGAGAAGTGAGGGACATGGGGAGGGCCATTGGACTGAAAGTTCTGGTGGGGTCCAAATGTTGGACTTGAGGTACTAAATCTAGAGAGACAGGAAGTAGCAATCAGAGAGTGGGATGGCAGGAAGTGAATTTATGGAGGGGAGCATAGTTATTGGTGATGACAGCAGGGCATAACCATGGGAGTAGGAAAGTAAGGTAGCACAGGAGAAAAGAGCATGGATAATGAGCAGATAATACACTAAGGGGCCAGTGTATTGGAAGGATTGTCTAATTGATTGTCTAGTAGATCATACTATGTACCAAGCACTATGTCAGCTCTTAAGGACACTTAGAAGGACAAGACAAATTTCCTGTTCAGGAGCATATCACAGTCTGATAGGAAAGTGAGGCATATAAAGAAGAATTGTGAATAAAGAAAATATGATATATATCATATAGAGAGATAGATAGGTCATATATATATACACACACACATATACATACACACACACACAATAGAATTTTGTTCAGCCATAAAAAAAATAAGGACATCTTGCTACTTGTTACAACATGGATGGACCTTAAGGGTATTGTGTTAAATGAAATAAGTCAGACAGAGAAAGTCAAATACTGTATGATCTCACATTGTGGAATCTAAAAAACCCTGAACTCATAGCTATAAGGAGAAGAACAGTAGTTGCCAGAGGCAGGGGATATGGGGTGGGTGAAATAGGTGAAGGTGGTCAAAAGGGAAAGAAAAAGGATAATAATAGTATGGTATAGTAGGTGATATGTGCTGGGTTCTCTTGAAAAAGTGGAAGACCTAGCAATAGCATCCAGCAGTCTGTTTGGCAAATCAGCTGAAGCCCATTGACACCTATCGCCCATTTTCCTTATTTCATTACTTGCCCAGGTCTCACCTGTACTTGAGCCTTAGACCTCGGCTGTGGAGTGGGTTAGAAAACACAAGCAGGAAAGATCTTTTCTCATAGCAAGCACTCAGTAAATGCTTGTCAAAGAAAGACAGAGAAAGAAGGAGGAAGAGAAGATGTTTCCTTGGCAGAACTACCAGAATTTGATAACAAACAGAATTTGGGGAGTAGATAAGAGTAAATTAAAAATGCTTCTGAGATGTCAAGCCTTGACACTTGAATGGAGTTGAATTCAGTAAATGCTGAATGGAGACAATTATGCTCAGGTAATTCAGACATTTATTTATTTATTTATTTATTTATTTATTTATTTATTTATTTATTTTTATTTATTTTTTTAAATATCTTTATTGGAGTATAATTGCTTTACAATGGTGTGTTAGTTTCTGCTTTATAACAAAGTGAATCAGCTATACATATACATATGTTCCCATATCTCTTCCCTCTTGCATCTCCCTCCCTCCCACCGTGTTGAAATATCAGAGTTCAGTGTGTGAATTAATGACTTTGTTGATGGATCCCATAGCTGGAAAATCCATCTCAAAATGCCTGGGCTAAGAGTCTACTTAACACATATGCAGAGTCATACTTAATATATGCAGAGTCTACTTAACTCTGGTTTTGTTTGCAGTCTACTTAACTACAAACAAAAATGTAGTTTGGGGAAAGGTTGTAGCCTTAGAAAACCTTAAGTTTTCAGACTGGTTCACATACATACAGAAAGACAGTAATAAGAGTTTATTGGAAAATAATAAGAGGAGAATTTCCTGACATCCCTTCTAGCCATCCTTAACTTGAATCTCTGGAGAAGGATGTTTCTGTCTGAAAAAGCAGGTTTCTCTGTTACTTCTCAGATAAAAGATGGTCAGAGGGCAACAGAAGAGTTAACTTCAGTTTTCTCAAGTGAAGACTGCCCAGGTGCCTTAGACTGAGGAATAAAAGGAAAAGCAAATTGCATCAAAAAATAAACTCAGGTCAGAAGGGGAAGCATCCAGAGATTTGGAGTTTTGAAGTGAACATAAGGAATTCAACAATGTTTCTTAAGACCTTTACTCTGCAGAGAGTAGTTGTAATTTAACCCAAGAGTGACATTGAGTGGACTTGACAGGAAGAGCCATAGTACTTTATGACACCATCAGATGAAGTTAGCGTGAATATTCTAAGGCTGAAATACAAGAGAAGGCCAAGTTTAAACTCCAGTCCCTCATAACAATTCACCTATCATTTTGTAACTCCATTTCAAGTTTCTGTTCTTTGTACCAGCTGTTCCTTCTGCTTAGAAAGTCCTTTCTGCTCTTCTTTAATCAATAAAGGAACTTTTTATGTTAAGGTTCATTTGCCCCCTGGCAGAACTAAAATTAGGAGCTACTTCTTTTGTGTACATCTCTATTCTAGAATCCATTTCACTCTCTGGGAATTATTTATTTGTAGATGTTTTCCTTACTCCAACTCAAGTATTTATTGAATAAATAATTGAATGTCTACATTACACTAAATATTTTGGACTTAAGTGAAAAATTGTGGCAATTCCCCAAATGATTTAGTAAACACAATATGGAACAACTACCTGACAAGAGCTAACTGGATTTTTTAGTGAATTTTCACTTTTAAAGCATATTATTAACAAATGATAGCCATGGTTCCATTGAACATTTTTATTCCCTTCTCTCTCTTTTTTTAAAAATTAATTAATTTATTTATTTGTTTTTGTTTTTGGCTGTGTTGGGTCTTTGTTGCTGGGCACAGGCTTCTCTAATTATGGTGAGCAGGGGCTACTCTTCATTGCGGTGCGTGGGCTTCTCGTTGTCGTGGCTTCTCTTGAGCATGGGCCCTAGGCACGTGGGCTTCAGTAGTTGTGGCACGCGGGCTCAATAGTTGTGGTGCATGGGCTTAGTTGCTCAGCAGCATGTGGGATCTTCCCTGACCAGGGATCGAACCCGTGTCCCCTGCATTGGCAGGCGGATTCTTAACCACTGTGCCACCAGGGAAGTCCTTCCTTTCTCTTTTTTTTAAAAGAAAAAATATATATTTTTTTAATTTTTGGTATTTTAATAGACTTAAGTAAAACCTAAAGGGCCTAGCTCTTTCTTGACCCTTAGGCCATGGTGAGGTGTCAGCAACAAAAACTCCAGAGGATGCTTTCTTCTTATTCACTTCTGCAACTACACATCACTGCTTTTGTAATGCGAAGAGGGATTTCAGCCCAGCTTCTCATATAGGGCTACCTCTACCCATCTTTTTTGTCACTTCACAATGTATCAGGGAGGAGGCACCACTAACCTGATTTGTCAGAGTATGAAATATTAATGGGGCTGTGATTCCTAGTAGTCAGACTTATATTTTCCTTCTTAACTATTTCAGGATAGTTAAGAAAACTCACACCCCTCTCTTTTGAGAAATGTTCTTACTTTATTTCTTTGACAAGGTTCTAACATTTTGTTGAGACTCTAATTTTATGTAACATAAAACTCTATTTTGGGGGGGAGAAATGGTGATTTCTTTATCATAAGTGTAACTTACTTCTATTATTCTTCAATATCGTACTAAGGGAATTAGCCAATGCAAATAGACAAGAAAAATCGATGCAAAGCATAAGAATGGGAAAAGAAGTAAAACTATCTCTATTTGCAGATGATATAATAGTATACCTGGAAAATTCCAGATAACCAATGATAAAAACTAGCTCAAGCAATAAAATAATTCAGTGAAATAGCAGGATATAGTTGACGTACAAAAGTCAATAGCCATTACTGAGATGATTCTGAGAACATGACAGAGTAGGAACCACCACGAATCTGTCTCCCCACCTAGGCAGTAATTGCACTAGCAGAATGTGTCTGATAGAATTATTTTGGATCTCAGCAGCCTATTCAAGGCTTACAACTTCCAGGGAAAGTCTTGAGCAGTAAATTGCGGTTAATTTCACTCAGTTTCTGCTTTTAGCACAGTAGCAGCTACCCAGTCCACACCTTTCAGCCCTATGGCAGGTAGCTGTGCCCACATTGTGGCAGCCAGTGTGGACAAAAGGACCCTGTCCTCCAGATATGGGGGATCTGTGCTCTGATTGCTGGTTGCTACTTTGGCACAGAGGTGCAGACAGAAAGGCAAGTGGCCATTGTTCCTGCCCCTTCCTTATTGTTTCAAGCCCCTCTCCCTCTGGCTGAAGTTACTTCTAGGATATATAAAGGGCCAGTGCCATTTCCCCCCTTCAATTTTCTCTATTTCCTCTTTTGGGAACCAGACAGTGAATCAAGGGCATTCAAAAGTAACCACATAGGGCTTCCCTGGTGGCGCAGTGGTTGAGAATCTGCCTGCTAATGCAGGGGACACGGGTTCGAGCCCTGGTCTGGGAAGATCCCACATGCCGCGGAGCAACTAGGCCCGTGACCCAACTACTGAGCCTGCGCATCTGGAGGCTGTGCTCCGCAACGAGAGAGGCCGCGATAGTGAGAGGCCCGCGCACCGCGAAGAAGAGTGGCCCCCGCTTGCCACAACTAGAGAAAGCCTTCGCACAGAAACGAAGACCCAACACAGCCAAAAATAAATTAATTAATTAACCAATTAAAAAAAAAAAAAAAAAGTAACCACATATATGGGGGGTATTAGAAAGTCACTGCATGCCCAGGGAAAGGTGCAGGCTCAAAGAAGACATGAGAAGGCCTTAAGTCTCTACCTCATACTTAACCTTAGCACAGTGGCAGTTTACATCAATCACAAAAACAAAAACAAAAACAACAAACCTTGCGGAAAGCTTGGGGGAAAGGACCTGATTTCCAGAGTTATTGCATTATTATTTTCAAATATCCAGTTTTCAACAACGAAAACACAAAACATACAAAAAAAAAAACAAGCCAACAGAAACTGTCCCTGAAAAATACCTGATGGCAGATCTATAAATACTTTACAACTATTTTAAAGAAGTTCAAAGAACTAAAGGAAGACACAGAGAACATCAAGAAAAAGATGCATGAGCAAAATAAAAATATCAGTAAAGACATAGGAAACCCGGCCCTTCCCCCCAAAAAAACAACTGGAATTGAAAAGTACAGTAACTGAAATGAAATATTCACTAGTAAGATTTAAAGGCAGAGTTCAGAAAATGGAAAAAAAAAATCAGCAAAAAGTGAAGAAAGGACAATGTGAATTATCAAATCTGAGGAAGAGGAAGAAAAAAAAAATGATTGAAAAAAAATGAGCAAAACCTAGAGGAACTGTGAGGCAATATCAAGCATTGTGGGATTCCCAGAAAGAGAAGAGAGAGAAAGGGGTAAAGAGAATATTTGAAGAAATAATGGCCAAAACAACCCAAATTTGATGAAAGATATGAATATAAACATCCAAGAAGCTCAAAAAACTCAGAACAGGGTGAACTCAAAGAGACCGAAAACAAGACACACTATAATCAATTAAAAGATAAAGACAGAGAGAATCTTGAAAGCTGCAAGAAACAACTCGTCACATACAAGGAATTCTCAATAAGATTAACAGCAGATTTCTCACCAAAAACTTTGAAGGCCAGAAAGGCTCTGTGTTGATGTATTCAAAGTGCTAAACGAAAAAAATACTGTCAAATAAGAATCCTATATCTGGCAAAATTGTTCTTCAAAAGTTGGGGAGAAATTAAGATATTTCCAGATAAATACAAGCTTAGAGAGTTCATTACCACTAGATCTGCCCTGCAAAAAATGCTAAGGGGAGTCTTGCAGGTTAAAATGAAAGGACACTAGTCAGTACCTTGAAACCATATGAAGAAATAAATATTTCAATAAAAGTAAACACATGGGAAATTATAATTGTTATTATTGTAACAATGGTTTGTAACTCCACCTTTTGTTTCCTACATAATTTAAGAGACTGATGCATTAAAAATTAATATTTTTTTAAATTAATAGCATTCAAACACACAAATAATAAACAGATGACATAATGTTAGAGAAAGTCCCATTTAAAATGTAACTAAGATTAAGTACTTGGGAATAAATTTAACAAGAAATTTATTACACACAAAACTCACACACACACACACACAGATTAAATACTCCTGAAAAACACAAGAAGCTTTATAGTGGGAAGGCAAATCCATAGGCAGAGTGACTATTCCAGTAAGAACAAACCACTGCCCTTTTTATGATGGAATCTGCCCAATGTAATCAATCTTCCACAAGGTAGTGGGCTGATTGCCCTAGGGAACAGTGTCATATCAAAGGCTCAGTGTTGGTCTCTTCTGTTGGTAGATTTAGTGTTCAGTAGAGGCTATGGCCAGATCAGCCTTGATAAACGGAAGTCTTTGCTGTTGAGTGCACACATAATCTCCATCACTACCACGTTGACCATTTTGTTCATGAGTCCATTGGGCAATGACAGAAGTGGCTGGAGTAGGAGGCTGACTGATGTCCACAGGTCAGGCCATTATTAAATGCCTTTCTCCTGAGGTCACCCTTTGGCAGGCAATCACACAGAATACAAATATCTTTGCATTCTGTGCCCATTAGAAATTCATCCACACACGTCTTCTCCAAACTTGCCACCCACCAATGTTTTGATCATGTTCCTTCCAAGTCACTGACCACCTAAACAAACTTTTAGCCACAGCTCATGAGACAATGTAGACCTATATCTCCTGCCATGTCTCCTTCCGTACAGAATTAACAATCGGGTGCATTGTTCACATTTCTCTAAGATATTAAGACAATGTCTCACATTTCATAATCTGCTAAGAGGATTTCTCTTCACCACTATTCCTCAGATCCATCTCAGAATAGAGCTATAGCACTGTACCTGTCTACTTTTGTGTGGTACCTGCATATCATATAAGTCAAGCATATATTTTTTCCTTTCTCAGAAAACTGGACATAGGGAATTTTCCATAAGGCCATAAGTACAGATTGGCAATGCAGAGAAGGCAATGTAGCAGGAATAGGGGTCAAGAACATCTGAGCCACTTTGTCATGTAATTTCTTTGTGCCTTCATGTCCTGCTTGAGCTTGATCTCATACATACCACTTCCATTTGATGTTGGATGGGAACGGTGACAGTTTGATGCTGCTGTGAACCCCAACTTCATGGCTTTACGGGTCAGACAGGTGGCAGAGTCAAGTGTTCAGTGTCTGATAAGGCCTAGTAACAAGCTAGGAGCTGTTTCTCAAAAGGAGAGTAGTTATTCACAGAGGATAGCAAGTCTTTGCTCAAAAACACTGAGGGTCTACACTATTCACCTATAGGGGTATTCCAAAGCTTCCCAAACAGCATCTCTAACTGGACAATTTAAGAATCTTTGATTATGTTGGGCCATATGGTTAGAGTGGCAGAGCAGCTTATATAGCAGCCCATGCCAGCTGCAGAACCTTCTTTTTTGGGGGTCGCATTTTCCGGTCACACAGTAAATGGACTCAAATTGAATATATGTTGCCTCCAAAATCCAAAGTAGCCCACTGGGCATTGTGTCTTTTTCTTAGTGGTAGGAAGGACCAGATCATCAACTTGTTCTTTAACTTGGAAGAGATATATTGACAGGCCCTGGATCACTGGACTCCTAGAAATTTCAGGTAAGACCCTGAAGTTTTGTGGAATGTCTTTCCCACCCTCTCAGACACAGGTGTCTTGCTAATGTGTTTAAAGCAGTTTCTACTTCCTGCTCACCAGGTCCAATCAGCATAATACCATCACATCATGGACCAGTATGATGTCTGTAGGAGGAAAAGGTGATCAAGTCCTCTGAAGACTCTATTATAATTTAGGACTAGAGAGTTAATATACCCTTGAAGTAAGACAGTGAAGGTGTATTGGTGGCTTTGTTAAATGAAAGTAAATTGCCTCTGATGGTCTCTTACAACAGATAATGAGAAACAAACTTTTGCCAGTCGATAGCTGCATACCAGGTGCCAGAAGATGTGATGATTTGCATCACCAACAAAACCACATCTGGAACAGCAGCTGCAGTTGGACTCATCACCTGATTAATTTTGTGATAAATATCTGTTGTTCTCTGATCTGTCTTCTATGCAGGTCAAATAGGTGAGTTGAATGAGGATATGGTAGGAATCAACACTCCTGCATCTTTCAAGGCCTTGATGGTGGCACTAATCTCTGCAATCTCTCTAGGAATACATTTTGGTATTTTCATTGGTAGACACAGTTCTATTGGCTTCCACTTGATGTTTTCTTCCATAACAGCCCTCACTCTGTGGGTCACGTAACCCATGTAGGGATTCTGCAAGTTCCTCAGTGCATATATTGCAACCATGCATTTCAGAATGGGGAAGTAACCACATGATGGGTTCTGGGACCCAGTAGGCACACTGTGGAATAGACTTGAGCCAAAACTCCATTGATCACCTGACCTCCGTAATCCTCTACCCAGACTGGTGAGCTACAGTGATGTTTGAGGTCTCCAACAATTAATGTCAGTTCAGAGTCAGTTTCCAGTGATCACTAAAAAGTCTATTTCCCCTTCCTCAATTTAGAGTCACCCCGGTAAACGGCCACAGATTCTTTTGGGGGAGGGCTGGGGAGGAAGGTTAACAATATACATTCTTGGTGGTAGAGCAGGGCCCTCTGCATGAGGATCCAGCTTCCCCTTCATCCAAAGAGTCTGTGTCTATAAATTGGCTCAAGTCTGGGAACTGACTGAAGGGTCGTGATTTTCTCTTTTGATCCTTTAAGGCAGAGTTCTGGTCATTAAATCTAGAGTTTTTCTGCTTATTCAGATCAAGTAAGACTTTGGTAGGCTGTCCATCTATTTTAGTTTTAGAGATGCTATGGTCAACTAGTTGATGTCAAAAATCTCTGTGGGGCTTCCCTGGTGGCGCAGTGGTTGAGAATCTGCCTGCCAACGCAGGGGACACAGGTTCTAGCCCTGGTCTGGGAGGATCCCACGTGCCGCGGAGCGACTGGGCCCATGAGACAAAACTACTGAGCCTGCGCGTCTGGAGCCTGTGCTCCGCAGCCGGAGAGGCCGCGATAGTGAGAGGCCTGCGCACCACGATGAAGAGTGGCCCCTGCTCGCCGCAACTAGAGAAAGCCCTCGCACAGAAACGAAGACCCAACACAGCCATAAATAAATAAATGAATAAATAAATTATTTTTTTTAAAAATCTCTGTGATTCAGACTGCTCTGATTAGTGCTTTGGTACCTCTGTCCATTACCCTAACCATGCCCCCTTGTCTTTGGTGATTAAGTGCCACCTCTTGGTCCCTACCACCACCCTAGATCCTATTATCCCTACTGCATTGGAGATCCCATTCAGTGGTAGCACTTCCTGTGGTAATTTCTGACTTTCAGAAAAGAGCTATCACAGAGAGCTTCAAGGATTCTGGGGTTTCCGTACATGAATCTTTTTCTCCCATGGTGAGAAGCATATTCTCTGGACCCTCCTGGGGAGTATGAGCAAATCTTCAATGATAAATGCACTCTAGCTTTCCAGTCTCCCTAAGCTTTTGGGTAACTTTCTCTGTAGTATAGCAAGGAAGTTCTATCATTTTCAACTTCATTTAATCTGGGCTATTTGGGGGTCCATATTTCAGTCAATCAACCATGAAAATTATCAGAGTCGCTCCTAGTTCCTCAAGCTAAAATACTGAATTTGTGATTAATGCCTAATTGACCCATATCAGTCGATTCAACCTGATCCAACTTCATATTCCTTCTACTTTGATCCTACACCCTCAAGATTTCAAATATGTTCCCCAGGTTTCCATCCATATAACTTGGCAAAATCATGGCAAGCTTTGGTATGTATCACACCTCTCCACAGGTTATACTTTGTACTTCACCCTTTGGGGGTCTGCTGGAACTTAAGCCTGGTCTAGATTCAAGGAGAGGTGGTGGGGCGGGGTGTAGGTCCTGAGGAAAATCAGCAGTTCCCTACAAGATAACTACCTCAGATAGCGGGGTGGAGAGTTGCTCCTATTTGTAAAGAAGGTTCAACAGAATTTAGGGGTCCAGGTTCCCAGCTTCATTGGAATCTGTCCATAAGTCCCCTGACTTTAGCAAAAGAGCCCCTGTGAGACTGAGAATTCAATTTGCCTTGTAAATGAGCCACTCACAAGACTAAACATTAGATTTGGTTTTCAGAAATCTTGGTTGTGAGGGACAGTCAGGGCAACTTTGCACTTAGATATTAAAGTCGCCTACTCTGTTCTTATTCCATGCCTAGGGCTCACTTGGGAATCCTGTTTGCAACTGGGATGGTTGAAAGCAAGCTGTTGGCACTCCTGTTTCCCAATAACTCATATTAACTTCTAACAAGTGTGGTATCACAGTCGATTTTCAGTATAGATAGATTCAGCCCATTTATGGGATTCAGCCTGTAGGTGATTCATCACAGCCTATACATGATGACTTACAGGGCAGTCTCTGGGAGAGATGATGGGAAGTGGCTGTGAACTGCCCCTTCACATACTTGCTGCACTTTCCACTTTTGAAAATATTTTTGCATCAGTTATATCTCTTGAATTACCCGTAAAAGCCCACCAGAATCAAGTGTCCCTAGATTGAAAATTGAGATACAGTCCTATTAAGCAACTTAAGATTATCAAATACTAAATCCAGTTTCCTTGTATTCCAACGCATATGATATTCTTAAGGCAAAGAACTGTGTATAAGGAATGCAATTTTTTTCCTATAGATGAGTTAAACTTCTATCTCAAGCCTCTGTTTCTCATGGCATCAGAAAATATAATCTGGTCAAACCCAGATAAACTCTGTCACTTCAGGGTTTTCTCAGTCTGATACAAACTTGGGACTTCACTCTCTGAAGGCTTCTCCTTGCAACCCTGGACTGGTCATAGTTCAAGAGGCTTAGATGGCATCTAGACCAGTGGGGTTAGGAGGTGTCTGGTCTACAGCTGCTCTCTGCGGGCATTCATGTCCAGTCCTGCCTGCTCATCCACTCAGTGGACCCGTCTGAGACCCTTCCTGTACTTGACCGCATCAGCCGCGCTGCACCCCCTCTGCAGCCCTATGGGATGGCAGAGACTCCTCCACATCCCATCTTATCACGTCGCACTCACCCCACTCTGGGTGGCAGGGACACATTTAGGGGCTCTCTCACCTCCCTCTCTTCACCACAGCCCAAATAATCTATCATTTTGAGGACTGCAAACTGAATCTTTCATGGTGGAGGGGTTTTTTGTTTGTCTAATTGACTGTTTTGTTTTTCACAGTAGCACCTTGTTGTTTATCCATTCTATATGTAAGAGTTTGCATCTGCTAATCCCAAACTCCCAATCCATCCCTCCCCCACTCCCCTCCCCCTTGGCAACCACAAGTCTGTTGTCTTTGTCTATGAGTCTGTTTTATAGATAAGTTCATTTGTGCCATATTTTAGATTCCACCTATAAGTGATATCACATGGCATTTGTCTATCTCTTTCTGACTTACTTCGCTTGGTATGATCATCTCTAGGTCCATCCATTGTGCTGCAAATGGCATTATTTCATTCCTGTTTATGGCTGAGTAATATTCCATTGTATATATATACACCACATCTTCTTTATCCATTCATCTGTCGATGGACATTTAGGTTGTTTCCAGGTGGAGCTTTTAAAAATATGTCCAAATTCTTCCATACTTTTCTCATCAAAGGTGGACTCAATTCTTTTCCTCTTGAATATATGCCATACTTAGGGACTCAATTCTAATAAACACAAGGAGGCAGAAGTGATGTTGTGTGACATCTGTGACTAGATCATAAAAAGGATACAGCTTCCATTGGCTTGCTCTCTCTCTCTGAACATGCACATTTGGAGCCCTGAGCCATCCTAAAAGTCCAGCTACCCTGAAGTTGCCGTGCTGGGAAGACCATGTGGAGCCCACAGAGAGGTGGAGAGGCTGAGGGCCCCCAGCTCTCCCAGCCCCAAGCTATGGAATCTTCCCAGTCCAGGCACCAGGCTCCAGGCTCCAGACATGCGAGGGAAGAAGCATCTAAGATGCCTCCAGCTCCAGCCCCCATCTGACAGCAACCTCGTGAGGGACTCTAAGCCAGACTGCTTAATGGAGCCGCTCCCAAATTCCTGATCTGTAGAAAGCACGGCGGTTAGAAGTGATGGTTGATCTAAGCCACTGAATTTGTGATGCAGGTAGAGAAAACCATTCCAGAGTCTACTGTTACAGAATCCTTTGGGTTTGGGGTATGGAGAGGGATTAGAAAACTGAGGTTATGTAGCTTGTGCAAGGTCATAAAGCAAGTGGGATTTGAGCCTTGGCCCCTAAATGCTAAACCCATGCTCTTTGAACCACTTTATACATTACACATTATACATCCCCTCTCTGTCCCATCTGACCATCAGCCTTCACCAGATTCACCAGTCTCCTAAAAGACGTAGCTGCACATAAATTTTGAAAATAAACAAATATCATAAGAAAATCCCAGGATAAGCTGCTGAGGATAGCCATTATAATACAGGCTAAGTCAGAGCAAGTGAAATTGTTTTCTAAAAAAAAAATAAAAGGGATTCCCTGGTGGCGCAGTGGTTGAGAATCTGCCTGCCAATTCAGGGGACACGGGTTCGAGCCCTGGTCTGGGAAGATCCCACATGCCACGGAGCAACTGGGCCCGTGAGCCACAACTACTGAGCCTGCGCGTCTGGAGCCTGTGCTCCACAACAAGAGAGGCCGCGATAGTGAGAGGCCCGCGCACCGCGATGAAGAGTGGCCCCCGCTCGCCACAACTAGAGGAAGCCCTTGCGCAGAAACGAAGACCCAACACAGCCAAAAATAAATAAATAAATAAATGTATAAAAAAAAACGATTATTAAAAAAAAATAAAAAATAAATAAATAAATAAAATAAAAAATAAAAAAATCCACACACCCCTGGGAGAGATTTATTTGGGGAAGTGCAAGAATTGGGCTTCCCTGGTGGCGCAGTGGTTGAGAATCTGCCTGCCAATGCAGGGGACACAGGTTCGAGCCCTGGTCTGGGAAGATCCCACATGCCGCGGGGCAACTAGGCCCGTGAGCCACAGCTACTGAGCCTGCGCATCTGGAGCCTGTGCTCCGCAACAAGAGAGGCCGCGATAGTGAGAGGCCCGCGCACCGCGATGAAGAGTGGCCCCCGCTTGCCGCAACTAGGGAAAGCCCTCGCACAGAAACAAAGACCCAACACAGCCAAAAATAAATAAATAAATTAATTAATTTTAAAAAAAAAAGTGCAAGAATTGAGAACGTGAAATCTCTCTGTCTTAATAAATAAAATATCTGTACCTTAAGGATCTCTCTGGATTAAATATCCATGTCTAAAATCATTCCATTATCTAGAAGTTTTTGTAATATTTGTGAAGAGCTGGCGTTTTAGAGGTCTCTCATTATTTCTGATTCGGTAAGCCTTGTACTGTTCATCCAGCATTTTGACACTGAATAAGCCCGGATGTGACTTGGTGACAAATCAATTCTTTTAAAGACAATTTTGTTTGATTGACACATAATCGGGAAGGTGTTGAGTGAGAAGGCATTGCTTGGCTATCATGAGAACATGAGATAAATATTCATCCAGAACTTTTTGGTCAGGGGATGGTGACTGTCTCAGCCATGCACACCTATCTGATGCCAGAAAGGGCAACAGGATTCTTTTATGCCATAGTGACCTGGGTCTTCATTGAAGACTCCCTTTAAGGTGAAAATGTGCAAATTATGGGAGATTAAGGAGAAAAAATACGAATTTAAGCCCCAAGGAGCTACAATTATGCCAATAATGTCTTTCATTATCGTAATTTTACATTAATATGCCTTCAGTGCTTTGGGTAGTAGCGTTTCTCTCTGGAGTGGGCGGGGCTGGGGTTTCCATAGGGACTCGCTTACTTTGTACAGAAACTTGACTCAACCAGAGGAGAGTAAGGTTCTTGTTTTGACAGGATGATCAATAACACCTAGGGAGATGCAGGCTTTTCAGAGAAGATTGTGGGTCCCCATTTGTATGTTTCCTCCCTTGCCCGCCCTGCTATTGAAAGTTGAGTGGGCTGGTTCAGCCTTTCAGAGTCTCATTTGACAGCCAAAGGAGTGAATGTTCATCTCCTCTGTGGAGATGGGCCTCATTTGTCTGCTCTACATTCTGTGGGGAAATGTTTAGGTCTAGGCTTCTGATATTTCAATCCATGCTACAATATTTGTATGCCTGAGTGTTTGTTTACATGTCTGCATATCCATCTAGGATCAATTCCTAAAAGTGGAATATCTGAGTTCAATTTAATCTTGTGCATTTTAATTTTTACATTTTGGTAAATTGCCTATCAAAGAAATGATACTAATTGATACTCCCAGCCCCAAAAGTGTCTGTTTCCTCACAGAATATATAGCAGAGATCGGTTAGATAAAATCAATTCATCCACACTTTGGAATCCTATGCAACTATAATTTTTTTAATGAGGCAGATACATATGTATGAAATAGAATTATCTCCAATGGATATTGCTTTGTAAAATATATGTATATCACACTGTATTATATCTCATCATTTATGCTTTTTAAATGTGAATATAGAGAGCCGTGTATAAGAATATAGCCATGGAGTACTTTCACTGGCTGAGATGGTTTGTCATCTCAGCTTGCTGCTTTACCTGCCTCTCCATTTCCTGGGAAATCTAGAAAGTTCTAAGCAGTCACCCAATTGGTGGAGGGTACATAAATAGGACATCAACTAATAGAAAATGAATATTCCTTTTTTTGTGAATCAATGAAGTAAAATTTTTTTAAATTTTTATTTTATATTGGCGTATAGTTGATTTACGATGTGTTAGTTTCAGGTGTACAACAAAGTGATTCAGTTATACATATACATATATCTATTCGTTTTCAGATTCTTTTCCCTTATAGGTTACTACAGAGTCTTCAGTAGAGTTCCCTGTGCTATGCAGTAGGACCTTGTTGTTTATCTATTTTATAGATAGTATGTGTCTATGTTAATCCCAACCTCCTAATTTATCCCTCCCCCTGCTGTCCCCTTTGGTAACCATAAGTTTTGTGATGTAAGTCTGTAAGTCTGTTTCTGTTTTGTAAATAAGTTCATTTGGATCATTTTTTAGATTCCACATATAAGTGATATCATATGATATTTCTTTTTCACCATCTGACTTATTTCACTTAGTGTAATAATCTCTAGGGCCTACATGAATAGGACATCAACTAATAGAAAATGAATATTCCTTTTTTTATTGAAGTATAGTTGTTTTACAATGTTGTGTTCATTTCTGGTGTGCAGCAAAGTCTCAGTTATATATATATTTTTTTCTTACATATATATATTCTTTTTGATATTCTTTTTCATTATGATTCATTACAGGATATTGAATATAGTTCCCTGTGCTATACAGTAGGACCTTGTTGTTTATCTATTTTATAGATAGTAGTGTGTATCTGGTAATCCCGAACTCCTAATTTATCCCTCCCCCATCCATTTTCCCCTTTGGTAACCATAAGTTTGTTTTCTAAAAGTTCATTTGTTTTTGTACCAAACTGGTTGTGCTGGTCAAATCATTTGTTTCTTGTCCAGTTGAAATCAAGGGTTTTCATCCCTTGCTGGTGAGTGAGGGTCAAGAGAAAGTAGCACTAGTTTTCACTCCTTTTAACCAAGCTGGAAGGGGGGGAAATGTTCAGGGAGGGGATGAGGAAGACTCTGATGGAGACTGCAGCTCAGCTGAGCGCCAGGAGTAGGACCTCCCACCCCGGGTGGCTCTGCGAGCCCGCGAAGGGCAGAAGCCAAACGCAGCTGAGCGCGCCTGTCTTTCTGAAATCACTCCCCAGTCTGGACTTAACGGCACTGCTGGACCTTATGGTTACAAGCCCACCTTTGTCTCACTGCTCCTTCCTTCACTTGGCATTTTGGTCTCTCTGGAATTTTTTTGTAATCTGTGATTTAGAATTTTTTCTCTTAATAGAATTCATTTTAACCTCACCATAGCCGAGGAGTATGGTAATGGCTGTCAGCCAGGACCTGGAAATAGCATCATTCAATAGATAGGGATGCTGTCATTCTGGTCTTTAAAATTGAAATCTAAGCACACACATGGAGTCTTCTAACCTTATGAGGAGTGGTGAGCACAGAGGTGACCCTTATTAGTGGAAGAAGTAACACTAACAACATTAACCAACAATAAACTTCTCCAGTGAAATGTTTGAGTGTTTTTTATGGAATATTTGATCAGCAAGAAAAAAGAAAGCATGACCAAGTTCCCTCCCTTATGGTCACTCGGCAGCTCCTGGTAATATCAGCCTTCCTCTTACGAACACACGTATGGATGGAGCCCCCCAGGACCCTTAGGTTCCGATAGAGCAGCATCTCACCACAGGGCAAGGGTCGGGGATTCTGGACAAGCCCTTGGACTGACTTACTAACATGTCCCTCTAGATTATTAAATGCTGCAAAAGCCAGGTTAAAAAGCGGGGAGGGGGCCTCAGATGAGACAGGAACATTTTGCTGAGCCAGGGAACACAGACGTGGTCAAAGGTCAAGTCAAAGGACATGGGAGATGGCTTGAAGGGTTCCCACTGGCCATATTTGGGATAATTTGAGCAACACAACATATAATGAAGATAATGGATTTTACTATATTAACTTTGTAAAAAAATCCATGGTTCCATAGCAGAGACCACCAGAAAAATCTGTTGATCAAGTAAAGCTATGTTTACAAGGGAAAATGCATCTTTATAGTAGAGATATGTAGAGTGATGAGTAGAACCAAGTGGTCAGGCTTGATATTGCCAGTGATGGGCCTGACACCATGTGCTTCCTGAAGGGGGAAGGTAAAGCCACCTATGTGGTGGTCTTGTTGGAAATACTTGACCTCAGTTGAGTAATGAGAATCTTCTCAGCTGCACACAGGATGTGGATTTGGCCTGGAATCATGAAAATATTTGACGAGGGAGGAGGAAAGAGATGAAACAGTTAAATGCAATATATGTTCCTTGATTGAATCCTGGAGAATAAAAGGGAGGGAGGGAGGAAGGAAGGAAAGAAGGAAGAGAGGGATGGAAAGAGGGAGGAAACAGCTTTAAAGGATATTTGGGGACACTTGGGATATTTGGGCATTTCATTTTGGATGAAATGCAACTGGTATGACTGACTCAAAGAAAAGATGCAGGTACTAGGGGTGAAGCAGGGTCCTGGAGGTCCTTGCTTGGCCCAGTATTAACCCTTTGATTGCTGGATCATGCTTGGGGGCCCCAGAGGGAAGGGCCTGGGGCAACAGCTATTTGCTAATGGTTCAGAAATAGTTCAATATTTTAACAAATGGTATGACTGTCTGTGTCTGTGTGAACATAGGGATGGAATTGCTGGGTGATGAAGTCCATCATAATTATGTCTATTATACCTATTTTAACTACATATAATAAGAAACAGAGAAACAATCCAATAGAAAAAAATCCTCAAGAGATTAAAAATAGCAATTTCACAAAAAATGCAACACAAAAGACTTACTACATTTAGAAAAAGTTGTTCAACCTGACTAGCGCTCAATGAACTGGAAATCAAAACCACGATAGCACTTTACTGCCATCCGATTGGCAGGTGTCAAGAAATCTGACAACTCCAAGTGTGGGAGTACATCTAGATCAACGAGACATCTTCCATATTGCTGGTGAGAGTGTCAGTTGACACAATCACTTCTGAAAATTTGATGTTACTTTGTCAAGTGGAAAACAATTTATAAACAAGTGGGGGTGCTATGTTCCAATAGCACTTCATTCACAAAAACTGACATTGGGCCCAATTTATCCCATGGGCTATAGTCTAGATGATATCTAACTTCCTTTCAGCTCGCTGTTCTTTAACTTATATTCAACAAGTTTTTAATACATACTGCATACGATACCCTGAATGTTAGGTGCTTTTTTACACAAGACTCTGTCACCCTCAGAATGCCCTGTAATATATCATCTTACACCCATGTTACAGGTGTGGAGACTGGTTCATAGTCACAAAACATGTCAGGGGCTGTTGTCATGACTAGAACTCAGGACCTCTGATTCCGATATATGTACATATTCTTTTTCAAGGCCAGGACGAGAGTTAGGGAGCGCTCAGCCTCTGGGCCATGCAAGTGAAGGCTTGGCAACTGAGACCAAAAACGTTAAAAATTGCATTGCAGGTACCTCCCTGGCCTCAGCCCGGTCTGGAGTTATGTGGAGAACTCCGCCATCACTGGGGAAGCCCTCTTTTCCAAAGGTAAGAGTCTTGGGGGATTGTGTTCAGTATTACCGATTATTCTTTTCCACTCAGGGACTTATGGGTAAAAGCAGGGACATGGGTTCAAATCTTGACTCTACTATACCCCGCTCTCACAGTTCCCCTCGGTTGCCCACAGAAGTAAAATAGACCAAAGGTCTTCTCTGCCTTGAGGCTGCTCCAAGCTTAGAGGAGGCGGAAGCCCAGGGCTTTGGCCACAGCAGACACCCGATCAGTGACACTTTGTCTTTGCCACTGATGTCTATTTCTTTTAAAAGGCCCCAAGGCCAGTGGGTTCTCTTTCTTGACCCACTACGCTATGATTTCATAGCCCGTAGCTCCTACTATTCCTTTGTGTCAAGGGTTTGCCTCAGCTGTCTCATTAAATATGGAAAACATCTGTGTTTGGGCTTTTAGCAAAAATCCCCACATCTGGAAAATATTGGTCAAGAGTCTAATTAAGTATGTCAATGACAAATTGTTCTCACAGGAAGTATTTAGGACGAGTAGATAATTGGGATTTAATGCCCTTGGCCTCTGTCCTTGCCTTCTTGTTTACTTATCCCAGCAGGGATGGGGGAAGCTGGCTCCCACACCGTCCCTGCCCCAGCGCCACTAATCCCGGGCCACACTGCCACCGCACCAATGCCGGCACCTTGGAGCAAGAAACCGCCCCCGAGTTGAACAATGAGGGTGGACACTGCATTTGGAGCCCCGTCTCTTAAAGCCACTCAATGCCCCCCACCCTTATTGGAACCTCTGGCCTCTTCACTCAGGGCCGATGTTTCCTGTCAGACCCACATACTGTTTGCATATGAGGCTCAGAGGAGAAAATTTTGTGTCTCTTTCTTGGACTTTTCTCTTTCCTTCTTCACAGAACCCCCAACCTCAGAGGAAATGGAGTTCCTGACCCTCCCTCACCCCCGGGGGAATATTCCCAACTTCTGAGGCATGAAGCTTAATTTGCTTTCAGTACTATACCTCCTCCCCTTGAGGGAGGAAATCTCTCATTATTAAAGGGCTTTGAGAACCTTCCCATCCCCGTGAAGCTTCAGGAACGTCCTGCATCTCCCCATCCCTGACGCCCTTGGTCTCCTGATCCAAGATGGCGCTCCAGCCCAGGGGAAACCACCCTGGACGGCAGGCAAGGGCTCCCTCGGCGCCATCAGCCAGAAGGCAGATGGCACACATTAGAAATTTATATTTTAAAGCCAAATTCTGGGCCAGAGACACTAAAGGTTCATTCTTTCAGGCACCTTGGGCCCTCTCGTGTCTCCACTCCACCAGCAGGTCCCATCAGTTCTAACTGAGAAACGGTCCCCAGATCCACCCACTTCTTCCTATTTCCACAGCCACCCCCTGATCCTTGCCATCACCTTCTCTTGCCTTGACAATGATGATGCCCTTGTCTGTGGTCTCCTGGCTTCCACCCTCGACCTCTTCAGCCCATTGCCCATGTATTAGCCAGGGTGCTCTACCCAAATAGAAACCAAATCATGTCACTGCCCTCAGGTGGCCTCCCATCCCAGTGAGAATGCACCCCAGCCCCTAGCACAGGCTAGGGCCTGTCCCATCCGGCCAGTGTCCACCCCGCCCCCCAAGCCCCACACACACCCTGCTATCTTCTCCACAATTTTTACCACTATCCAAAATCGCCTTCCTTAGTCATTTGCTTGTGGTCCGTGAATGTCACAAATTTCACAATCGTAGTAACTTTGTCCTGTTAGGATGAAGCAAATAAGGCACCTGCCCTGAATGCCGTATTTAAGGAGGCACTCACTCTCAAGCGCTGAGTCTGCACTGGCACCGCCCCGAGAGCGAGCACGTCATTGAATTTTGTGCCCTAGATGCCTCACTTGCTTCACCTGACTCCCGGCCATGTTCCCAGTGCCATATTCCTGGTGCCTGGCGCATAGTACAAGCCAAATCAATATTTTTCAAATGAATAGATTCTGGCATTCTCAAGGTCAAAGGCGCGAAATTCACCCAGCTTCCAATTCCTGTCCAATACACTCAGAGCCTCCCCCAATCTCCAACTCAACTGCAGTTGCCTGGCCCAGACCATCATCTGCCCTGGTGGCTGCGGCCCTCCCCTGCCTACTATCCTTCAACACCTTTCTGCTCTTCCCTCTGCCATCTGCCACTGCCTGGTTTTCCAGGGTCATCCCCCCTCAGCTGGTCCTCCCACGAGCGCCACATCATCTCTGCCTTCTATCCTCCGCACTCTGTCCAAAATGCAGATCTCATCACGTCATCGCTCTGCTTAAAGTGCTTCGAAGCTTCCCACTGTTTGTACACAGCGTCTGAGGCCCTTGGGTTGGCATTCAAGGCTCTGCGTGATCCGAGCCCCGTGGATTTCTTTGACTCCATCTCTCCCAACTTGCCGTAACTCTAAGTGCCGGTCACTCCAGCTTTCTTTCGGTTCTGGGCATCCACATGACCATTCTCTCTCCCCAGGATTCCTTCCCCTGGGAAATCGCTACCTATTCTTGAGGACCCAGCTTGAAGGTCACCTTGTCCATTAGGGTAAAGTTAATTTCCTTTGCTCTGGCCTCCTTAAAACGGACAGTTCTTTGGAGTTTTGGGGTGGGGGGGATGATAGCCCTTTAGCATTTTATGTACATACTTACCTTTAGCTAATAATACCCAGCTGAGTGGTTTGTAAAGCATCACCTCCGTGTTTGCTTCCCTCACCACTGAACCTGGGAGGGAGACAGAAAACAATTCAGGAGCAGTAGTGAGGAAGGCGAACATTAGAAACCAAGGGCACTGTCATTGTACTGTTGCAGACGACCTCCCTCTGTTCCCCTTTAGAGCAGGCCCCGCCCCCGTGTGCAGAGAGCCCAGGGCAAGACATGACGGCGTACAGAGATGCTCTTTCTAGTAGCACTGACCTCATTGGGGAGGCCACCTCACCTGTTTCCCAAGCATGACAATGACAACGACGTCAAGATGTGGAAGCCTGGGTTTGGTCCCCCCCACCCCTGCCCACCCCCCTTTTTAACACAGCAGGCCTCAATCTCAGCACCTTTGGTGGGTAACAGAATCTGGCTTGAATTGGATAATCTGGCTTTGTTTTTATTCTCTTTCTTCCTTTATTCTCTTTAATTTATAGCAGGTGAGAGGGTTTTCCATTTAGAGAAGTTTTTTTAAATACATTTTTAAGGGAAAAAATGTGAGCCAGTTTAAAGAAACATATTAAGTGATAAATTATCTAGGTTGTTCCCAGACACAGCAAAACACGGGAAGTGGCAAAAGATTCGTGCTCACTTCCCTTAGTTTAGAGTTGCCATTGCGAGGAAGCTGCCCAGCCAGGGACTACATTTCCCATGTCCTCACAGATAGGAGGACCCATGTGAATAAAATAAGGATGGAGGTGACATACATCACTTCCAAACCTGGCCCATGTAGACTCCCATGTGATCCCCAGGCTCTCACCTCCTGGGTCAGGTGGCTGGATGGTCACACCCTGGGCAGCCTTGGGGGTGGAGCCTTGGGAGATGCTGGGGCTTTTGTTTGCCTGGGTCCCTGAATGAGCCCCAGACCAGAGGCGTCCCCTCCCACCCCAACAGCGATCAAGCTTATGTGACTGAAAAATAAATCCACGTCGCTCTAAGACACCGAGATTTCAGAGTTCTTCTGCACAGCAGCTAGCAGTATTGAGACTGGAGTTTGGAAAACAGAGTTTTAAAGCAGGATTTAGGGATTCAAGAACAGCTGGATTTTTCAAGACCTGCTTCCTGTTGAGCTGTTGAGAATGATACTTATCAAACCAAGTCCTGCCTGTTTTTCCTTCTTTCTTTCTTTCTCTTTTTCTTTCTTTCTTTCTCTCTTTCTTTCCTTTCTTTCTTCCTTCCTTCCTTTCTTTCCCTCTCTTCCTTCCTCCCTTCCTTCCTTCCTTTCTCCCTTTCTTTCTTTCTTTCTTTCTTTCTTTCTTTCTTTCTTTCTTTCTTTCTTTCTTTCTTTCTCTTTCTCTTTCCCCCTCCCTTCCTTCCTTTTCTCTCTCTCTTTCATTCATTCTTTCTTTCCCTTTTTCTCTGTCTCTCTCTCTCCCTCCCCCACTTCCTTCCTCTCTCTCCCTTCCTTCCTTCCTTCTTTTACTTCTTTCTTTCCTGTTTCCAGTGAAACTCTGTGAGTTCTAAAGACTTCCAACTCATCAAAGATCCATCTAGAGCAGAGAGTTTCAAGATTTCCTTCCTTCCTTCTTTCCTTTCTTCTTCCACTTCTTACCACCTCCCTTTGTTTATTTTTTTCTTCCTTTTTTTCTTTCTTATTTTGTTGTTTTAGCAATGGAATAATGTCTTGAGATAAAAGCATCCATAGGTCCCCAATATGCAGGGCCTACCAGAGGGGACGGCAGAAGTGCCATTTAACTTGAGCTGAAGCCTCAAATTTTGACTTTCGATATTATAACCCCTAGAGTTTACACAGAGCCTTGGCAAATACCTGTGTGTTAAAAGCACCAATCTGTTGCAGAACTACAAAAATAAACAACAATTTGTTATATGTAAACGAAGAAAATATACCAAAACTTTTGTATAATGTTCCACATTTAGAATGCACAGGAATATGTCTGAGTATTTTATACACATAGGACAGCTATGGGGATGCTGCAGGTGAATTTGGTTCTAACTTCGTGCATTTCCTCAGGCAGAGCTGGGTGCTGTCTGTGCTGGATCAGATCTTACAGATGGCCTCATAGGCTGTTTAATTCCTGCAGGAGAATCCACAGGCAAAACAGGATTCTCTTCATGGCTGAGTAATATTCCATTGTATACATGTGCCACATCTTCTTTATCCATTCATCCGATGTTGGACGTTTAGGTTGCTTCCATGTCCTGGCTATTGTAAATAGTGCTGCAATGAACATTGTGGTACATGACTCTTTTTGAATTATGGTTTCCTCAGGGTATATGCCCAGTAGTGGGATTGCTGGGTCGTATGGTAGTTCTATTTTTAGTTTTTTAAGGAACCTCCATACTGTTCTCCACAGTGGCTGTATCAATTTACATTCCCACCAACAGTGCAAGAGGGTTCCCTTTTCTCCACACCCTCTCCAGCATTTATTGTTTCTAGATTTTTTGATGATGGCCATTCTGACCGGTATGAGGTGATACCTCATTGTAGTTTTGATTTGCATTTCTCTAATGATTAGTGATGTTGAGCATTCTTTCATGTGTTTGTTCGCTGTCTGTATATCTTCTTTGGAGAACTGTCTATTTAGGTCTTTTGCCCATTAAAATAGATAGCTGGTGGGAAGCAGCCGCATAGCACAGGGAGATCAGCTCGTTGCTTTGTGACCTAGAGGGGTGGGATAGGGAGGGTGGGAGGGAGACACAAGAGGGAGGAGATATGGGGATATATGGTAATGTATAGCTGATTCACT
The DNA here is from genome assembly GCF_009873245.2 of Balaenoptera musculus. Lineage (NCBI taxonomy): Eukaryota > Metazoa > Chordata > Mammalia > Artiodactyla > Balaenopteridae > Balaenoptera > Balaenoptera musculus. Next base: position 148,172,489 of record NC_045787.1, on the reverse strand, counting down.
TTGTTATAAAGCAGAAATTAACACACCATTGTAAAGCAATTATACTCCAATAAAGATGTTTAAAAAGTAAAACAAATTTAAAAATTTAAAAAACAAAACAAAACAGGATTCTTTCTCAAAGGGGTTTGTGTTGCCTGCATGCGGCTATTCATGCCATACGTACTTTAGTGCTAGCGGCGCCCTCTAGTGGCCGATAAGCTGCACCTGTCTGAATTTCTCTACACACATTTGGTCAGACTTCAAAACAGACGCCCTTGGTTCCTTCCTATTGCATCCTCGGCACCTGGGGAGTCTCACCAAGTGGTGATTCCATCTCACCGCCTTGATAACTGATTATTCCTCAGCCAAATCTCCATGGTTCTCCGAGGATGCTGCCAGCCAAACTAATATTCCCTGTATGCGCCATATTGCTCCAGGCTTCTATGTGATGGTCACAGGGGCCCAGACTCTCCAACATTCTCCAGTGGCACAAGGCCCCGCTATTAACCTTAAGAGAAGATGAACATTACCTGATGGCCCACTACGTACCAGGCCGGTGCCACATGGTTGGATCATAGCCATATCAGGGTGCTGTCATCCCCAAGACAGAGGAGCAGTGAGGCCACAAAACGAAAAGAAACAATGATAAAATAATTCAGCCTCACATGCCTTCCTAGATCTTCCTCCCAATCATTTCAAGATAATCTGTTAAGGGAAAGGGAAGGAAAACAATATATGCCGAGCCCACTCGGGCACTGAACACCAGTACCAGACACTTACACATAGTTGTTACATTGATTCCTCATGACCACCCACCTGGGAAGCTTTCATCCATCCTTCATTTATCTCTCTGTCCATTCACTTAACAGTTATCCATTTCACATCTACAGAGTTCCAAGGATTGTGTTAGGCACTAGATCCTCTAAGAGAAACAAGCCCAGGTAAAGACCTGGTTTCTGGTCTCGAGGTCCTATCAGTGCAGGGCAGGGGACAGACACACCCTACACTCAGATATAGATTGTGTTCAGGCCTGATCGCTGCACAGAAGTGGGCCTGCTAAGTCAGAAGTGGAGGTCCTGGAGGCGGGCCAAGGTAAACAACACCCTGCAGCCGTCAGTAAGCTGTAAATCGTGCTAAGAAGTAGTACTTCTTGAGACTGCTTGTTTGCCAAGCAGGATGGGTTGCACTGGGTTCTTTAATCCTCACAAGCCCCCTTTGGGAGGGTACTGTTATGATACCCCCATTTCATAGACAAGGAGTTTGAAGCATGGAGAGGTAAAATGACTTTCTCAGGGATATCTGGCTTGTCTGTGGTGAAGCCAAAATTCGAATTCAAGTGTCACTGGCTGCAGAGCTATGCCTTTTCTCCCCGGGGCTTGGGCCTCAGCCAAGGAGGGTAGTAGAGAGAGGTGATCATGGAAGCCTTGAGGTTTATAAGATGTTGACCTTGATCTGAATACATTTACAGAGTTGTTGAAGGATTTGGTGTAAGGACATGCTATCAGACTTCATCTGATAAAGGCACACTGGAGAGGCTGTCTGAAGAAGAAACCAATGGGAAGCAGGTTGCAATAGTCCAGCTCAAAGAACAAGGTGGGTGGGACCACACTGGGACACGTCGAGTGGGAGAAGCTGCTGAAATACGGAAATGGGCAGATTGAGCAGACTGCTGGGTGGGTGAGTCCAGAATGTAGAAAAGAGGCAGAGCTGGTAATAAAGATTGGGAGTCGTCAGAATGTAAATTTAAGCTGAGACCATGGGTGGGACGATGCCGGAAAAATCAAGATGAGGGCTGGGGAGAAGGACAGGGGAGCGGGCAGCTGCAGAGACACCAAGGAACAGCCCACCAGAGGCATAGGGTCCTGCAGAGCCAAGAGAACCAAGCTTCCAGAAGGAGGGAATTGTCAGGACACACAGGGACAGAGTGTATCCATTCTCCTCTCTGACCCTGACTTGAAGCCTGAGAGAAGGTCAGAATTCAGGGAAGTTGTATTCAGTTCCCAGCAACTCACCCACCACGAATTACAAAATCTCTCTGCATCTGGAACGCAGAAAATGATTTGCAGTCCTCAGACGGTTATAAGGGCACCGGGTTTTGCCAAGTCACATTATTTGACAGAAATGGGCCGTGAAATGCCTGCTAATTGCTACAAGATTTAACAGGGAGAGAGGAGCCTGAGAACAGGGGGGTGCAGCGTCAGACTTTCATGTGGGGAGCGGGGAGCCGGGCGATAAGGAGACATAATGGGCCTGCTTCTCCGAGCTCCAAATTACCAGGCTCATTTTATCCTGCTGAAAGAAGGATGAGGCTTTTAAAAATGGGCAATTATGACATTTTTTTCATTGTTGCCGAGAAAGCTAAACCCCAATTATCCCAGCTATTTTGGAGGGGTTTTCGAAAGGCACTCAGACCATTGTTGAGCTCATCATCTCCCTGGGCTCCAGGGAGAGCTTTATTTGCCGTCATAATCCCGGTTGATCCTTCTAGCTGTACCCGACAAGTCTTTGCAGAGTTCTTCCCACATGTTCTGTTCCTGCCCTGCACTTGGACCACGGGGCCCTTGAATCAATCAAAGGAGACTGTTTCCAAACAACCAGCAGTGCCTTGGCTGAGTCTGTAAAGATACTGGAAGGGTGTGTAATTGTACAGTGCATCCCCTCATTGTCTCGGGAAGCCCCTGATCTAAAACCTTCAGTAACTCCCCACTGCCAAGTAAATCTGGTCCAAGGTCTATTCCCTCTGGAAATGCATCCCGAAACTCCTGTCCAGCCCCATCTTTTCCTTTTCCCGTCATTCATGTGCTCATTCATTCAATCGACACACACAAATTGAGCAGGTCACAGGTGCTAGGCACTGCAACAGGTCCTGGAGGAACCTTAATCAGGCAGGGGAGCTGGTCAGGGAGGCAGGGTGTCCGAAGACACTATGGGACTCCTTGTCGAGTGAGGATGGAGGATACACTTCTCTCTGCCCCGGGGGCTTAGACAAGGCTGGCTAAAGGATTGGGGGTGTGGGGTGACACCTCGGCTGTGTTGGAGGAAGTGGACCCCTACTGGAGACATATTTAGTGGCAGAATCTAAAGGACATGAAGTCCCAGGGGGCCTTGGGGGCATGAGTATGATGCTCAGGTGTCAAGCTCGGACCACCAGGAGGAAGGTGGTGCCATTGCTAACAGAGGAACCCTGGAGAAGAAATGGATTTGATGGGCAGGGAGATGAGCTCTTTTGGGGACTCACTGACCCCACGGAGCCTGTGAACAGCCAGGAAGAAGGTCCAGTGGGCAGTTGCATGTGGGAGTCTGGAGCCCACTGAGGGGTCCAGGCTGGAAAGAGAGAGATATGGGAGTGGTCAGCTCAGAGATGGGCATTAGAGCCTGAGAATGAACAAGAGCATGTGGGAAGATGGCACCGGATGGAGAGCCCTGGGGAAGACCAGCAGTAAAGGTGCCATATGGAGGAGGACCAGATTGCAGAGGAAAAGCAAGCTCATTGGTGAGCCCTGGGCGTCCGAAGTTCACACTTGTGCCTTCTCCACTGGGACAGGCAAATAGCAGTGCTGAGAAGGGCCCGGCCAGCCTTGTAAAACTGTAAAATCATGGTGAGATTTGAGGGGAAAGTACCACTAACTCCCATGATGTTTCTTCTCTCCCATGTATAAAGAATGTGGCTGTTTCTCATCACCTAATTCTGGGAGGTCGTCTCTAAATCCTAGGAATTTCCCAAGTGATAGGAGTGTCTTTCTTATCCCTGCAGGGGGGCCCTCAGACCACACCTGAATTTGTGCTCATGAAATGACTCATGGTGGGCCCTAGACAGTTAGGCTAATGGGATGCCTACTCGGGATGGGGCCGGCCACACCCAGAAGATCAACCTTGCCATTAGAGGGTTGGGGTCTTAAGCCACACTCAGCCTGACCTCTGGGGAGGAGAGGGAAGCTGGAGATTGAGGCGAGCTTCCCTGGTTGGCAATACTCTGAGTATTGTCATGCACTGATGTGCTGGGAATGTGAGGCATCCTGAATCTACCAGCAGAGGACATGGGAGCTTCTGGTTTGCCCCCCCACCCCCCAGACCTTGCTCTATGTGTGTCTCCCCTTGGCTGGTTCCGATTTATATCCTTTATAACAAACCTATGATCAGAAATATAGTGCTTTTGTGACTTCTGTGAGTCTTCCTAGTGAATGATCAAACCTGAGGGAGTAGTGGGGACCCCCAAATGCGTAGCCAACTAGTCAGAAGTGCAGGTGAACTGGGGACCCACCCAAAATGGTGGCTTGTGTCTGAAGGGAGTCTTGTGGAGGACTGTGACTTTTTAAACAATTTTATTGGAGTATAGTTGATTTACAGTGTTGTGTTAGTTTCAGGTGTACAGAAAAGTGATACAGTTACACGTATACATATATTCATTCTTTTTCAGATTCTTTCCCCATATAGGTTATTACAGAATATTGAGTAGAGTTCCCTGTGCTATACAGTAGGTCCTTGTTAGTTATCTATTATATATAGTAGTGTGTGTATGTTAATCCTAAACTCCTAATTTATCCCTCCCTGTCACATTTCCCCTTTGGTAACCATAACTTGTTTTCAAAATCTGTGAGTCTGTTTCTGTTTTGTAAATAAGTTTATTTGTATCTTTTTAAATTAGAGTCTACATATGAGTGATATCATATGATATTTGTCTTTCTCTGTCTGACTTACTTCACTCAGTGTGATAATCTCTATGTCTATCCACGTTGCTGCAAATGGCATTATTTCATTCTTTTTTATGGCTAATATTCCATTGTAAATATATACCACATCTTCTTTATCCATTCCTCTGTTGATGGACATTTAGGTTGCTTCCATGTCTTGACTATTTTAAGTAGTGCTGCTATGAACATTGGAGTGCATGTATTTTTTCGAATTACAGTTTTCTCTGGATATATGCCCAGGAGTGAGATTGCCGGATTATATGATTCTCCATAGTGGTTGTACCAATTTACATTCCCACCAACAGTGCAAGAGGGTTCCCTTTTCTCCACACCCTCTCCAGCATTTATTGTTGGTAGACTTTTTGATAATGGCCATTCTGACCGGTGTGAGGTGATACCTCATGGGATGTGCCTTTAACCAATGACGTTTGGCTCAGCTCTAGGTAGTTGGTGTCAGAAGTCACTGCATCCTCATTTTCAAAAGTTATGGGGTTCCAAGGATAGGCACCAGCATCAACAAGTCCTTCCTTTGCACTAAGCACCTCCTGTGACATTTCTCACTTCATCCTGGACGCAAGGGAAGTGCTAAGTATTCTCATACACATGTTACAGATGAAGAAACGGAGTCCCAAAGTTATTAATCCTCCCCAAGATCATGCACCTAGGAAGTGGAAGAGCCAGAATTAAATCACAGCAAACAAAACCCATGCCTTTAACCACTCTACAAACTATCCCCCAACAAGATACTCATATTCACATTTGATCTGGGAGGTCTAGCAGCTTAGTGGAAGTGAGTCCGCCTATCAGCTAACTTATTAAGCCATATTTATTGAATATCCACTGCGTGCCATGTACTGAGAGATCATCAGTGAATAAAGCAATGATCTCGTACTTGATGGAGCTAGTGTGTGTATGTGTGTGTGTGTGTGTGTGTGTGTGTGCATGTGGAGAGTGTATGGTAAGAACTTGGGCTTATACTCTGAATGAGATGGGGAGGTATTGCATAGTTTGGAGCGGAAGAGAGTAACATGGTCTAATGTATATTGTAAGAGGATCACTCTGGCTGCTGTGTTGGAATAGTCTTGTGGAAACGAAGGTAGAATCAAGGCGCTATGTCAGGAAACTAATCAAGTCAATCAGGTAAGAGATGATGGTGGCTTGGTCAAGAGTAGGAACAGTGGAAGTGGTTGGATTCTGGGAAAATTTTCAAGGCAGAACCAGCAGGATTAGCTGGTAGATTGCACTGGAATGTGAGTAGGAGGGACCAGAAGGTGAACAGAAGGAGGGATGGCTGAGGGCTGTGGAGACTCAAAGGAGGCTGTGGTCAGAGAGACCTCCCCCCCCCGGGGCAGCTGGGGCTTGAAAGATGGGTAGAGAAGCACAGGGCAGGGGGAAAGGCAAGTGCAAAACCCTCCAGACAGAAGGAAGAGTCCCTGTGAATCCACAGAGGGGTTCACAACCAAGGCCACAGGGAATAGTTGCTGTTTCCTTCCCTCTTCCCACCACACTCTGCATTTGCCTCTTTCTAATCCTCCAGAATTAGACATTCAGTTTGAACATCACCTCTTCAGAGAGGACATCCCTTGATCACCTTATTTTAATTCCACCCTCTGTTTTTCTTCCCCCTCCCATCAGTCTGTTCTTTTTTCCTATCACATATCACAATTTACCAGCGTACATGTGTTTGTTTACTTTAGAGTGTAGACTTTGGTATGGAGCTATGTGGGCAAAATTCCAACGCCCTCCCCGACCAGATACATCATCTTAGAGATGTCAGTGTGCCTCCCTGGGCTTAATATCCCCATCTACAAGTTAGGGTAAAAATTGCACCTACTTCATCGGATTGTGATAAGGATCCAATGAGACAAGCCATGGACACACTTGGGGCAGCCGCTAGAATCACATGTAATTGCTCAATAAATGTTAGCCATGGTATTGCTCTTTGGAAGTCTCTACTAATAGACTTTAAGCTACTTGAGGGCAGGTCCCTTGTCTGATTTGCAGGCACTCAATAACTCAATACTTGTTGAATGAATACATCTATGCACAAAGTTGCACTGACTCAAACCAGTTCCAAAAAATTGACTGCGGTTGACGTAAGTGGGCTGTCCGTTGCCTTTCTCCAACTGTATCTATTTAGATTTATGGTCTACTGTTTTAGCAGGCATCCTAATTCTCTTGGGAAAGTCAGGGCTTTTACATTCAGTCATGAATCAACGATGTGCCATTTGACACTGGAGAGCATTTCCCTGAAGCCTTGAGCCTCTTACATCTTATCTTATTTTGAGTATCATTATCCGTGACATGCTCTCATGATAAAACAACAGCTGTAAAAAGTTTTGCCAAGCTCATTTTCAAGAAATGGTCACTGATTCACATCTGATTTGGAGTCTTGATCAGATTAGCTTTCCTCCAGAAACAACAGTATGTATTTAGTCATTTGGACTCAATACATTACAGTTGCAAAATATAAAGGATCAGCTGGTAAAACTGCCTTATTTGACAGATGAAACAAAGGCGGAGAGGGGAAACAATTTGTCCAAGGTCATACCATGAGTTAGGGCAGAACCAGGACCCTCCCCAGCCTCAGAGACTCAGGGTGAAAAGGAATGAGATCAGATGACCCAAAGAAAGACGCCCCTGCTTCTCACTGCCAAAAAGAGGGAGTAGGTCCCCCCATGCTCATATTTTTTTTTAATATTTATTTATTTATGGCTGTGTTGGGTCTTCGCTTCTGTGCGAGGGCTTTCTCTAGTTGTGGCAAGCGGGGGCCACTCTTCATCGCGGTGCGCAGGCCTCTCACTATCGCGGCCTCTCTTGTTGCGGAGCACAGGCTCCAGACGTGCAGGCTCAGTAATTGTGGCTCACGGGCCCAGCTGCTCCGTGGCATGTGGGATCTTCCCAGACCAGGGGTCGAACCCGTGTCCCCTGCATTGGCAGGCAGATTCTCAACCACTGTGCCACCGGGGAAGCCCTCATATTTTTTAATTAATTTAATTTAATTTAATTTTTTTTTAATGTGGACCAATTTTTTAAGTCTTTATTGAATTTGTTACAATATTGTTTCTGTTTTATGTTTTGGTTTTTTGGCCGCAAGGCATGTGAGATCTTAGCTCCCCGACCAGGGATTGAACCTGCACCCTCTGCATTGGACGGTGAAGTCTCAACCACTGGACCACCAGGGAAGTCCCTCATTAATTTTAAATTCCACAAGTAATGCATGAATACTGCTCTCCTCAAAATAATTTTAAATTATGGATAAAGCTCATGTTCCCTCTGATCACCACACTTAAACCCTCTCCCTTCTGAGTTCCCCCAAAGGTATCTGCTGTCATCAGTCTGATGTGTCTCTTTCCAATAACTCCTCTGAATCATTACAAACAGATGGGTGAGTATCCATAAAAATAAATTAAAATTGTTTAGTGTGATATTTTTATATGAGTAGCACCATGCTCCCTGTATTATTCTGCAAGTTGGTTTTTCCACCTCCACAGTATGACTTTGACTTCTTTCTGTGTGAGTGCATGTAGATCTACCTCATTCTTTTCTTTTTTAAAAAAATAAATTTATTTATTTATTTATTTATTTTTGGCTGTGTTGGGTCTTTGTCGCTGCGCGCGGGCTGTCTCTAGTTGCGGCGAGGGGGGGCTACTCTTCGTTGTGGTGCACGGGCTTCTCATTGCAGTGGCTTCTCTTGTGGTGGAGCACGGGCTCTAGGGTGCGTGGGCTTCAGTAGTTGCAGTGCATGGGCTCAGTAGTTGTGGCTCACGGGCTCTAGAACGCAGGCTCAGTAATTGTGGTGCACGGGCTTAGTTGCTCTGCGGCATGTGGGATCTTCCTGGACCAGGGCTCGAACCCGAGCCTCCTGCATTGGCAGGCGGATTGTTAACCACTGTGCCACCAGGGAAGCCCTACCTCATTCTTTTTAACTAACATATTGTAGTCAATAATGTGTGTACCCCAGTGTAACTATCCATTCCCCTATTGGAATTCCTATTGAAATCTCCTCAAGATTTAGGTTACTCTAAATTCCTTCTATTTCAAGCTCTGCCACCATAACAATCCTCATGCCTGCCTCTTGGTGCACACGTGGGAGGGCTTTGCTAGGGAAGATACCGCAGAGAATTGCTGGTCATAGTGTGTGCACTTTTTTAGCTTTACTAGATGCTGTCAAATTGTTCTCAGGAGGAGCTGTCTGAATATGCCCTCCACCCCAGTTTCCAGAAGTACTCATTTCTCCACAATCTGACCAACACTCCATAGTGTCAAACTCGTCTTTAATGGGAACAATTGCTTCCTTGCTTTATATTTTCCCAAATGCTGTAGAGCTGAGTGTCCTGTTATGATATTCCTATGTATCTACTATGTGTAAATTGTTTGTTAGTATCCTTTGCCCACTTTTCTATCAGGCTGTTTGACTTTTTTCCGGTATTTCAAAAGAAATTAAAGCACTTAAGCCTTGATGAAATTTGAAATGAATCATAGCTCAGAATCTCAGGCTGCATGAGAGAATGATTTGAAATGTTGTTTTTAATGGGTGGGGTGGTGCGGCTTGTTCGGGAAACGTGGATGACAGGCAGACCCAAAATGAAAGAGGCCTCGTGGAAACTGGGTCCAGGAAGTGGAGGGTGTGGCGGTTTTGAGTCAAACCTGCAAATCCCTTCACTGGTAACAAAATGCTGGTGCTGAGGCCACACGGAATGGGGGCACACTGGGCTGAGAGAGGCCCTTGTCCATAAAATCAATGAAAAATTCTTCCTTAATCATTTTTATATTGATTACATGTTGAAATGTTGATATGTGGGATATATTAGGTTAAATAACATGTACTACCAAAACTAAAGGTTCCTCTTTCTTTTTACGTGTTTAATGTAGCTACCAGAAAAGTTGAAATTTATATATGTGGTTCCCATTATATGTCTGTTGGATGGTGCTGGTCTAGGAGATGGGGACAATTAAGTTTCCAGTCCTAGCACTTCACTAAAAAATGCTGTGTGTCCTTAAGTATGTCACTTTCCTATAGAGCCCTAATGGACCTTACAGGGATGATATAAAGAGGAGTCCAACTCATGCAGTTCTTTATCTGGAAGCTCAAATATTCATCAGGGTGACACAGCCCAGTGCCTCACTCTGTCTCTCATGTGCCACAGAGTATGCCCACGGAGGGTTGAAATGTCATCTCATCCTGAGATCATCAAAAAGCGGTTTCTACTGGAACTAGAGGCAGGATCTTCTCACCCAAGACAGCTTCAGTTCTCAGGGCATTCATTTATCAGATTTTACGTGCAAAGGAGCTGGTAGTGTCCGCTCTCTCATCACTGTGGCCTCTGTTATTCCTCATGGTGTGTCTCGCTACTAAGCTTTCATTACTCAGATAATTGAGTTTTATTTATCAAACACAATTGCTTTGGACTCCACCAGTTTATCGATTAGGATTCTTACAAGAAGCAGAAAAAAATAATTCAAAATAGCTTAAAGAAAAAAAGGAGAAGGGATATTTATTGTTTCTGGTATTATTTTTCCAGGACTGCCATAAGAAAATTATCCTCTCACAGTTCCAGAGGCCAGAAGTCCAAAATCAAGGTGGCTAGGAGCGAATCAGTTCCTTGCCCCTGCAGCTTCCGGTGGTCCCAGGCATTCCTTGGCTTGTGAGGGCATCACTCTAGTCCCCACCCCCATCTTTAAATGGTCTCCTTCTCTGCATCTCTGTGTGTCATTTTCTGTCTCTTATTGGATTTAGGCCCCATCCTCATCCGATATGATTTCATCTCCATCCTTACCTCAGTTACATCTGCAAAGACCCTCTTTGTAAATCAGGTTCCAGGTGGACATGTATTTTGGGGGAGTAACTTATTCCACCCACCACAATTCTGTTTACTGCAAACTCCAGGGACAGAGCGAACAGGAGGCGGGACGCGCTTTCTCTTTGCCTGTGAGCTCAGCCTGCTCCCTTGCAGGCAGAAAGGCTCCACTCAGCGGCAAGATGGTGACACCAGCCCCAGACTTACATCCTCTCTGGTCCAACAGCAGAGAAAATTTCCTTGAAGGATGAGGAGAAAATCACAGGGAGGGAGAGGTCCACAAAAACCCACAGGCATAGGATGGGATGGGATGTGCTCATTAGCTGTGCTCAAGCACGAGTTTCCCAGGAGACCCACTGCTCCCAGACAGGAGTGATGCCCAAAGGCAAGTCGGGAGCATTAGCGGCAGGAAGGAGGGATGCTCACTGAGGAAACAGACCCTCAGTATTCGCCACCACTAGGCAGAGTCACAACTCTCCCTCAATCTCTTCTTTGTGTCTTTCATTCCACATTATATGAGCATTTACTAAGTACCAGGTCCTTGGCAGGGGTTAGAGATATGAACACTTGTGTGACAAAGGGCCCTGCCCTCAAGGAGTCCCTCAGTGCAGGTTTGTCACCAGTGTCAGCATGACATTATTAGTGCTACAGTAAAAGAAAGCAGGAGGCGATGTGGGAACCAGGAGGAAGCAAAGAAACTTCTTTCTGGGGGAGGGGGGTCACAGAAGGCTGAATAAGACAGGAAGCATCGACTGCAGTGGCGGACCCAGTGAGTGGAGAGTAGGGGGAGAGAAGACAGGGCTATAGGCAAGGGCGTGCCGTGATGGCACTTGTGCTTTGGAAAGACAACTCTGGGAGAGTCTACAGGAAGGAACTGGAGGCAGGGAGGCCAGTGAGGAGGACGTTAGAGAAGAACACGGTAAGGCTTTACCTGAGACAATACGGTAGATGTGAATAAGATAAAGTGGAGATGGATTTGAGGAGATTGTTGGAGTAGGAACATCAGGGCTTTTGAGGTTGGTTAGATACAGGGGTGGAGTGAGGGACAGGACGGAATAAAGGATGGAGACAGTTTTCAGATTGGGACCCTGGGGTCTGAGCCAGGGAACGTGGTGGGGCTGAATGGCTTTAGGGTGAAGATGGAAATTTGGTTTTGAACAGACTGTGTTCAAGGTCCCCGAGGGGCATCCCAGTAGATTTTTCTAGCAGGTGGAAACACTAGAAAATTGGGCTGTGGATGCAAGAACTGAAGGCATCTAGGCGTTTGCTAAAGGCAGAGTGTGAAAGGAAGGGCGAAGGTGGAGAACAGCCAAGGCAAGCCGTGTAGGATACGAGAATCTCAGAGCAAGTGGAGTGAGCAGAAATGACCGACCGAGAGCGAGACACAGCGGAGGGTGTGTCCTGTGGCTGCGCGCTTGGGAAGAGGCCCTGGGAGGTGCGGGTCCTTAGACCTGAGGCCTGGGAGAGCAACCATGGGTATTTCACTTATCCCGCACAGCGGGCCTCGTGGCGGACAGACACAGAACTTAAAGCTCCCCTTTCCCCCTTCCTCTGCCCGCCTACCTCTCTCTTACTTGTCTCCACCTCCTTTCAATCAGACAAAGAAAGAGAAGCCCACACACCTTCGCAGGCAATGAGAGACGAGGCATCCCTTGCGGGACTGGCCCACAGTGAGCTGGTTAGAGGTCATGGCTGAGTGAGGAAGCCTGGCATCTTGGCCAGGAAGGTTGCTGGGAAGCGCGCAGTGCTGGCCGCTCTGTGCTGCGATGCACGCGCATGGAAACAGGCGGGGCCTTGGCTCCGCATGGCTGAGGTGGCTGATGTGGTCCTCGCGCCCATCAACACCCAGGCTGCAGCGGCCCCGCCTGCGTTTGCTTAGCTGCCCTGCCAAGGCCCCATCAGCTTTTCACCCAGGCTGCCAGTGGTCCAGAAGAGGGAGAAGCAAACTGTGCTCCCCTTCACCCCCAGGCTCTGTTCCTGAGGGCCCCCAGCCCGTCGTCCCTCCTCCTGCCAGACACACCATGGGACCTCAGTGGGCCCCCGGCAGCTCTGCCCCTTCCTCCTGCTGTCCCCTCCGGGCGCCAAGGCCACGCGGGACCCTAGGCCAAAGAGGACCACCAGTCCCACTCACCTCCTCAACTGGAGTTTGGACTCAAATATGCCTTTTTTCTGATTAAAAAAAATGTTTTCTTCAAATACAGAATATGGAAAAATGTAATGAGCAAGATGAGGAAACTTGATTTAAAACCACCCCTGGAAATAACTGATTACAAGGAACAAAAAACTCAGGCTACTTTCAAAATACGGGAATTTTTTTTACTGAAAGGAATCAGAAAATTTGTCAGGAACTAAGAAAGTTCTAGGTTCTGGTTTCTCTCTCTGAATCTGGAGCCCATTATTTCTGAATTCTCCAGTGCAAAGCACACTTAGCTAATTACCTTTGCCCCTTGTGGCAGAACCCGTGTGCTTGGCCCTCTCAGGTCTCAGCTGATTTTCCCATCATATTTCCCCAAAGCATCCTTGCCTCCCATGTTCTGGGGCTCAGGCTGGGGGGTTCCCAGCCTTCTCTGCTGTTAGCTCCAGACAGAACGAGTGAATGATCCAGGTGTGTCTCTTCATTGCATCCTGAGGTGGACGATAGAGTTTAGAGAAGAATCAGGACCCAACTCAGTTCTCAAGGAGCTTGCAGTCTGTTGTGGACGAATCCAGGCACATAAATACACTCTTTTTTTTTTTCCCCCTTTTTTGTATTTATTTTTCTGACCATTGTATACACAGAGTCTACACCATGCCAGGCACAAAGAAGATCATTCATATTTGTGGCTGAAAGAATGAATGACCACAAAATTCTATAATTTGACCATCTATAATTCTTAATTCAGACCAAAGCACTGAAGAAATTTTAAACCACAAAGGCTTGGATAATAGTTCTGAAAAGGAATTGATTCGATATTTTTTACTGTATTATTTCTTTGATCTTTATTTTTTTGTTTTTGTTTTTGATTGCCTTTAAAATTTTTTCATTAATTTATTTTTATTTTATTTATTTTTTATTGAAGTATAGTTGATTTATAATGTTGTGTTGGTTTCATGTGTACAGCAAAGTGATTCAGTTATTAATACTTATATATCTTTTTTTCAGATTCTTTTCCCTTATAGGTTATGCACCCCAACGTTCATTGCAGCACTATTCACAATAGCCAAGACATGCAAGCAACCTAAATGCCCATTGACAGAGGAATGGATAAAGAAGATGTGGTACAGGGGCTTCCCTAGTGGCACAGTGGTTAAGAATCTGCCTGCCAATGCAGGGGACACAGGTTCGAGCCCTGGGCCGGGAAGATCCCACATGCCACGGAGCAACTAAGCCCATGCGCCACAACTACCGAGCCCTCGTGCCACAACTACTGAAGCCCGTGCGCCTAGAGCCCATGCTCTGCAACAAGAGAAGCCACCGCAATGAGAAGACCGTGCACCACAATGAAGAGTAGCCCCTGCTCACTGCAACTAGAGAAAGCCTGCAAGCAGCAATGAAGACCCAACGCAGGCAAAAATAAATAAATAAATTTATTTAAAATATTAAAAAAATATATATATATATTTTAAAAGATGTGGTACATATATAAAATGGGATATTACTCAGCCATAAAAAAGAATGAAATAATGCCATTTGCAGCAACATGGATGGACCTGGAGATTATCATACTAAGTGAAGTAAGTCAGAGAAAGAGAAATATCATATGATATCGCTTATATGTGGATCTAAAAAAAAATGATACAAATGAACTTATTTACGAAACAGACATAGATCCACAGACATAGAAAACAAACTTATAGCTACCAAGGGGAAAGTGGAGGAGGGATGAATTGGGAGTTTGGGACTAACATATACACACTACTATATATAAAGTAGTTAATCAACAAGGACCTACTGTATAGCACAGGGAATTTTACTCAATATTTTGTAATAACCTACAAGGGAAAAGAATCTGAAAAAATATACTCTTAAAAGGGCTATGAGGTCACAGAGGAAGAAGCAATACAGCCTTATTTGGAGATCCCTGCCTGAGGAGGTGAAAATTTTTTTAAAACCACTTTATTGAGGTATGACTGACACATAAAAAGCTGTACATATTTAATGTATACAATCCAGTGAATTTGGGGATAACTATACACCAGTGAAACCATCACCACTATCTAAGCCGCAGACACATCCATCACCTCCTAGAATTTCCCCCCACTCCTTTATTATTATGACCATTTTTTTGTGTGTGTGGTAAGAACACTTAACATAAGCTCTACCCCCATAGCAAGTTTTAAGTCCACAACACAGTATTGCTAGCGACAGGTGCTATGCGGTATGGTAGATCTCCAAAACTCATTTATCCTGGGTAACTGACAGCTTGTACCCTTCGACCAACACCTCCCCATTTCCCCCTCCCCCCAGCCCCTGGCAACCACCATTCACCTCTCTGCTTCTATGAGTTTAACTACTTCAGGCTCCACATATAAGTGAGATCGTGCACTATTTGTCTGAGGAGGTTACAGCTGAGTTGGGTTTTGAAGATGACTTCTGGCAGAGGAAAAGGAGGAAAAGTTGAGGCAGAGGGAACAGCATTACCAAAGGCTCGGAGGCTTGAACTGCCATGAAATGCTCAGGGAATGGGAAGAAGGTGGGTGTGAGTGAGGGGTTGGTGGCAGGGGCTGCAGAGTCAGGGAGGGGCTGGAGATGGTTCTGGAAAAGCCTTGACTCCTGACTCCTGTACTTGAGGAGGACACTGGACACTGAGGGAAGGGATGTTTTTGACCCACACACACACACAAAAAGAGATGGAAAGAGAAAAGTGTCTCCAGAAATCACAGAGCAGTGGAATGGAAATAATATACTCCAAGTGGAATAAGATGTGGGCTCAAGGTTAAACGTCCTGAGTCCACGACTGGACTGTGTAACTAACTGTAGTCTCTTCTCTCCTCTGAGCCTCAGTTTCCTCATTTCTGGATGAGAAACTCAGCAACTTTAATAAACTCCAGTTTGTGATGTTAATATGCTCAGAGCTAGCCATGTCCTTGGGAAGAGATCTTTGAAGCCGGCTACAAGATGGTGAATCTAGCATTTGTTTCTCCAATTCTATCTAAAGAGGTTTCCCTGAGTTCCAGTGGTTTCTAATCCCATATTAGGCTTACAACAAGAAATGACCATTAAGTCTCTCAATTTGAAGGGTAGGGGAAGGATTTTCTACTTCCATTCTAACATTGAATTGTCTATGTTCAAAAGGTGGGCAGTTACCTCTGGAGTCAAAAGAAGATATTTGTGGTGTATTAAGGTAGAATTCTAATGACAGGAGAGGAACTGTTTTCTATCTGATGCTGATTGTGTTATAGCCTCTGTCCTTTCCAGATAAAAAAATGTGCCTCGTGCCCATTGCTAAATAAATTTCCTATTTCACCAGGCAGGCTTCATTCATAACTTCTCCTTTTCCACTTTCAGATCTCACACAAGTGCCTCTCATCAGCAGGATCTAACTGGAACCATGCTGGCAGAAGAATCTGGGGAAAGTCATTCTCAGGCTGTAACCCTCTGTGTACAGAGAGCTTAGGAGGGCAGGATAGTACTAAGTATTAACAGACAAAATGCAGCACACGTATTATGACCAAAACTGAATAGAAAGGCATGTCTTCATCCACTCAAAAATATTCCTTGAGTTCCTATTACATGCCAGGCATCATGCTAGAGGAGGTAAAGAATTAAATACATACAGAATTAAATACAACACAGTCTTTTCCCTGCAGGTATATTCATGGCCAAATGAAGAAAATACATATAAATAATCAAAGTCTAACGTAATAGCTGGTCAGCATCCAAAACACCACTCCCTCCTGGTTCTTCCCTCCCTCTGTGATTTCTCCTTCTCAGTCTCCTTTGCTGGTCTGTCCTCACGTCCTCAACCCTGAATACTGGAGCACTCCACATTACGCAGCTTTTGGGGTGATTATCAGCCATGGATTAAAATACCTTCTCTATGCTGATGACTCCCTGATGAACCTTTACCAGCTGGACCCTCACCTCATGATACACACAACTCAACAGCTCTACTGAATGCCTCACAAGCCTCTCAGACTTAACTCTTAGTGGCTGCACCCCAGCATTTTCCAATAGTACAAACCCTCTGAGTTTTATGTGGGCATGTAGCTGCTTAGCCAAAGACTCTGTTACTCCCTTGAAACTATGTATGGCCATGTGACTGACTTTGGGCCAATGGATAAGAGAGGAAGTGACACATGCCACATTCGAGTCTTGCCTTTTTTTTTTTTTTTTTTTTTTTTTTTTTTTATTGCACTATAGTTGACTTACAACAGTCTGTTAGTTTCAGGTATACAACATAGTAATTTAGTTATTTTTTTTCTGCTTATAATCCATTGTAGTTTATTACAAGATATTGAATATAATTCCCTGTGCTATACAGTAAATCCTTGTTGCTTATCTATTTTATGTATAGTAGTTTGTATCTATTAATCCTATACTCCTAATTTGTCCCTACCCCACTTCCTTGCCCCTTTGATAAACATAAGTTTATTTTCTATGTCTGTGAATCTGTTTCTGTTTTGTATATAGATTCATCTGTATTATTTTTTAGATTCCACATATAAGTGATATTATCTCGTGTTTGTCTTTCCCTGTCTGACTTACTTCAGTAAGTATAATATTCTCTAGGTCCATCCATATTGTTGCAAATGACAATACTTCATTCTCTTTTATGGCTGAGTAATATTCCATTGTATATATGTGTGTGTGTGTGTGTGTGCGTGCCTGTGTATTATATCTTCTTTTTTTTTTTTTTTTTAACATCTTTATTGACGTATAATTGCTTCACAATGGGAGTCTTGCCTTTAAAGAAAAGGGCATCCACTCTGTTTCTCCTTCTCACCCTCTCTCCTGTGGGAGTCACCGTGAAGCTCAACTTTCCATCTTACACCACATGACAGAAGTTCTGTTTGGGGGATAGAAGCACCATAAAGTAGAAGGAGCTTGAGTGCCCAACAATGCAGTCACCATAGCACCCCTGCATAACTTTCCTCTCAGAACTCTCAGTTGAGAAAGAGAGAGCGTTCTGGCTTAAGCCACGGTTGGTCCCTATAGCCAGACCCAGATCGCAAAACACAAAATGTCTAAAGCCAAATTCCTTATCCGTTCCTCCCACCAAACTTGCTCTCTCCATAGCCTTCCCCATTTCAGTAAATGTAAAAACAATCCTTCCCATTGGCAGAACCCAAATTTTAGTCATTCTGGACTCATCCTTTTCTCTCAATCTCAGATCTAGTCTATCAGAAAATCCTATTGGCTCTACCTGCAAACACTGACTGATGGTTGGAGATATTGAGGAATTTTTTTTTACATCTTATTAAGTACAATAATGGTATTAAGATATTGTGGTGATCTCTTTTAGAGATATATGCTGAAATATTTACAGATGAAATAATCTGGTGTATTGGGTGTGCTTTAAAATAACATGGAATGGGGAAGGGATATAAATGAAACAAGATACTCCTGAGTTGATCACTGTGGAAGCTGAGTGATGAGTACTCATGGTTTCATTTTACTGTTCTCTCTACTTTTATGTTTGAAATTTCCTATAATGATTTTTAAAAATATCTTCAGTATCCCAGCACTCTCCACCACCACCCCACCCTGATCCAGGCTGCCATCTCTGCAATTCTTCCCTAATTAATTCCACCTTCTCCATTGTATATATTCTCAACATAGCCATGGAGTGACCCTTTCAAAATATGTCAGATCAGGCCTCTGTTCTGCTCTAATCCCTCCAGGGGGTCCCATCTCATGCAGGAAAAGCCAAAAACAAGTCCTCATTGTGGCACAAGGTCCATCCCCACCAGCTCACCTCTTACCTTTCTGTCTTTACTTCTTTTTTACCCTCCCCTTCACTCATTCCTTTATAGCCACACTGGCCTCCTTGCTGTTCCTCAAACACACTGGATGATACCATGCCTCAGGGCCTTTGCACTCGCTGGCCCTCTTCCTAGGATGCTCTTCCCCCAGATACCTTCATGACTTACTCTCTCACCTCCCTCAGGTCTCTGCTCAAATGTCACCTCCTCAGTGACATTTACCTGATCACCAACTAAATCAGCAGCTCCATCCCCAGTGCCTCTCCCTAGTCTCCTTATCTGCTTTCTTCTTTTTCCACAGCACTTTTGTTCAGCCAACAGACTATAGCTTTACTTGTTTTCGTTTGTTGTCAGTCTTTTGCATCCCTGTCTCCCCTGCACCTGTAACAATGCCTAGAACATCTCTTGTTAAACTGTAGAATGAGTGAACAGTCAAATCCAGCAGGTGGAGATGCAGAAGTCCCATCTCTGTCCTGCTGGTACAGAGAGAGTTGGGCTGAGGAGGTGGACAAGTGCCTAGGGACCAGAGGAGGAGAGCTTTCAGAGTTGGAGGCTTGATGTCTAAAGGAGCTGTGACAGAGCAGAAAAAAACCTGACTGCATATTGAACCTAGCTCTAACCTTTGTCCTCTGTTGCCTGTGCTTAGTCATGCTGGCTCTGCGCCTTTTGTAAAACAATGTTGCATATAGCCTGAAATATACAGGATAGCCCATTCTCAAGGCTCTGACCTTTAAAGGTATACCACTTTTACAGTCATACAGAGATAAAAATTTGCAAAACAGGAAATAAGAATTGTCATGTTGGAGGTTTACAGGAACATTGTGACCAGACCTAAGCGGACAGCTGTAAGAACAAAGGATTCCAAGTGACTTGCAACAATGAGCCACACCCCTCCCCTTTTAATATAAAAGAAACCGGAATTCTAACTTGGGTAAGATGGTTCTTTGGGGCGCTAGTCCACCGTCTTCTCGATCTGATGGCTTTCCGAATAAAGTCACTATTCCCTGCCCCAGCACCTCATCTCTCGATTTATTGGCCTGTCTTGCCGTGAGCAGTACGTGCTTGGACTCAGTAACAGAGCTGATGGTGCAGCACATCAGAGGACACATCAGAGGACAGGGAGGGCGCTCATCTGAGGGTAAGTCGCCACTGCCAGGAGGCTCCAGCTCAGGAGGGCACAAGTGAGATACAAACACCTAAGATGGCAGGAGAAGCTAACATGGTCTATGCGCTTGTCAAACCCGTGTGTAAAACTTTAAATCAGGGTGGATCAACATGGGAATCCATGGGTCTGAAAAGTGCTGCAGCTTCTGCACCTTCATCAGATTCTTAACAGCACATATGATGAACTGAGCAAAGTTTCAGTGAACAGACTCAGAATTCTAGAACCGTACACAATAAGTGTATGTTTTCCAGGCCACAAAGTCAGCTGGATAAAATAGAATTCTCTTCATCTTTCTAGAAATGAACCAGAGTTCTCTCTTAAAATTCCATTCTGGCTGAAAACGTAACCAATTTACTACCAAGAAAATTCAGGTAAATTCTGATTTAAATCCAATCAAACAACTGACTGGAGGCAAAGAAAAGAGAAAATAGAGGCAAGGACAGATAATAGTTTCCTATTGCTGCTGTACCAAATTGTCACAAACTTAGTGCTTTAAAACAGGACACATTTATTATCTTACAGTTCTGGACATCAGAAGTAAGACATGGGTCTCAGGGTGCTAAAATCAAGGTTTTGGCAACTTTATTCCTTCTGGAGGCTCCAAGGGAGAATTCATTTCCTTTTCCAGCTTCAAGAAGCTGCCCACACTGCTTGGCTGGTGGTTCCTTCCTCTATCTTCAAAGCCAGCAGCATCACATCTCTCTGACCCTTCTCACATCATCACAAATCTCTCTGATGATCAACCCCAGCTGGAAAAGTGCCTCTGTTTTTAAGGACTCCCATGATTAGATTAAGCCCACCTAGACGATCCAGGAGAATCCCTTCATTTCAATGGTCATGACCTCAGTCAATCTGCGAAGTCCCTTTGCCATGTAACCCAACATATTCACAGGTTCTGGAGATGACTACATAGACATCTTGGGCAGGGGGTGCATAATTCTGCCTACCATAGGAAGTGAGGAGAGATATTTTCCTGGAACTAAAAGACATAAAAGTGACCTTAAATCATCCATTCATTAAAAAAAGACTTACTAAGCACCCACTTTGTGCCAGGCCTTTTTCAGGTATTGGGCATACAGAGATAAAGGTGTCAGCAAGCACCTGCCCTCTTGAAACTTACGTTCCAAAGGAGGGAGAAAGACAATATACAAAAGAAGGAATGGACTAGGTAATGACAGGAAGTGATGAGGCTAAAAAGGAAATGGAAATGTGGTGAGGAAAAAGTGAGGGAGTGCTCTGGGTAGAGAAGGTGGAAAGGCCTCTCACAGGAGAAAACACGAGGGATAGGAAATGAGGAAACATCAGAGGGAAGAGTGCTCTGGTCAGAAAAGTAAGTGCAAAGGCCCTGAGGTAGGTATAAACTTGGGGTTTTCAACGAATGGAAAATAAAAGACCAGTATGATTGGTGTGTAAGAAACCAAGGCAGAGATTTGTAATAATTGAGATCAGAAAGGTGACAGGGGCAACCTTTCGCAAGCCTGGTTGGCGTGATAATTCTGTTATTAGTGCACTGGAGGATTTTGTGGAAGGAGGTGGAGTGGTATGATTTACATTTTTAAAAGTCACTTTGTCCGTCAACTGATAAATGGATAAACAAAATGTGGTATATCCAAATATTATTAGGCAAAAGGAATGAAGAATGATACAGGCTTTCACATGGATGAACCCTGAAAACATTATACTAAATGAATGAAGCCAGTACAAAAGTCCACATCTTGTATGATTACATATATATAAAATGACCATAATAATCAAATTTGTAGAGACAGAAAGTAGATTAGTCATTACTTAGGTCTGGGGGAGGATGGGGAGGCTTAGAGGGGATAGCTAAGGGGTGTGGACTTCTTTAGGGGATGAGGAAATATTCTAAAATTAGATTGTGATGGCTGCACAACTCTGTGGATGTAATAAAAGCCACTGAATTGTACACTTGAAATGAGTAAATTGTATGTTATGTAAATTACATCTCAATAAAGCTGTTTTTTTTTAAAAGGTCATTCTGGAGACATCTGGTTGAACTTGTGTTCTGAATGCTTATGTTCACCTCCACAATAGATGCTACAAGATGGCAAAGTGATGACAAATTTCATAAATCCACCAAGAAAAGAGGAATTGGAGAGAAAAATGATAAGCACCAAACTTTGGAAGCTGAAAATAGATCATCTTCAGGTCCCTGACTTAGCAGGCCAGAGAAGGCAGAAACCCAAGCAGACAATGGGGGAGGCCCAGGAGTATGGATTTGCAAACTGAAATAAACGCTAGAAAGAACCATTAATCAAAGTTACTGAGGACCACTGGAAGGGGAGTTGCTGTGTGGGCTGAACCCAGGAGGAGTAGGTCAAAGTCTACAGATAAAGATTGCCCCAGATTCTCTTCTGCACCCTGCACAAGTGGTTCGCATTCTCTGGATGTTCAACCAGAAGGGCCACCAGGCACAGTTGAGGCTAGAAAGACCACACTCCACAAGGGTATTAAGTGAAAGTTTACATGCCTCATGGTGATGCCATCCCCTGCAAGCCTCTTTCCCCAGTCAGATCTGAGAAAGGTCAGCAGCCAGCCTTATCCTTACCTCTACCCTCATCCCTGAGGCAGAAGATTATAGAATTCCTCTCTGGAATTCTCTATCAAGGAGGTTTCTGCTGCCTTAAGACTATGTAATAGCCTCTGTCTTAGTCTATTCAGGCTGCTATAACAGAATACCATAGACAGAGTGGCTTACAAACAGTAGAACTTTATTTCTCACAATTCTGGAGGCTGAGAAGTCCAAGATCAAGGCACCAGCAGACTTGGGGTCTGGTGAAATTCACTACCTGGTTTATAGATGGCTGTCTTCTCCCTGTGTCCTCACATGGCCGAAGGGGTAAGGGAGCTCTCTGGGGTCTCTTTTATAAGGACACTAATCCTATTCCTGAGGGCTCCACCCTCATGACCTAATCACCTCCCAAAGGCCCACCTCTTAATACCATCACACTGGGGATTAAGTTTCAACACGAAGTTTGAGGGGACACAAACATTCAGTCTATAGAAACTCCCAAATCTCACTGGCTTATAACCACAAACATCCATTTTTCATGCTCATAGGTCTGCAGGTTGACTGGGGTTCAGCTCATCTCAACTGGGCTCCCCAAGGCTCCAGACTGCAGGTTGGATCGACTCATTCTCCCTGGATTTGGAGCTAGTGGCTACTAGACTCATGTTCTTATGGTGGCTGGCGGAGGACAAGAGGGCAAATTTGAGCACACACACAAGCACATTTAAAGTCTCTGCTCCAATCACATCTGCTCATATTCTGTTGCCCAAATCAAGTCACCTGGCCAGAGCAGCTTCCAAAATGCAGGGAGGTCTGCTTCTCCCACAGAGGGTGGCCAAGTGTTCAATAATTAAAAATTATTGAAGACTCCAAAGACACTTTTTATGTGAGTCATATCCATCAATGTTTAGAACTTAAATAATGTTTTCAATATTTATTAATTCACTTAAAATAACAATTAAAACTTATGTGTACAAATAACATATTTTGTTAAAAATAACTTTTTTCCTAAACAGGTAAAAATTTAGTGAAAAGAGTGACATTGTTTTACAATTTTGCAAATCTCTTTAAAAGTTTGGCTTAATAATAAAGCTGGATTCTGCTGTTTCTGCATTTAATATGTTGTGATGTGCTGTTATGATTTGACCTCAAAACAGATACACTGTTGGAAAACAGAGGAGCCTTTCAATAGCTTTTTCAGATAATTGCAGACATTCTTCTTTGAGACTCCATCAAAAGTATATAAGTAACAGCTCTTAAAGGTTAGTTGCAATGTGGAATCTGAAACGGTATCATTGAACTTTTCATCCTTTGTTGTATTAAAATCCATTGGCCCATCTGGCACTTTGAATGGATCTTTTACCAATATATGATTTTTTGTTGGTTCACTGAGTCATACAGATCTAAAATGTTGACACATTCCATTATATGATATCAAAATATCACATTCACCAATATCACTGATGATCTCATTGGAAAAGTGTTTAAGTATTGGGAAGATGTCAAGCTCACACTGATAGACACAAGTTTCCAAAATTTTACTTTTTATTTTAAACCTTGAATTTTATCATTGGCAAAAAATGCTATCTGTTGTTTTCCCTGAGGTGACAAGCTTACTTCATTGGCTTTTGAGATGTCTGCCAAATACATTGGCTTTTGAGATGTCTGCCAAATACCTAAGTCCGAATAACCATGGTTTGTCTGCCAGTTGCTTATTTATTTATTTATTTATTTATTTATTTATTTATTTATTTTTAATGGAAGTATAGTTGATTTATAATGTTGTGTTAGTTTCAGGTGTACAGCACAGTGATTCAGTTATACATACATGTATCTATTTTTTTTTCAGATTCTCTTCTCTTATAAGTTATTACTCTTATGAGTATAGTTCCCTGTGCTATACAATAGATCCTTGTTGGTTATCTATTTTATATATAGTAGTGTGTATATGTTAATCCCAAACTCCTAATTGATCCCTCCCCCCGCCCTTTCCCCTTTGGTAACCATAAATTTGGTTTTGCCCATTTTTTAAATACAAATAGTGTTCCATTAAAAAAAAAAAGTAGCCAGCTCAGCTTGCAACTCCACAGTAAAAGTGCTTTCCTGGAGACAACCATTGTATGCAGCAGAAGTGCTTTATGCAGACTTCCCATTGTCACACAAACTCTCAAAAAGATGTGTACTTGAGGGTCGAGATTTCATAAAATCAATACTTTTTTCTGCTTCATGAAAGACATTCTTAAGTGAAACTCCTATTTTATTTTTATCTTGAGGGTATGGCAGTGAAGAATTAAAAAATTATCAGTTTGGTGTGATGCCACTGTCATGATTTGCACCAGATACAATATCTGGTGTCAATAGTCCTGACAAATATCCATTGTATTTGTCAGGACTCTCCAGAGAAACAGAACCAATAGAATAGTATAGAGAGAAAAAGAGATTTTTTTATAAGGAATTGGCTTGCATGATCATGGAGGCTGGCAAGTCCAAAATTTGCAGAGTGGGAAAGCAGGCTGGAGAACCAAGAGAGCCAATGTTCCAGTTCAAGGTGGTCTGCTGAAGAATCAGGAACTGCCAATGTTGCAGATGAAGTCCAAAGGCCATCTGCTGGGAATTCTCTCCCTTCCTCAGATTTTTGCTGTATTCAGGCCTTCAGCTGATTTGCTGAGACCCACCCACGTTATGGACAGCACTTTGTTTAACTCAAGTCTACCAATTTAAATGTTAATCTCACCCAAAACACTCTCACAGAAACATCTGGAATAATGTTTGACCAAAACCTGGGCACCCCATGGGCCAGCCAATTTGACACATAAAATTAACCTTCATGTCCACCATTGCTTTTGCACCACTAGTGCAAATGTCAATACAGTGAGAAGGGCAAATGAAGTTTTAATATTATTATGAAGATAATTTTGACCCCTGTGGGCCCCCTAGAAGGGTCTCAGTGACAGGAGTCTGCAGACCACACTTAGAGAAGTGCGGCCCTATAGTAAAATCCACCAATCATCTCACACACACAGCTTCATTCAGCGTCTCAGTGCCTCTCCTAAATAGCAATGGACCACCAAACAAACCCAGACAGTTGGTGAAAACCTAAACTCGGAAGGAAATCAGACGAAGAACAAGAGGGAAAAGAAGATGGAGAAGGAGGAGGAAGAGAAGGAGAAGGAGAGAGAGAAGGAAGAGGAGGAGGAGGAGATTAAAAAAAGAAACTCAGAAGAAAAGATACAATGTCAAGAGTGGGAAAAATACAAAAATACATTTAACATTCTAGTGAATATGAAAAGATGCTGTATCCATGAAATAAGAAGGAATGACATTATAGAGATAGAAATTTAAGAAAAACTTCTTTGAAATTAAAAATATGATAGAAGAAAAATTCACTAGAAGGGTTATAGGATAAATTTAGAAAAAACCTCCAGAAGATAGAATGGAAAGACAAATAGGTCAAAAATTGCTGAGAAATTATATGAAAATCAGAGATTTAGTCCAGCAGGTCTAAAATCCAAATAACAGTAATTCCAGAAAAGGGGAACAGAGAAAATGGATGAGGATAATATTAAAGAGATTATTCAGATGTCTCACAATTAAAGGAAATGTGTCCATATTCCATACTGAAAGGATTTAGCAGTGTGCAGAAAAGATAATTGAAAAAGAACCACACCAAAGGAACATCATTGTGAAAATGATAGAAGAGCAGAGAGTGGGAAAAAGATAAGGCAAAGAATCTCATTAAAATCATCAGAACTGAAAATGGCATCAGCCTACTTACCAGCAGCATTGGAAACTATAAATGGATGGATAGGAGCCTTCAATATCTGAAGGAAAAATGATTTTCTTTTAAATATAATTCAAACTGGTTAAGACATATCACAATGTATGAAAATTAATACAATGGACAACTTAATAGCTTCCAACTTAATAAATAAAACATTGCCAAGACAGTTGAAACTCACGGAAAATCCTTTCCATTTCACATTTATCTCCCTACCTCGCAGATGAAAAGACCGTCATCACTGTCACCATAGGTAGCATCTGAGGATTCAAATTTATTTATACCTGTTACATAGGCATGTATCCCTAAAGAATATAATTATTTCTCATGTTAAAAATGTAGATGGAATTATACATGTGTATAACATATGTAAAATTATCATAATATATATTATTTTTCCCTTTGTGTTCTGTTTATAAGATTTATCCATGTTAATAAGTATTGTTCTGATTCATTATCACTGGTTCATTATACTATATGGTATTTCATGGATATATCATATTTAGGTGGTTGGATCACATGGATTTATCATCATTTATCTAGTCTCTTATTTATGAATATTGAAGTTGTTTCTAATTTTTTGCTATTAAAAATACCAATAGAATGTTAACTTAGATATTTCTACTGAGGCACCAGGCTATGATGGCCATCAGATACCAAAGTGAGGGCTGTATGCAGAATTCACACAGGAAATAATCCAGAACCAGTTTCGTGATTCTTGAGCCCCTCCCCCATTCTAAGAACATAAAAGTGTTAAGAGGGTGGAGGTTGGGGGAGAGAAGAGGATTTTGTGAGGTTGTATTTGAAGAGACCTGTTGTAATGATGTCTCACATCCTCCTAGGGGGAGAAAGGGGACGCCTATGTCTCATCTCAAGCATTGTGAGAGATCTCAGCAGAGTCACTTGTGATCCCTGCAGTTTAGGGACCATGGTGGACTGCTGTCTGACTCTGGTTCAAGAAATCCAGGAGTAGACGAGATAGAAGTTTGAGCTGCCCTGACAGCAGGTCAAGGAGACCGACTGCTGCATTGAATGAGCCTGGCCTCCCCTGCACAGGGGCAAAAGATACATGAATGGATCTCATGAACAAAAGGTGGCCCCTTAGGACAGAGAGATGGACTGCAGTCATTTTCAACTTTGTCCAAAGAGACCTTTGGAGGAGGTGGGAGCTGGAGAAACCAAATGCATCCCCTGTATCATATACGTCCCATCCCTTCAACTTCAGAGTTAGCCTAGCTAGCCATCAGTGAGTCCTGGTGGATGGGGGAAAAGTCTTATGTTTGGGTGAAGATTGAAAAGTTGCTTATATATTGGTCTAAACATTCTAATTTCTGAATTGAGGCTTTGTTCTATGATTTCAAATAATTGTAGGATACTCTGGTCCCTAATAGTCAGTAAAAAAGTCACCGGCTTGCCCAAGTTTTAATTTAGGATCAATAAATTTTAAAGAGACGGTGGAAGACCAAAAAAAAGTGCTTTGTGATTACATCCTATGAGCCATGCTTACTTACTTCATTGCTTACACAGTAAATTAGGTACATTTTCTTATAGGTGTTTGTATGTGTGTGTGCAAAATTGTCTCTAGAGTCTGTACTTGGGAGTGGAATTGTTGGAAAAAAGGAAATGCACTTTTTAACACTAATGCACAATGCCAAACTATCTTCCTAAGAAAAAATAATTTTTCACTTGAGATTCTCTTTGCAACCAAAGTTGTGTATTAAGTATAGGAATAGGATAAAGATAAAGGCAACATCTCTGAAAGCAGTCTTCTCTTACTCTCTGTAGCAGATGAACACCACCAACATGGGAATGAACTAAAAAAGACTAAGATATAAGATCTGGGAAACAGCTGACCCAACAAAGGAGAAGAAGTGAAGGGGATACTCTGGATGATCACAACAATGGAACTGCAGCATCCTTGAGAGCAGCACCCAAAGCTTGCCGAGATTTCCCCAGGGGTAATAAGACAGACATGTTTGACAATGTGGAAATATGAGCTATTGGATGATGTGGAAAAAATCCAATCTGAGATTCAAAGAAAATTAAGGGGGTGCGGGAAGTGAGGCAAGTAATAACTCTAGGAAAAACAGAAGTGACAATGTAATTATACTCAAAATTTGAGTATACAGTATACAATATAGTCACAATAATATAAACATTGAAAGTGTATTTAACCAAAAATTGGGACAGAGCTATTTTAGGATGATGAGGAGAGGGGGGAATGTAAGAGCTAATACCCTGACATATCGTAATAAGAAGCTGAAATGGGTAAAATTAGTAAATCAAGAGAGAGCTAGATAAGCATGTTTTAGAAAATATGCTTTCATAATTAGAAGACACTATTTTAAAAGATGAAAGTAATTGCCTCTGAGGAGTATATTCATGTACAGAAAGGAACTGCTGACTATTATTGTATTTTAACAATATTTCTCCTTTTTTAATACAATTGCATATATTTCTTTGGGAAACAATGAAAACTTAACTTAAAAAAAATCCTGGAACTAATAAGCTAGAATATTGCAGATACAAGGTTAATACGCAAGTCAATTGTTTTCCTATATATTACAATGAACAAGTGGAATTTGAAATTAAAAACACAGTACCGGGCTTCCCTGGTGGCACAGTGGTTGAGAATCTGCCTGCCAATGCAGGGGACACGGGTTCGAGCCCTGGTCTGGGAAGATCCCACATGCCGCAGAGCAACTAGGCCCGTGAGTCACAACTACTGAGCCTGCGCGTCTGGAGCCTGTGCTCCGCAACAAGAGAGGCCGTGATAGTGAGAGGCCTGCGCACCGCGATGAAGAGTGGCCCCCGCTTGCTGCAACTAGAGAAAGCCCTTGCACAGAAACGAAGACCCAACACAGCCATAAATAAATTTAAAAAAAAAAAAGGTATGGTATAAAAACACAGTACCATTTACATTAGCACCTAAAAAATGAAATACTTACATAGAAATCTAACAAAAATAAAATTTATATGAAGAAAACTATACAATCCTAATGAATGAAGTCAAAGAACTGAATAAATGGGGTAATATTCCATGTTCATGGAAAGGAAGATTCATTATTGCCAAGATGTCAGTTCTTCCCAATTTTATCTATAAATTCAATACAATCCCAGTCAAAATCCCAGCAAGTTACCTTATGGATAATTACAAACTGATTCTAAATTTTATATGGAGAAGACAAGACCCAGAATACCCAACACAATATTGAAGCAGAAAAAAATAGGATCTCTAACACTTCCCACCTTCAAGACGTACTATACAGCTGCAGGATTCCAGACAGTGTCGTACTGGTGAAAGAACAGACAAATAGATCAATGGAATATAATAGAGAGCCCAGAAATAGACCCACATAAATATAGTCAACTAATCTTTGACAAAGGTTGCTGGGACATGACTTATTGACAAAGTCAACTAAAATTTGCCAAATGGTGCTGGAATAACTGGACATTCACATGCAAAGAAATGAATCTAGACACAGACTATACACCTTTCGCAAAAGTTAATTTAACATGAACCATACACTAAATGTAAAATATAAAACTCCTAGAAGATAACATAGGAGAAAACCTAATGACCTGTGTATGGTGATACCTTTTTTAGATCCAACACGAAAGATACAATCCATGAAAGAAATAATTAACAAGCTGTACACCATTAAAATGAAAAACTCCTGCTCTGTAAAAGATAATATCAAGAGGATTAGAAAATCACAGAATAGGAACTTCCCTCATGACACAGTGGTTAAGAATCCACCTGCCAATGCAGGGGACATGGGTTCGATCCCTGGTCCAGGAAGATCCCACATACCACGGAGCAACTAAGCCCGTGCGCCAAAACTACTGAGCCTGCACTCTAGAGCCCGCATGCCACAACTGCTGAAGCCCATGCACCCTAGAGCCCATGTGCCACAACTACTGAGCGCACGTGCCTAGAGCCCATGCTCCACAACAAGAGAAGCCACTGCCATGAGAAGCCTGCACACTGCAACAAAGAGTAGCCCCTGCTCACTGCAACTAGAGAAAGCCCGTGCGCAGCAACGAAGACCCAATGCAGCAAAAAAAAAAAAAAGAAAGAAAATCACAGAATAGAAGAAAACATTTGTAAAAGACACATCTGATAAATGATTGCTGTCCAAAATATACAAAGAATGCTTAAAATTCAGTGGTAAAAAAAAAAAAAAGATTAGAAAATGGGCCAAAGACCTTAACAGACATCTCACCAAAGAAGGTATACAGGTGGCAAATAAGCATATGAAAAGATGCTACACATCATATGTCATCAGGGAAATGCAAGTTAAAACCACAGTGAGATACCTCTACATGCCTATTAGTACGATCAAAATCCAGAACACTGACAACACCAAATGCTGGCACAAATGTGGAGCAACAGGAGCTCTCATACATTGTGAGTGGGGATACAAAATGGTACAGCCACTTTGGAAGACAGTTTAATGGTTTCTTACAAAACTAAATATGCTCATACCATAAAATTCAGCAATGGTGCTCCTTTGTTTTTACCCAAAAGAGTTGAAAACTTATGTCCACACAAAAACCTGCACAAGAATGTTCATAGCAGCTTTATTCATAATTGCCAAAACTTGAAAGCAACCAAGATGTCCTTCAGTAGGTGAATGGATAAATAAACTGTGTTACATCCAGAAAATGGAATATTATTCAGTGCTGAAATAAAATGAGCTGTATCAAGTCATGAAAAGACATGGAGTTACCTTAAAGGCATATTGCTAAGGGAAAGAAGCCAATCTGGAAAGGCTACACACTGTACGATTCCAACTATATGACATTCTGAAAAGGTAAAACTATGGAGACAATGAAAAGATCATTGTTTGCTGGGGGCAGGGAGAGAGAGAAATAGAGCACAGAGGATTTTTAGAGCAGCAAAACTACTATGTATGATATTGTAATGATGTATATATGTCATCACATATTTGTCCAAACCCACAGAATGTACAAAATTAAGGGTGAATTCTAACATGTACTGTGAACTTCGGGTGATGACGATGTGTCAATGTAGATTCATCCTTGGTAAAAAATGTACCATCTGGCGAATGATGTGGATGATGGGGGAGTTTATGCAGGTGTGGAGGCAGGAGGTGTGTGGGAAATCTCTGTACTTCCCTCTCAATTTTGTTTTAAACCTAAAACTGCTCTTAAAAAATTAAAGTCTTAAAAGAAAAAAAGAACTAGAATATCTCCCATTAGAATTTTCATAGTGTAGCCTGTTTAATAAACTTAGCTTAGGAGAGGTTCAGAAAATGTTGTTTCAAAGGAAATGACTAGAAAGTTGGGCCTTCAGTGTGGCCAGAACAAGGAAACCAAGAAAGGGCACGAGACAAGCCCTTGTCATAGACAGGCCACGCAGACTGCATCTGCTCAGGGCAGGCATTAACTGTCATTGGGGGAACTACCTCTTTATCCTGGAGGTGATGGGGCCCATCCAAGCACCGTTGAGTAGGAGAGTGAGGTGGCAAAATGTGGGAAAAGTAAATTGGGGTGGTGAGAGCTCTAGAGTCAGAGAGTGTGGCTTTACATGTCAGTTTCACTATCTACTTGCCATGTGACCTTGGAGAGGTCATATATTCTCTATGTAATGTAAGGCCTGGCACATAACATGCTCAATGCATGTTAGCAATTATGATGGGAGTGATGGTTATGCCTGAGGAAAGATGCCTTTGGTAGCCACCCTAAAGACGTACTTCTGGAAACAAGGAGACTGGTTTGAAAAAACCCTAACAAGCTATCAAGACCTGGAGCTGAAACACACTCTCGGAAACCTGATAAATGGGGATCATGGCCTGAGACCTGGTGAGCAGCTGGGAGGGAAAGGGAAGACCACTCCTCAGGGCTATTCCCCAGCGCACACCAGACTGACATCCAGCAAGTGAGAAAACCAGATCCACTGGTGGGGAGACCTTGAGGGTTATGAACAAAGAACTTGATGAATGGAGAAGGGTGACAGAGCAAAGAGCTATCTAGTTCTCCTTGATTCCTTAATGCCTAAAGATGTCTCTTAAGCCAAAGACTCCTTACTATCATATCGATTAAGTAAATCTTTTAAAAAATCTTTTTTGCAGGGGTGTTGACAGTTAGGGGTGGGAGAAGAAAAGACGGAGGTTCAGGTCCTCTTAAATCTTCCCAAGTAGTAATTACCCAGGGGAACTCCTCCTAAGCGAACCTGGGCCTCTCCATCGCTTGGTAAATGGGATAACTTCTGTTTCAGGAGCTTAGCTATTATGTTAACTAAGCTGCCTTTGAATGCACTATCTATGGAAACAGCAGCCAATCAGAGAGATCCAGCCTCAATTTTTCTTAAGTTGGCCCCCCAGTATCCATATTCCTTAAACAAAAAAAAATTCATGTGGACCCTGAAACTAACAATGAGGGCCACATTCACCGTCAGGGCAACCTCTTCTGAGTACCTCACAAGACGAGGGATGGGAGGGTCTGATGAACGTGTTTGGCGACTGCAATTTGCTAAGAACAGAGCTAATTAATTGCAGAGGCAGTTAAATGAGTGCTTTTATATGAGGAACACAACAATCCTATAATCTTTCCTAGGTCCTCTGGGGCACCTCAGGAGAGGGTTTTGATGTTTCCTAGTCATGTTACTTCTGCTTTGTTAGGGGTTATCCCCTCTTGTCCCATGAAACTGGAACACAGCAGATGCAGGGGCATCAAACAAAAAGGTCTGCACACGGGTTCCCATCCATGTCTTTACTGCCTCTCAGCAGACAATTGCTGAGTTTCCCTGTGATTACCATTCAGCCCTGAATGCATTTCTCCCAGAAGATTCCACGAAGAACACTGCTTTTCAAAATGTAATCAGGCCTGGGAGCTTTCTGAGGGCTCTCTGGAAGGAGATGGTATTTATCGCCAGCCAACTCTCTCTGCTGCTACGTTTTAACATAGCTGGCTCTGCTTGCTTTCACGGCGATGCCTGACTTTTCCAACTATGTCAAGAAAAATTAGCTTCATCTAACCCATGATTATAGAGGCATGAGTTCAACCACTCCCCAAAAACGGTGTTGGAGTAAAATTCTTTCCTTGATCAAAACTTGTCTTTGGTTAAGACCATGTAATAACAAAGTTAGTAATGCTAATAGCAACAATAATGACGATACTAACGGTTACATTTGTTGAATACCTATAATGTGCCCCCAACATACAACTCCTTCGAGCTGCAAAAATAACCTTGCAACATGGGAATGACTACCAGCAGTTTATAGACAAACACACCAAAACTCAGAAAGGGGACCTGGCTTGTCCAACATTATCCAGCTAATATGTGGCAATGCCACGATTTAGACCCACATCCTGCAAACCAATTGATCTGACCATGTTTATGTCTCTCCGCTTGTTTCTTCCCAGCTGGATTCATACCAGAAGTTGAAAGGAATTCCTGGCTCAGCTTTAAATTTACTAAGGGGGCCTGGGTGTGGCCCTTCCCTCTCTGGACTTCAGCGACCTTCAGCATTAGAGGAAATTCTGGAAGGTTGCTCCCTAACCTCTGTCCCTGCTGGGCTCAGGCAGGGTTTGGAAACTTGGGCATTGCAAAGCATCTGCTGAGGGTTTTTTGTAGTCACATTAGTTCTTACCAACCTCAGATTTCTGTGGTTAAATCCAGAGTAATAATAATAATCATACAGTTTGATGCCATGGTTAAGAGTTCAAGCTTTGAACTCGACAGTCCTGGGATCCAATCCTAGCCTTTTTACCTGCATCTGTAACCTCAAGGGTGACACTCAATCTCTCTGGGCCTCCATTTTTCTCTGTAGGATGTGGATAAAAATGCTAACCACATTCAAGTACAATGAGACGACTTATATCAAGTCTTCGGCACATAACCGGTGCTCATACTTTTTTTTTTTTTTTTCTTAGTGCAGTCCATCCACGGATATCACTATTCTTGGGACTGTCTTAGTAAACTGGGGACAAGTCTCATCCCGTCACTGCTGTGCTTGAAATCTTCCAAGGTTCCCTTGATGGGACAAAGTCCTGGATCCTGGATATGAAATCAAGGCCATTCCTGACCCAGCCCATCCCACATCCCACCTTCAGTCCCTTCTTATGTGGTCAGCACCCATCTCTCTCCTTGCCTTCACTCATCACTGCTACCCCACTCCCGGGCCACCTGGCACATGCAGTTTTCTGCCAGAATGTTCCTCTCTGCACCCCTGAAAACCTGTTTTCATCCCCATCTTACTTACTTGGATCAGAAAGTCTCTACACAAGAGGAGCCTCATGCACTAGGTAGGGGGCCTTCAGAAATGTTTGCTTTTACCAGGAACAAAGTCTGTGAGGATACACACTGTTATGAGTTGAGTTGTGTCTCCCCCTGCAACCCCGCCAAAAGATATATCGAAGTCCTAAACATCTTCAGAATGTGTCCTTATATGGAAGTAGGGTCACTGCAGATGTAATCAGTTAATTAAAGATGAGTTTATACTGAAGTAGGGTGGACCCCGATCCAATATGATTGGTGCGCTTGCACGAAGATGGCTGTGTAAAGACACAGACACAGGAGGGGACAACACCATGTAACAATGAAGGTGTTACATAACCGCAAGCCAAGGGATGCCAAAGACTGGCAGCAAAGCATCAGAAGCTGGAAAAGGCAAGGAAGGATTCCACTGCAGTTTGCAGAGGGAGTGTGGCCATGCCTATGCCTTAATTTCAGACATCTGGTGTCTACAATTGTGACAAAGAGTTTCTGTATTTTTAAGCCACCCAGTTTGTGGCATAGTTGGCCCTCTGGATTCTCAGGTTCTGCATCTGCAGACTCAACCAATGGCGGATAGAAAATATATATATTTTTTAATTCCAGGAAGTTCCAAAAAGCAAAACCTGAATTTGCAGCCCCCCAGCAACTATTTGCATAGCATAACACTTACATTGTGTTTACAACAATTTACATTAACAGTTACATTATATGAGGTATTATAAGTAATCTAGTGATGATTTAAAGTATATGGGAAGATATGCATAGATTATATACAAATACTACACCATTTTGTATAAGGGACTTGAGCATCCATGGATTTTGGTATCTGTCAGGGGTCCTGGAACCAGTCCCCCATGGATGCCGCTGGATAGCTGTACTTTGTTACAGCAGCCCTAGGAAACTAATACATAGAGCAACATTATTTTCTACTGATTTTTCTAATTACTTACTCTACACCTTCTGCATTTTTGCAACTAAGATATATGCTATTTGTTTTCAAATTATACATGGTTGGTTATTTTAAAATTGAAATAATACAGAAGTGTGTAGAATAAAAATTAATGCCTTCCCATAATCTAACCTCTTGGTAATAACTCGTTTACATATTAATTAAATATTTATTACCTACTCCATCCCAGAGTAAGCATTGTGGACACATTAGTCAAAAGAGAAATGTTTTTGTGTACATGGGTAAACTTTTGTTTTGCTTTTTCTAAATGTCTAAATTTGCTATGAGCATTCATTACTTTCATAGTCAGAAAAGAATAGAGATAGAAAATGAATGAATGAAATTTTAGGTGGGATGAATGAGGAAGAAGTCTTCAGGAAACAAACGTACCACACTCTCTTCCCGTTGGCTCAGGGGAGGAGGAGGGAAGCCTGACATTTCTCCTAAATGAGTCGGCCACCAGCTTGCAGGTTTATCTACCCAGAACCCCGGAGTGCCCTTAGGGATACCATGGTGCTAGGAGCTTGATCTCTAGTGACAGGCAGACCTGGGTTCAAGTCCCAGCTCTGCCCTCTCTGCCCCATACTAGCTGTGTAGCTGAGGTGTTTACCCTTAAATTGACTCCGAATGCTCATCTGTAAAATGGAAATAATAGTACCAACCAGC
This sequence comes from Balaenoptera musculus, assembly GCF_009873245.2. Lineage (NCBI taxonomy): Eukaryota > Metazoa > Chordata > Mammalia > Artiodactyla > Balaenopteridae > Balaenoptera > Balaenoptera musculus. Next base: position 148,136,780 of record NC_045787.1, on the reverse strand, counting down.
ACTAGACTATCTCTGAGATTTCTTCCAGCTCTAAAGCTGCCTGACTCTGAGTCCTCCTCTCAAAACAGGGGTCTCTTCTTAAGCAAAATGAAGGGGAACTTTAATGTTCCTGGTCTTTTAGGATCAAGAAATTCCACAGTCAAAACTCCACTTCTTCTGCATGACTCCTCTCAACTCTCATTTCCTTCAGTAGTGAGTTTTATTTGGAGTTTGTTATGAACTGAATGTTTGTGTTTCCTCCCCTGCCAAATTTATATGTTGAAATCTAATCCCCTGTGTCATGGTATTTGCAGGTGATTAGGTCATGAGGATGGAGCCTTCATGAATAGGATTAGTGCCCTTATAAGAAAAGGCCAAAATGCTAGCTCACTTTCTTTCCATCATGTAAGGACAGAGTAAGAAGTTTGTTTTCTATGAACCAGGAAGAGAGACTGCACCAGATGCCAAATCAGCTGGTACCTTGATTGTGGACTTATCAGCCTCCAGAACTGTGAGAAATAAATTTCTGTTGTTGATAAGCCATCTAGTTTACAATATGTTGTTATAACAGCCCAAGCTGACTAAGACAGGGTGAAATCATCCAAGTGATGGTCGACACGTTTCTCCGTATATTTGAAGACAACAAAACCAGAAAGTGTCTTTCTACCTAGTACCATATTTACCTGGAACAGAAAGATAGAAAGGGTGAGTTCTAAACACTGACTCCCTGTGAGGCCTTTGGCTGGGTGCTACAGACACAAGCATGAACCTCAGAGTACAGTGGAGAGAAGGGGTTAAATGTAAACAAACAAGTAACTACAGCACAGAGTGGCAAGGGCTGTGGTAGATATGTTGTGAGCTCCAGATGAGATGAGTGATGAACTCTCCCTAGTGAGGGATGTGAGGAGTCTGAGAAAAGTCCACATAGAAGGGGGTATGCAAGCCCGGTCTTGAGTGATATAGCTAATGTGGATATGGCACCTGCCATAGGCCAAGGCAGGGGTTTCATTTAGTGAGTGTTACCTCATCTCATCTCATCTTATCTCACAACGGTCCTCTAAGGCAGGTACCATGGTTATCTTCACTTTCTGGAAGAGCCTGTCTTCTGCCATTTGCCAGATGTGTATTTTCTCAAGACTTTGCAAGTTTGGGGCTAGACTAAATTGCTTAGGAATATTAGTTATCTATTGTACATAACAAATTACCAGAAACTTAAGAGTTTAAAACAACACACATTTATTATCTCAGTTTCTGTGGGTCAGGAACCTGGGCACAGCTTAGCTGGGTCCTCCAACTCTGATGTCTCACTAGGCTGTGTGATTAAGGTGACCAGGGCTGTGGTCATACCAAGGCTCAACAGGGAGTGGATTCCGTTTCAGGCTTTTGAGTGGCCATGAGGCTATCGGCTTCCTCAGTGCCTGCCTGCATGGCCTCTCCACACGGCAGGTGACTTCATCAGAGCACATAGTCAGGAGGGCAAGACAGAGTCCCAGTGCGACAGAAGACACAATCCTTTATAACCTACTCTCAGAAGTGACATCATCATTTTTGCTGCATTCTGTTGGTTAGATACAAGTCACTGAGTCCAGCCCACACTCAAGGGGAAGGAATTACACAGACTATAAATACCAGGATGCAGTCATCACTGGGGATCATTTTACATACTTGGGACAATTGAAAAGAGGCTGAGCTCAGCCACCAGGAGATCAGTCAGTCCTCTTCTCCAGGTCACAGGAAAAAAAGATGTGTGTGTGTATACATGTACCCATATATGTGTACATATGTGTATATGCACTCACATATATCATGAGTACATGTGTATGTATAAATATATATATGAATATACATGTACATATATGCTTGTATATGTATATATATGCATGTCTATGTGATATATACATACACATGTATATATACATATGTGTTTACATACAGGACATGTGAGTGTGTGCGTGTAATTTTTTTACAGAACATATTTTGAAGGAAACAAAATTATAGCCTGAATATGAAGGAAAGGATTGGCAATAGGAATGAGAGATGGTCAGAACCCTATTTTAGGACTTTATACCCTGAATTTTGATCCTAGCAGATTGTTTTCCTAGGTCAGTTTCCAGAAGGGTAACCACGCCAAGGAAGGAGGGTAAGTGGGTGAAAGCTGAGATGGGAGCTGAATGGGGGCTCGAGGGGCAGGGGGCAGGGAGGAAAGACCAAGCAAACCGGAGCTGGAAATTCCTTCCAGACTTAATAATCCAGGGCATCATTAGTAACCAAAGCAAGACTTCAGAACATATGTTTTGTGTTGACAGCAGACCCTTAATTAAAACAGCCCCGGTGAAGAACAGCCTGATTAAATGAAAAGTGGTGCTTAAAGAACAATTTGACTGTCGACTGACATGGGTTGGCAGAGGGTGGCGAGTTACCCCTCTGGTTCTCCAGTCCTCCAAGGGGACCAGGAACTCTGTTCCCTCCCTGTGTGTCAGGCAGTGTGCTGGGCCATTTCACAGCCCCTGTGTCACTGACTCCTCAAAATCAATTTCATTTCAATTTCAGAGATTTGACAACTCAGCCGGAGAAGCAAGATGATTTGCTGGAGGCGCCCAGCTAGCTAGCGTGGTCATAGCCATAAATTCAGGGGGGTCCTCAGCGTAGCTTTCACTCATGCACAATCCTGGTCGTTCTAATGAATCAGAATGTCTTGTCAGTTATAAAAACCATATGCCTCCTCTATGCATTCCTTCTTGGAAAACCAGTGGTTTTAGGTACCCTCGGGTTGCTCCAGGGCACAGCCAGCCTAATGTCTGCATTCCATCCAGGTCTAGAAAACACTGGGGCAGGCCTGGGATGCTCTGTGCAGTTGTCCGCCTGCATTTCCAGGAAGTGACAGAGTTGTGGGTGTCGGGACTGGGCACAGGGAAAGCCTGGTCCGTGACACAGCTGAAATCATCTTCAGAGTCTATGAAAGAAACCACTTCCCGGGAAAATGAAGACCTTTTCCGCGGGAATGAGGTTGTCTCAGGAAACAAATCCATTCCAACTGTGGTTTGTGGGTGGAGGTTTTAGGGGAAGGGCAGAGAATCTGATCCTCCCTAGGACACTGCTGCAGCTTCACTTTTGGGGTCCCCCAGAGATGCACACACACACTGGGAAGACCCATACCCCAACTAGACACCCAACTCTTTGTTTATAAGAATAACAGCTAGCATGGACTGAGGGATTACTCGTGTCCCATCATTTAATTCTCCCAAGAATCCTATGAGACGATACTCTTATTAGCCCCACCTCAACATTACCCTTTCTTGGTGTTTTTAGGACAAAGATAATATTTACCTTAGTAAAAGAGGAATTTATTATTCTAAATGATCAACTTTCATAGGTGACGTGAAAACCAGAGTTAGAATTTGAGAGACCCATCTGGCCATCATTTGCTTCCATGGAGGGCTAGGACAGTCAGCCCATTGGTCTCTCTAGAATTGTCCTCCCTCCCACGGCTAATTTGACAGCCTCCCTGTTAATACCCTGTGACTTTCCTCTCTCACTCCTGGTTGTAGCTGATAGTTTCCAAGGTGGTCATCTGATCCAGCTGGACCAATGAATGCCTTCCCTGGGATTTGGGCTTGGGATCAGAAAACATGCCAGTCATTCTCTGAGGGCTGAAATTGTGGCATTAAAAACCTCAGGCCACGTCACCATGCATCCTACCTCAGGAGAGCCAGTCTGCAGTAAGAGAGAATAAAGCTGAGAGAAAGAGAGAAAGAGAGAAAAGCCAAGAAATGAGGCAGAAACAGTGTTCTGGAACATTCCATGCCCTGGTTCTGATTGTGCCTGACCCAGCTGAGTAGTTGTCCTTCCTGAGGCTTGGTTCTTCAGCCCTTCCTTTGATTCATGTGCCAGTAAGTCCTCTTTTTACTTAATTGTTGGGTTTCCGACACTTGTAATCAAGAGTCCTAACCAACACACATATAAGTGAGATTTCCCTTGGGGGCAGATCCAGTCCCACTGAAAGATGGGGAAAGTTTCTGAGGCTTCAGCAGTCCCTCAGTTCCTGTGTGACCATGTGGAGGCCAACCCAAGGTTTAGGACAGAGAGAAAAAAACCATCACGATGAGCTGACTTCATAATGGCCACTGTGGTGGCCAGAAAGACAATCTCTGTGCTCTAGTCAATTCACGCTATGTTAGAACACCAAAACCCACAAAGCAGGTCCAGCTTTCAGGCACAAGTCTGAGAAAGTCAATGAGAAAGGTAAACCATTTTATCTCGTGATTCCCTCATGAAGCTGAAAAGACTAATCAATTTAATCAGGGGAATCCAGCCTAGCAGTAGGTGACACGGTAGCTGGGAATGCAGGCTTCGGGCAGACAGCGTGTAGCTGGGTCCTGGAACCACCACCTGAGGCTATGAGGTGATATTAGCCCCACCTCTACATTACCCTTTCTTGGTGTTTTTAGGACAAAGATAATATTTACCTTAGTAAAAGAGGAATTTATTATTCTAAATGATCAACTTTCACAGGTGAAGTGAAAACCAGAGTTAGAATTTGAGAAACCCATCTGGCCATCATTCGCTTCCATGGATGGTTTGGGACAGTCTGCATCTGGAAAGTGCAGGGAATAATAATCCTAGTTTGGTAGACACACCATGTGGGGAGATGAGCACTGCGTGTGCGACATTGCCTGGACCCTCAAAGGTTACCGTGGAGCGACCCTCATGGATGTGTCTGGAAACAAGCACAACCACCAGGGAGCGAGGTCATAAAGTGCTGTACACCTTGGCCCCCTTGGAATATTACAAGCTCATTAGCATACTAAAGGCACTGAGAAGTCCTACATCAGACACTTGTTTTATCTATGTTTAAGCTGGTGTTTCCCAAATTTATTTGACCACAGAGTCTCTTTTTTTTCTCTTTTTCCATATAACACACTTTCAGGATAGCCTAAGGATCTAATATCTCATCTGAGCTAATGCTGCCTCAGAGCAAAAACAAATAATTTTACCAACAAATCAGCTATGGAAATCCCACCTGTCCCAACTTCTTAAACTGCTACACTAGTCTGATTTTTCCCTCATGGATTCATGTGACTTACTCGGCATTCATATAATAAAACGATGGGTAAATTATATATCTGCCTTTATGTACTGAGGGAAAAATTAAGTCACTTTGATTTGGGGAAATTTCTACCCTAAGTCACCATGCTAGGAATCCAAGCAAACAATCAAACCAATTTTTATCTGCACTGGTTACTAAGAAACTGAATGTTTAGAGAAATTAACTGATAGTAAAATTACCCATAAGTGAATCTGCACAGTGCAGCTTACCTATAACAAATTCACAGCTTGGGGCAGGTAGATGCATGAGAAATGACTGTAGAAGGAAGGACAAGATTTGTCAGTTTCAGCTCTGACTTTACTGGCTCTGACCTTGGGCCAGTCATGTCACCTTTCTTTGACTTGGTGATCTCTTCTGATCGTTGGGAATAATAATGGCAATCGCTCCCTCCGTCAGCCATTATGATTATCAGGTGAGACTGTGGGTGTGAAGATGTTTGGTTCAGCAGGAAAACCCTGTAACCTGCAACCCAAATTATATTAAATGTGGGACTTCCCTGGTGGCACAGTGGTTAAGAATCCGCCTGCCAATGCAAAGGACATGGGTTCGAGCCCTGGTCCGGGAAAATCCCATATGCTGCGGAGCAACTAAGCCCGTGAGCCACAACTACTGAGTCTGCTCTCTAGAGCTCGCAAGCCACAACTACTGAGTCCACACACCACAGCTACTGAAGCCTGTGCACCCTAGACCCGCTTGCTGCAACTACTGAGCGAACATGCTGCAACTACCGAAGCCCGTGCGCCTAGAGCCTGTGTTGCGCAACAAGAGAAGCCACCGTAATGAGAAGCCCATGTGCCGCAACGAAGAGTAGCCCCTGCTTGCTGCAACTAGAGAAAGCCCATGCACAACAACGAAGACCCAACACAACCAAAAATAAATAAATAAATTAATTAATTAAATGTGTTCTGTGCCATATCAAAATAGTATAATGCAATGAAAGTTTTGTGGACAACGTGTGTATGTAACAGGGATGGGCAAACTTTTTCCATAAAGAGCTACATAGTAAATATTTTAGGCTCTGCAGGAAAAACGGTCTCTGTCACAACAACTCAACTCTGCCACTGCAGAGTGAAAGCAGCCACAGAGAATAATGTAAATGAATGGATGTGGCTGTGTGCCAATAAAACTTTATTTATAAAAACAGGCAGCCAGCCAGGTTTGGCTCATGAGCTGCAGTTTCCCAAACCCCGGTGTGGAACCTTGTGTAATCCACAACTTGCAAAAAAAAAAAACTGAAGCATGTGTGGAATATGAGCTTATTGTGGTACTTAAAGAATGAATTTTCCTTTAATATTACAGTCTTCATTTTACAATGAGTGAAATAGGCATCTTCTACTAAACTAACCATGTTCTAATAAGATTCCAGGGATTGTCATGGGATTTCTACAGGCAGTAAAATTGTGGATCCCTGGGAACAGCTTTCAATTCCCACTTCCTTTGCTTCAAATTCCAACTCTGTAGGGGTCCTTGGGACCTTTCCCACATCATAGTTTTGTGGGAGGAGGGGCCTACATGCCATTCCAGAACCGCTGTCTTAGAATTATGCAGCGCGGACTCCGCCTTTTGTCTGCTGTAACTTGATGATCTCACAATAAAGCACACACTCTATCAGTGATTCTCAACCGGGGCTGATTTTGTCCCCCCAGGGGACATTTGTCAATGTCACAACTGGGGGCTTGCCACTGGCATCAAGTGGGTAGAAGCCAGGGATGGTAATAAACACCCTACGATGCACAGGACGGTCCCCACTGCAACAAAGAACTATCCGGTCCAAAATGTTAATAGTGCTGAGGCAGAGAAACTCTGCTCTATATTAATAGACTTTATTGATTAATATTATAATTTACAATATAATCATATATAAGATATAATGAATAATGTTGACTTAATATTATTACATTTAACTCAAATAACCATTTGTTTACGTATTCACGTTTTTTGTGTCTCCCTTTGTAATGAAAAGGAGTTGTATTTTCTCCAGATGCTCTTCATAAGTCAGGGGGTGGAGGCGTGCCTCAGTGTGAGCCCAGCCCACTTTGCAATAAACGCCACACAGAAAAAACAGAGGGCAAGGAAGGAGGAAAATGGCATGGTTAATATTGATTCATTTTGTATATTATGAACTTTGATGTGAATTATATGACATAATATACCCCCCTATTCCTCCTGGGTCTGAGTTAATGGGAAAACAAATGCCCAAGGAGCCGAAAATGATTTATTTGTAAGCATGCGTGATAACATGTTTTTCTTCTCTTTCCCTTCCTTAATTTTACAAAAAAATTAAGTTTAATATTAGTAATAAGGGGATGAAGAGAGGGAGAGGGGAATGTGTTCTGGAGTCTTTTAAAATGTAATACAAAGACCGCAGTGATTATAAATAGTACTAGTAATAATAGTAATAAAATGAATTCTATTTTTTCTCAACATTTTTTGAGAACTGTTCTAAGCACTGTGACAGGCAGAGACAACTTTTGAATGTCGTCTCTTCGAGCCTCACAGCATCCCGGGGAGGTCACTACCACCATTATTTTAAAACGTTAATGACTTGCCCAAAGTCATACAGTCTTCTAACAGTGACAGGAGAGGTAACCTCAGACAGTCTGGCTCCAATCGTTAACTCTTAACCCCATCTTTGTAGTGATCTGTCTCCACGTGTCCCCATCCCCACCCCAGGAGTCTCAAAGTTCTTGTTTATAGTCCCTGAAGGGCCCCGGGACCAAGCCTCACTTACAGCCAGACGCGGTAAGCCCCTGACTTACTCGAATTGAATCAAAACCAGATTTTGCCTCGGCTGAAGGGGAGCTTCCTGACGGCAGCCGCGCGGGGGCGCGCTGGAGCCAGCAGCTCGGCGCACCGCGGAGGAGGCGCTGGACCGAGGACCAGAAGAAGCCCCGAGCGAGCTAGTGGGAAGGAAACCTCGGGATGGGAGGGGGGATGGGGGGCCGGGGACGCCTGCCGACGGGAGGAGGAGCCGCCGTCTTACTCAACACATTATCGCATGTTTTCTGCCTTGCTAAGACAATATTATTCCATCAGGGAGATGGCTGTAACCACTTAATTAAGTCTCTCTTGTTGAAACAGAGTGGTGACTTCAGTAATTGCCCGTTTAAATGGCATGGAAATATGTGCTCCGCAGGCCCAGACACTGGGCTGATCCCCGACGTCTTTCCCGCTGTCCCTGTGTGCTGGAACTGACACCAAGGGCTGGTCTTAATTTTGAACTGGGGAGGGGGTGGGGGGTGGGGGCGGGTTGTTCTTCAGGCCTGTTCATTTCCTTCCAGAGAGTTCTTTCCTCTTCGTAAGCCCCCTGCTTGCAGGCCCCCATGCTCCCTGTAGACCAGTCTTCCGAATCAGAGTCTGCAGCCATCTCTAGAGTGACTGCCTATTTGTTCACAGCTGTATCTCCAGCACCTAGAACTACTCCCAAAATTGCCCTCCATCATCAGTCCCTTCTCCATCCCCATGGGCTCAGCATAAGATCTCACAAAATGCTCAATAGATACATCAATATCTCCCAGTTTTATCTGATGACAAAAATCAGCCTGGGCCACTCACTCAAGCACAAGTTTCTCAGCCCTGGGAAATTCTGATTCTACAGGGCTGGAAAGGGGCAGTGGCTCTACTTTAACAAGCATCTGGGAGCTCCCAATCTGGCAAGTGTGGAAACTCTGCCTTTGCCAACAGCCTCCTTCCCCCGATGTCCACCCCACCAACCCTGCTGAGCCTGCAACCTGCTTCCAGCTGCCAGACCCCACCCCCCGGTCCTTCCTTCCGGCCAGATGCTGCAGTGATTTTTTAAAAGCAGAAATCCATCCCTGTCACTTTCCTACTGAAACCATTCAGCAGCCCCTCTTTGCCTAGCCAAGAGGAGCTGTGAGAATAATGGCCACAGGCACAGCTGCTGAAGCTATGACATGGGTTAAAATATTAAGCTCTGGGGCATTGGGGGCAGCAAGTTAGACTCTAAATATCGAGAAACCATAGATAAGAAGAGTTCCTTATAAGATTATCTCGGGGTTTCTCAGCCTCCGCACTCTTGACATTTGGACAGGATAATTCTTCATTGTGGGGGGCTGTCCTGGGCATTATGGGATCTTCAGCAGCCTCTGTGTCCTCTACCCACTAGATGCCAGCAGCACCTCCTCACCAGCTGTGACCATCAAAACTGCCTCCAGACATTGCCAGATGTTTCCTGGGGTCAAACAGTTCCCTGCCCCCATTGAGAACCACTGGATTCTTATAAAGATTAAATAAGAAAATGTATGGAAAGCACTTACCCCATGCCTGGCACAGAAAAATTGCCCTTCAAGAATATCCATGATTTACCTCTAACCTGCCACTGTAGGCTTTTCTCCTGTCCATTTCTCACCTTCACCTTGAACTATGCAGTGTCCCCTGAGTACTTTCACCCCATCTCTACCTGGAGTTGGGTGCCCTCTTTTCTTAGCATTTATCCCACTGTGTTGTACTTGTCTTTCTTTTCCATTGCTTTCTTATCAAGACTATGGGCAACCTGAGAATAGAGGTGATGTTTCATTCTCTGTGTCCATTATACCTGTCACATTGTTAAAAATAATAATTGCTATCATTATTACACTAATAATCGTTGAGCTCTTATGTGCCAGGCACTGTACTAAATAGTTTGTCTGCAACATCATATTTCATCTTCATGACAACCCTGTGGGACTCCTGGCATTATCATTCCTACTTTACAGATGACGATACTGAGACACAGAGAGGTAAGTAACTTGCCCAAAGTCACACAGCTAGTAAGGACTCAGACCCAGCTCCATCTGGCTCCAGAGCCCAAGCTGTAAACCAGGGCTTAGCAAACTTTCTCTGCAAAGGGCCAAGTAGGAAATATTTTTGGCTTTATGGAGCTTGCAGTCTCTGTCGTAACTGCTCTAACTCTGCCTTAGTAGCACAAAAGTGGAAATATATAAATGAGTGAGCACAGCTGTGTATCAATAAACCTTTATTTACGGAAACTTAAACTTTAATTTCCTATTATTTTCATGCGTCACAAAACATTCTCCTTTTGATTTTTTTTCCAACCATTTAAAAATGTAAACACCATTCTAAGCTCATCAATGATACAAAAATAGGTGGTGGGTCAGATTAGGCCTAAGACTTTAATATGCCAACCCCAGCTCTAAACCAATGCACTCAAAAGGAAATCAGTGAGACCACAGGCACTAGAGAGACCATAGACCAGGAGGACCACAGACACCAGAAATTCAGCCTCCTGCTTTCCCAGAACCAGAGGCTAGTGCTACCTCAGTGCTGTCTTTGGCCCTTTTCAAGAGCAGCAGTAATTACAAACTGTGGAGAGTTGTGTGTACATCCCACACAGACGTGGGCATGTAACACTTAAGTCTCGCAAATCCAGAGAGACACAGCAAACATCCTTTACCTCTAGATGCTGGAAGGGCTTCCTGGCATCACTCAGCATCATCTCTCATCTCAGCTACAGAGGACCTCCTGCATTAGGAGACATTCGGCCACAGGAATTTTTGCATGGTCATTCCTCCAATGCCCAGATGCAGTTGTGCAAATCACAAAGAGATACAGAAATGGTCAGGCCAAGAGACAGTCCCATGGAGGGAACTCTGGATGTTCATGGCAGAAAGGTTCTATACTTTAAATACTGAACCTTGGAAAACTTGCAGGCAAAGCCTTGATAATTATTACAGGCCCTTATATAATATAGTCAAGAAGCCAAAATGGTAGATGGTAGGGCAACAAGAAACTAAAATTAAAATAATAATAACAATAATTGAGATAACATTTATGAAGTGCTCCCTATACACCAGGCCCTTCCTGTATAGTATCTCATTTAATCCTGGGATGCATATATAATCATCATCCCATTTTGCACGTGGGGAAACTGAGGAACTGAGGCTTAGTGTTTAAGTTAATTGCCCAAGATCACATGTTAATATGGGGTGAAGCAAATTTTAAACTCCCTGAGAGGACTTCAGCACTAGCCCTCCAATAGTTACTTCTCACTACAATGGCATGCATGGTCTTTTTTATTCTGGCAATCCTTGTCCTTCTAAAGGTAATCTCATTGCCTTGGTTTTGTCTACCTCCCCTGCTCTAGTAGAACACAATATGCCTTCTCTGGGTTTCCATAGAATGCTGTCCATTCAAGAACTAAGGCATCTATCACATTGCCTTGTAGCCCTGTCTGTACAACCTCTGTCTCCAAAGCCACCTGAGGGCAGGCACTGTCCCTTTACCATTTGTTACCTCAACCTCCAGCCAGTGGCCAAGCTTCTAAAACTTTGTAAAGGTGAATTTAATTGAGTGGTTTTAAGACTATAAGGTTTTCCTTCATGTTTTCATTATGAACTCATTAGTAAAAAGAAACAAACTAGTGATACACACAACTTAAATGAATCTCCAGGAAATTAGGCTTAGTGAAAACAGCCAGTCTCAAAGGGCCTCATACCATATGATTCCATTTTTTATAACATTCTTGGAACAACGCAGTTATGGAATTGGAGAACATATTAGTGGTTACCTGGAATTGCTGTTGGGGGGATAGTTGGCAATGGGTATTGCTATAGAAGGGCAACATAAGGGATGTTTGTGTTGATGGAAGTCTTCTGTATCTTGACTGTATCAATGCTGTATCCTAGTTATGATACTGTACTATGATTCTGCAAGGTAATATCATTGGGGAAAATTGCGTATTTTTTTACAACTGCATGTGAATCTACAGTTAACACAAAGAAAGAGTTTACTATAAAAAGTCATTTATGTGGTGACATAGTGAAAACTGTGGAATAGGGAGCTCCAAAAGTACATCCTGTCAAAAAGCAACAATAAACTGGCAAAAACAAAACAAAACAAAAAACTGTCAGAATCAACTTTACCAGAACTCTGGAAACTAATCCAAAGTTTATAGCGACCAAGTGAATGCTTAATAAAGACAAAACCAGCTAATCTTGGTAAGACAGCTTTGTGGCATTTTAACTTACCATGGCTCCAACCCCTTTTCCAACTCAGTAGCAGCTTTGGAGACAGCAGCCTATTATAGGTTCCTGGTACCAGATAGAGCAGAATGGACCTAAATGAACTTTGATTGTTTGTTTTGACTTGTCTGGTGGCTCCCTGAAGGACTGTTCAAAGGGCTTTCCTTTATTTCACCTAATTCAGAACTATTCTAGCTGAGGTGGCTATCAGGTAGAGGGGAGTGTTTGTCAAAAATATTTGAAGTATTAACCACGGCCACATGGGACAAGGGATAACAACTGGGGCAAACATAGACTAACCAAAAAGTTTGGGAAGAAAGGCTGAGGGAAGAAATGCCTTGGGGAATAAGGACTTTGAAAAGTTGCAACACATTCCTGGGAATCTAGAAGGTCACATGCATGCCTGGGGTGGGGCACATGATCAGAAAAGATCTGAGAAGTCCATAAGCTCTCACCTCTGGCTGACCTTCAGGCTCTTCATAATTAGGAACTGAAAACTAAGGCAGAATTACAAACTGCCTCGATGAATGTTAAAGATGTTGACCAATATACATGGGTGCAGAGCCCATCAGCAAAGACTAGGAATTTTGGTGGGTTTTGTTTGTCTGTTTTTTGGATCCAATCATTTTTAAAAATCTCTATTAAATTACTAGCTGACTAAATGGAACAGAGATTTCAGTGGTCACACATAACAAAGACTACAGACTTTGCAAAATTAGTTCAGAAGATTCACTAAAAAAATAAACAACAACAATAAGTGGCAACAACAAACGCTGGGAAAGGGGGAGAATCTGACTTGCTGAGTTGCCACATTAAAGGTTCAACAAAAAAATTTTGTTGTTGTTGACAAAAAATTACAAGGCATGCAAAGAAACAAGAACAAGTGGCCCATACAAAGAAAAAAAAAAACACCCAAATTAATAAAAACTGTTCCTAGCAAGCCCACATATTGGACTTACTAGACAAAGACTATAAATCAACTATTTAAAATATGCTTAAAGTGGAAAACAGGTAAAGAACTGAAGGAAACCATGAGAATGGTGTCTCGTCAAATAGATAGGCATTATAAAAACGAACCAAATAGGAATTCTTGAGTTGAAAAGAACAATAACGCAAATGAAAAATTAACTTGAGAGATTCAATGGCATATTTGAGCAGGCAAAAGAATTAGCAGACTTGAAGATCAGCCAATTGAGATTATTCAGTTGGAGGAGCAGAAAGAAAAAAGAATGAGGAAAAATAAACAGAGTTTAAGAGACCTTAAGAGTTTATGACACCATCATCCATATCAACATATGTTAATGGGAGTCCCAGAATGAGAGGAGAAAGAGAAAAGAATTTTTGAAAAAATAATTTCCAAAACCCTTTCCAAGTTTGTTGAAAGACATGAACCTACATTTCCAAGATGCTCCAAGAACCTCAAGGAGGGTAAACTCAAACAGCTCCACAGTGAAACACATTATAATCATCCTATTGAAAGCCAAAAATGAAGAGAAAATCCTGAAAACATCAAGAGAGAAATGACTCAGCATGTTATGCTGTATGAGGGATCCTCAATAAGATTAAAAGCTGATTTCTCATCATAAATCATGGAGCCCAGAAGACAGTTAAATATCATTTAAAGTTCTGACAAAAAAAAACACAAAACTGTCAACCAAGAATTCTCTATCTGGCAAAACTATCCTTCAAAAATGAAGGTGAGGGCTTCCCTGGTGGTGCAGTGGTTGAGAATCTGCCTGCCAATGCAGGGGACATGGGTTTGAGCCCTGGTCTGGGAAAATCCCACATGCCGCAGAGCAACTGGGCCCATGAGCCACAACTACTGAGCCTGTGTGTCTGGAGCCTGTGCTCTGCAACAAGAGAGGCTGCGATAGTGAGAGGCCCATGCACCACGATGAAGAGTGGCCCCCACTTGCTGCAACTAGAGAAAGCCCTCGCACAGAAGCGAAGACCCATCACAGCCAAAAATAAATAAATAAATTTATTTAAAAAAAATAATAATGAACATATGTTTCATCTGTAAAAATATTTAAAAAAAAAAAAATGAAGGTGAAATCATTCCCAGAAAAACAGAAACTGAGAGAGTTGTCACTAGGAAACTTGCTGTATAAGAAAAGCTAATGTAAGTCCTTCAGGTTAAAATGAAAGTACACTACACAGTAAGTCAAATCCCTACAAAGAAAAAAGACAACTGTAAAGGTAACAATGGAGGTAAATATAAAAATTGGTATTAATGTATTTCTGGTTTGTAACTCCTATTTTTTTTCCTATATGATTTAAAGGACAACTACAAAAAATAATAATTATAAATTTCTATTGATGGGAATACAATGTATGAAGATGTAATTTGTAACAATAACAACATAAAAGGGAGATGCAGAGCTACACAGGAGCAATCTTTTGTATACTATTGAAAATAAGTAGATATTAATTCAAACTAAATTGTTATAAATTAAGATGTTAATTATAATCTTCAGGACAACCACAAAATAATAATAAAAATATTCATATAGTAAGATAAGTGAGAAAGAAATCAAAATGTTGCACTAGAAAATATCTATCTCACACAAAATAAGATAGTAATGGAGTAATTGAGGAATAAAAATATGAAATATATAGAAAACAAATAGCAAATGACAGAAGTAAATTTCTCCTTATCAGTAATTACTCTAAACATAAATGGATTAAGCTCTCCAATCAAAATGCATAGATTAGCCAAATGGATTTTTTAAAAAAATGATCCAACTATATACCATCTTCAAGACACTCCCTTTACATGCAGACACTAATATGTTGAAAGTGAAAGGGTGAAAAAAAGATATTCCATGCAAACATAACCAAGACCTGAAGTGGTTATATGAATATCAGACAAAATAGACATTAAGACAAAAATTGTTACAAGAGACCAAAAAGGACATTATATAATGGTAAGAAAGTTCAATCCATCAAGTAGCTTTAACAATTATAAACATATATGCATCTAATAATACAGCACCCAAAATATATGAAGCAAAACTTGCAGAATTGAAGGAAGAAATAGACAATTTAACAATAATATTTGGATACTTCAAACTCCCACTTTCAACAATGAATACAACAACTAGGCAATAGATGAACAAGAAAATAGAAGACTTGAAAAACATTATAAACCAACTACACCTAGCAGACACATATAGAACACCCACTCAACAACAGGAGAATACACATTCTTTCAAGTACGCATGGAACATTCTCCAGAAAAAATCACATATTAGACCACAAAACAAACCTCAATAACTTTTTTAAAAATATTGACATCATACAAAGTATTTTCTCCAACCACAACAGAATGAAATTAGGAATCAATAACAGAAGGAAATCTGGTACATTCACAAATATGTGGAAATTAAACAACACACTCTAAAATAATCAATGGATAAAAGAAGAAATCACAAAAGAAATTAGAAAATATTTTGAGAAGAATGAAAATGAAAACAAAACATACCAAATGTTATGGGATGCAGTGGAAACAGTGCTAAAGGGAAATTTATAGCTGCAAATGACTACATTTAAAAAGAGGAAAGATCTCAATTTAATAGCCAACCTTCCACCTTAAGGAGCTAGAAAAATAAGAGAAAAATAAACCCAAATCAGATAGGAAAAAGTAAATAATAAAGATTGCAGCACACCTGAAACTAACGCAACATTGTAAATCAACTATACTCCAATATAAAGTAAAAATTAAATTAAAAAATATTACGGTGGAGATAAATAAAATAGAGGATAGAAAAGCAATAGAGACAATTAACAAAACCAAAAGTTTGTACTCTGAAAAGATCAACAAAATTTATCTAGACAGACAAATTTTAAAATGAACATTCAAATTACTAAATAAGAAATGAGAGTGGTGACATTACTACTGACCTTATACAAATAAAAGAATTATAAGAAAATAGTATAAACAATTGTATGCCAACAAATGAGATAACCTAGATAAATTGGACAAATTTTTAGAAATGCAAAAATTATCAAGATTGACTCAAGAAGAAATAGAAAATATAAATAGAGCTATAACAACTAAAGGGGTTAAACCAGTAATCAAAAAAAAAAAAAAAGAATTTACAAGAACAACAACAACAAATTGCAAGACTGGTGAATTCTATCAAACAGTTTAACAACACCAATCCTTCTACTTCCAAAAAGTAGAGATGTAGAGAACAGTCCTAATTCATTCTATGTTGCCAGCATTATCCTGATACCAAAACAGACAAGAACATCATAAGAAGACAACAGACTATTATCTCTTAAGAAGATAGATACAAAAATCGTAAACAAAATCCTAGCAAACCAAATTCAGTAGCATATTAAAGATTATACACCATGGTCTAGTTGGAATTTATCTTAGTAATGGTTCAATATACAACAATCAATCTATGTAATACACCATATGAATGGAATGAAGGGGAAAAAAACAACACCTGATCATCTCAATTGTTGAAGATTAACCATTTGACAAAATCCAACAGTCTTTCATGATGAAAACACACAACAAACTAGAAATAGAAGGAAACATGCTCAACCTGATAAAGGGCATCTATGAAAAACCTACAGTAAGCATTACACTTAATGGTGAAAGACTGCAATTTTCCTCCTAAGTTCAGGAAAAAGGCAAGGATGTTCACACTTGCATTCAACACTGACCTGGAGTTTCTAGCTATGGCAACTAAGCAAGAAAAATAAAAGACATTCAGATTTGAAAGGAAGAAGTAAAACTACTTCTATTCACAGAAGACATAGCCTTATATATAGAAAATCTTAAAGGATCCACAAAAAAACTTTTAAAGCTAATAAGCAAATTCAGCAAAGTTACAGGATACAAGATCAACCTACAATAATCAGTTACATTTCTATATACTGGCAATGAATAATCCAAAAATAAAATTAAGAAAACTATTCCATTTATAATAGCATTATAAAATAAAATGTTTAGAAATAAATTTAATCAAGGAGGTGCAAGAGTTCTATACTTAAAACTCTAATGAAAGAAATTAAAGAATAGCTCAATAAGTAGAAAGATAGCCATGTTCATGTATTGGAAGATCAAATACTGCTAAGATGGCAATACTCTCCAAATTGATCTACGGATTCAGTGCAACCCAATTCAAAATTCCAATGACCTTTCTGCAAAAAATAGAAAAATCAATCTTCAAATTCGTGTGGAATTATAAGGAATCTTGAATATGAAAAACAATCTTGAAAAAGATTAATGCAGGGAAACTAACATTTCCCTATTTCAAACAATAACAGACAGTTGGCACTGGCATAACGATAGACATATTAATCAATGGAATAGAATTGAGAGTCCAGAAATAAATGCTCACATTTATGGTCATTTGATTTTCAACAGGGGTGCCAAGACCATTCATGGGGAAATAATAGTCTTCAGTAAATGGCACTGGGATAATTGGATATTGACATGCAGAAGAAAGAAGTTGGTTCCTTATGTCACACCACATACTAAAATTAACTCAAAATGAATCAAAGACCTAAGTGGAAGAGCTAAAACTATAAAACTTTTAGAAGAAAACATAGGGGTAATTCTTCATGATCTTGGGTTTGACAATGGATTCCTAGATATGACATCAAAAGCATAAACAACAAAAGAAAAAAATAGATGAATTGAACTTCATCAAAAGTTAAAAACTTTGTATATCAAAGGACACTATCAAAAAGTGAAAGCTCAGCCCAAAGAATGGGAGAAAATATTTCCAAATTATATATCTAATAAGAATCTAGTATCCAGAATATATTTTTAAATGCTTATTAATAAACAACAAGAGCACAAGCATGCAAAAAATGTGCAAAGGATTGAATAAACATTTCTCCAAGGAAGATATACAAATGGTCAACAAGCACATGAAGAGATTCTCAAGGTCATTAGTCATTAGAGAAATGTAAATCAAAACTACAGTGAGATACTACTTCACACCCTCTAGTGTATTAAAAAAAAAAAAACAGGAAAGTGTTGGTGAGGATGTGGAGTTCATTGCTTGTGCATTGCTTGCACATTGCTAGTGAGAATGTAAAAGCAGCTGCTGTGAGAAAGTTTGGCAATTCCTCAAAAAGTTTAACATAGAATTATCATATGACCCAGCAATTCTACTCCGAGGTATATATAAGAGAAATGAAATCAGGTGTTCAAACAAAACAAATCTTGAACATTGTGTTCATAGAATTATTATTCCTAACAGCCAAAAAATGGAAACAACACAAAGGTCCATCAACAGACAAATGGATAAACAAATTGTGGTATACTATACATACAATGGAATATTACCTAGCCATAACAAGGAATGAAATATGGACACAGGCTCCAACATGGTTGAAACTTGAAAACATTATGCTGAATGAAAGAAACCAGACACAAAAGGCCACACATTATATGATTTCATATATATGAAATGTCCAGAATAGGCAAGTCCATAGAAACAGGAAATAGATTCATAGTTGCCAGAAGAAGAGGGGTATGGGAGTGGCTACTTATTGAGTACAGGGTTTCTTTTTAGGGTGATGAAAATGTTCTGTAATTACGCAGTAGTGATAACTATACAACTTTTTGAATGTATGGAAAAAACACTGAATTGCACACTTTCTTAAATCCTAAAGTAATGGGTTTTATGTTTTGTGAATTTTACCTCAGTTTTTTAAAGAAATCATATATGTTTATTGTGGAAAAAATTTAAATATATATTTAAATGGAAACATTTTTTTCTTCTTCCATTACTGAAAACTAAACTCATTAATGGTTTGCTTGTGTCCTTCTAGACCTTTCTATCACACACACATACACATACACATGCATGCACATGAAGATAAAGGTTGCGGTCTTATAAAATGGGATCATAATCATAACATACGTCTGTAATTTGCTTTATTTATTTAATATGAATATCTGTCTTATCAACACAGCTACTCTACGTTGTTTTTAACAGCTGCTTAAGTTTCTGTAGCATGGAGGTACTATCATCTTTTATAACCATTGTTCTATAGATAGACATTGAGAATGCATACAACTTTTCACTATTATTAACAGTTCTGCCACTAACATTGGTGTGCTTATATCTTTGCACAGTTGAAGAGGTAACACTGTAGGATGGATTGACTAAATTTGAATTGCCATTAGTATATATTGTATGTTCTGTCAGGGAGTTGTCTGGGAGCCTGGAAGAACCAACCCACCTCTTTCCTTGACACTCCAGTGGCACAGTGGGTCGTCCTGGCAAGAACCTTGGATACTTGAATAATGAGCCAGTCTGAATAATAGGGAACCAACTAGAACCAGATCCCATGGAGTCCCAACCCCAAGACATAGACACATAGACTTACTGGAGCCCAGTAACTGATGAAATGTCAGCTGATGAACTAAACTAGAACTTAAGCTCTCTAAGTGTTCAGGCTCTACCTATGGCTTTGGGGTTTAAGTTGACAATGAGGAAATACCCAGGTTGTGGGAGCGCAGGTGCCCAGATATTCCGGAGAGCTCCTGTTTTCTGGGCTTCAGCAAGAACTCTATGCCACCCTTGCCCTTGGTCCTTGCACTCTGGAAACATATGAGGGAAAGAGTCATAAACTCTGACAAAGATTGAAAACCTCATTTTGTCATGTTAGGAAAAATTATACAAGACATGAAAGCAGTACAAAAAGATGGCTGTCTTATGAGCTCACTCTATTATTTAATATAATATTAATAAAGAATTCTTTAATTCTCTAGCAGATGTACCTTTGTTGGACTTGCTAGTTACTATTTGTTAAGGTCCAAGCTCTGTGAAGTTGCGTAACTGGTAGAATTTTGAGCAATAGAAATGTGTGAAGCCAGTTGGGTTCTCTGGTATGCTGACTCAGAGATGGAGCAGTGCATGCGGGAGGCTAGTTAGGGGTGCTCCTGGAACCACCACCCATGAAAAGGAAGATAAAGAAGCAGAACTGGACAGAAGGGTAAGTTGAGTTCAGATACTAGGCAGCGTAATAGTGCCCACCCCACAATGTAAATGATTTCTATCAGGAATAGAAAAGACACTAGGATTTTATTGCCCTGTAGGACATAAACCAGTTTTGTCTTTAACTGAGCAAGCTATTCTCAGTATGCCTTTCCCATGACTGTATACGTCTCAGTTCCTCAAGTGCTCTTTCAACCAGCTCTACAGTCCTGCCGAATTCCTTGTTAATGAGTTAAATCAATCTTTGGCCTGGGCTCCCTGTAATATTGGAATTGGAGTCATGTTTTCAACTATTTTTAAATTCTTTTTTGACAGCTGTTCCCTGCTTTAAGCCCCCAGTGGCTTTCCTGGGCTCTTCAAATGACATCCAATCTCCTTATGGTAGCTTGTGAGTTCCTGTCCCTTGACTCTGCCCCACCTCCTCGTCACTCACCCCACTCATGCTTCCTTTACATGCTCTGAGTGTGCCCACTGTAGCCCATCTCAGGATCTCTGAACAAGCTGCTTCTTCTGACAGGAGTGTTCATTTTCCAAATTATCCCCAACTGCCGCCTTCTGATCACTCAGGTCTCAGCTCACAAGTCACCTCCTCAGAGAGCCCGAAACTGACCACTAGAGCTACATTTACACCCTATTCCCCACTCCAGCCCCGTCAGTCTACCACCTCACCCTTCTTCCGAAGAGACCTGAGTCACTTCTGATATGATCTTGTTCATTTATTTGCCTATTTAAATAATGTCTAGCTCCCTGTCAACGGTAGGAACTCAAGAAGACTACCAGAAAAACCTGTTCATCCAGCAAAGCTAAGTTCACTAGAAGCACTGCAATATCCAACCTTGACAGAGTCCCAGGAGTGTCTGAAAATGGGAATTTAGAGAAAGGTGTTTGTAGGGTTTTAGGTCTTCGTTGGCTGATTTTAAGGCAGGTCTTGCAAGGCAGAATACTGGTTGAGATTGCTCAGAGTTTATGGCATAATAACTTGGCAGACACAGCAAGGCCAGGGTCCTGAAGCATCTATTGATGAGCAAGCTCTTGGTTTTCTTCTTTTTTTTTTAATTGAGATATAATTGACATTTAACATTGTATTCGTTTTAGGTGTATGACATAACGATTGATATATGTATATATTGCTAATTGATCACCATGATAAGTTAACATTCATCACCACACACAGCGTAAAAGAATTTTTTTTCTTGTAATGAGAACTTTTAAGATCTACTCTCTGAGCAACTTTCAAATATATAATACAGGAGCATTAACTATAGTCACCAAGCTGTACATTACATCCCAATGACTTATTTATCTTTATAGCTGGAAGTTTGTACCTTTTGACCCCCTTCACCCATTTAGCCCACTCCCACCTCCCATCTCTGGCAACCACCAATCTGTTCTCTGTCTCTATGAGTTCAATTCTTTGTTTTGCTTTTAGATTTCATATATAAGTGAGATCATAAAGTATTTGTCTTTCTTTGTCTGACTTATCTCACTTAGTGTAATGCCCACAATGTGCGTCTACTTTGTCACAAATGGCAGGATTTCCTTCTTTTTTTGGTGGAATAGTATTCCATTATGTATGTGTATATATATATATATATATAGAAAATGTGTTACATATATATATAAATGTGTATATAAAAATATTTTATATATATAAAACACATTTTCTTTATTCATTCATTCATCGATGGACACAGGTTGTTTCCATGTCTTGGCTATTGCAAATAATGCTGCAATAAACATGTGAGTGCAGATACCTTTTCGAGATAGTGATTTCATTTTCTTCAGACAAGTACCCAGAAGTGGAATTGCTGGATCTGTTAGTTTTCATAAATAAGCTGATTAGTTCACTGTATCTTACCTTCCGAAGCAGGTATGTTCTAGAGCGTACAGGAAAGTCAGTTCTGCTGATTCCCAGCATTGCTTAGCACAGGGACAGGTTATTGTGTTGGTTTCAATTCTCTTTCCACTAATAAATTAGAAAACTCTCCTTGAGAGTAGGAACCTTATCCATCTTGTTATTTCTACTTGCTTTTAAATGCCAAGAGCCTAGTAAGGGTAAGGGCCTGTTGTGTAATAGGTATTTAATAAATATTTATTAAGTTAACAAATTATCACTATGTCATTAAAAGCTGTTGGTGATCCTGGTCAAGACACTTCACCTCTGCAAAATAAAGATAAATAGAGCTAAATAAACTTATTGAGCTCCTACCATTTGCCAGACACCCTCTTAAGTGCCACAGACCCAGGAGTGAACCAAACCAACTTTTTATCCCCATGGGGCTGATACCCCAGTGCAGAAAGACAGACAGTAAGAAAGCTAACAGATGGACAAATACCATATGATATCACTTATATGTGAAATCTAAAATACAACACAAATGAACTTATCTATGAAACAGAAACAGACACACAAATAGAACAGACTTGTGGTTGCCAAGGGGAAAGGGGGTGGGGGAGGGATTTATTGGGAGTTTGGGATTAGCAGGTGCAAACCATTATGTATATAATGGATAAACAACAAGGTCCTACTGTACAGCACAGGGAACTATATTCAATACCCTGTAATAAACCATAATGGAAAAGAATATATATATATGTATATATAACTGAATCATTTTGCTGTACAGCAGAAATTAACACAATATTGTAAACCAACTGTACTTCAATAAAATAAAACTTAAAAAGAAAGCTAACAAATGAATAAACAAAATCATTATAGATTGCATAAGTCCATACTTATGTTTGATTCTTGTTAGGAAGCCCGAAACATTTTTTTGAGAATGACTCTAGAGAAAAGCTACACTCCAGTGAAAATCACAAAAGAGATGGTTTCCTTAAATTATGTTTTGTTATTGTTTTTATTACAAAAGGAACATAGGCTTGTTCCAATAAGTGAAGTAATTTTTTAAGTATACAAAGAAAAATGAATAAATCCACCACCAGCACCTCTAGGCATCTGCTTGGTGGGAGCCCTTCCACATTGTTCCAGAACTGTACAAATAAAGATAGATAGATAGATAGATAGATAGATAGATAGATAGATAGATAGATAGATAGATAGATAGATGTAGATAGAGTCTTGTTCTGTTCTGCTTTCAATAATGGACTCTTACTTTATATGTGAAATCTAAAACACCACACAACCAATGCTGTAACTTGGTTTTTGCACCTAATGATGTATCATGAACATTCCATCTTATATTGTCTTACCAATAGTTACATGATGGTGCGAAGGTAAGGGCTGACCTTCCAGGTTTAACCAGTCTCTACTGATGCTCACTGGGGGATGTTACACAGGATTAATGCCCCAGGTCAAAAAAAAGTCTGACTCAATCAACCATTTTGCCTGCTTTGAGACAGAGCGAGACAAACCTTCCTTCTCAGGTGATCACACTCAAATAGCTGGTGTTAGCAACCAGTTCTCTGACATGAAAAATAAGTCCAGAGGCTAACATTGGATCAGAATCCTTTATTATTTAAATTCGATTTTCTTTTGACTTGGATTCTAGCTTTAAGAAAGAAAACAAGGTAGCACAAGCATGAGAGGATTCCTTATTGACATTAATAGTTATGGTATGTGTCTGACACTTCCCTTGGAAATCTTGGTGTTTAAAATATTTTTTAAAAGAGATTTGCCTTGGAATTGAATGGTAAATCATGGCAATATTCACCAATGGATGTAAATAAAGGGGATTTTTGTTCTGGGCTTTGAAATTTAGATGGTCATACGGACTTAAGCATTGAAAAGGGATTTTCATTTGTTTGTTCTTTTTAAGAAAATTCTGACAGTGTTCTTCTTTCTCAATAATTTGTAATATTCATATTTTTGGCCAGACCCTCTTCTGAATCCTTTCAGGGGACTCTTCTCCTGGTCTCATTGTGAGAGCTTTTTAAAAGATTACTTGACTCCTATGTGTTTCCAGGTACTCTTGGGCTCCAGGAGTGCCAGGGTGAGGCAGTACTAACATCTTTTCAATTTCCTGGTCGATGCCTGTTAGTGGCAAACAATACAGTGTAAGGGTGAAACACCTCCGTTCTGGGCACTGAGTCCAGGCTCACCTCCTGACCCTGCCTTTTAACTGAAACCTTGGACAAGTCACTTAGCAATTCTGAACCTCAGTTTCCCCACCAGTAAAAAGGAGGGAACGAGGAAGCCATGGTAGGAGGGACACGGCCAGTGTCAGGGGCTTACAAGGAGAGAATGCTATCTAGAGCCCCCCACCTCGCCCATAGTTTGTACTGTCCTGATCATGAATGAAACACAGTCTCTTATCTCCACAGCTTACACTCTCTAGGGGAGAGAGATGTGTAAACAATGAATACCGTAGAGGGAGGAGAGCAAAACCACAGAAGGAACCCACGGAAACTCAGCAGAGGTGCATGGAGGGAGGGTATTTCAGCTCTGTTGGGAGGTGTAGGTAAGAACTCCCAGGATGGAGAAGGTGGAAGGGGTGGGGAGTGTAGTATCCTCCAGCGGGAACTGACTGATGATGAGAAAACATGCAGGCGTAAAAAAATAGGTCAGAGAGGGAAGGGCGTCACTGAGATGGAGGTCATAGAGGAAGGTGGTAAAAGGCAAGAAGATTCTGTTCCAGGGGAAGACTTGGGTTGGATCTCTGCTATCCCATTAGGGCAGAGCTGTTCAATCTCCCAGCCATGGGGACTGCCATGGCTGCTGTGTGGTCTTGGATCCCCAGGAAAGGCCTTAAGGTGACTGTGAGGCCCAGTCCGAGCTTTTAAGCCCCTCCCTGAGAGAGAGGGTGCTGGGCCTGCCTTGCCTCCCAAATGTTTGCCACCATTCCTAAGACACTTCTGACACTGAAGAGAAGCTGTTTCCACTTACAAATCTTAAGAAGGAATCAAGCCTTTCTGCGCTGAGGCCCAGGGTGGGACATAACCGTGATTTACACACCGTAAACTTTTGTGAGTTTTATTCACCTCAGTGGTCTGATATTAAACAGGCTCACAGGGGAGCCACAGTGACTGGCTTTTCTGGGCAGCCCAGCACTGGGCTATGAGAAGGAGAGAGAAAGGAGGCAGAAGTATAGCACACTCTGGTCTTCGGACTCCTGGTTAACCCTCTTATATCAGAGACCCCAAATTGCTGATGGAAAGGAACAAGTCCAGCTTGCCTACAGTTCTGTATAAACCTGCACCTTCTTGAAAGAAAACGTTGTCACATGCAATATGGAAGAACAAAGTGGGTCTGAAAGATGGGGATACACGCCCAACTCAGATGTCCCTGGGCGGGAGGCTCCGTAAAAAAAAGGATTTGACATCCATCTGACAGGGCAGCTCTGCCCTCCGCTCCTCAGAGACCTAGCGTGCCAGCCTTCACCACCTCTCCCTTAGCTCCATGACCTATGGAAGTCCAAATTCCTCCCCCAGTTTCCAGGTCTTCTCTGCTCCCAGCTCCTGGATCTTCCTTGCTGCAGTTGGCCAACCATCCACCAGCCCCGAAAGGGTGTCTTCTCTGGGACCCATGAACGCTCCACTGAACAGAAGTCCTACTAAGTTAGGCAACCTCCCCAAGTATCTGAAAGGGACCAGCCTTTCTCCAGCTCCCTGCACTATCCTTCTTTCTCCCCCATTCACCCTTGTTCCTCTCCCCTCCTCCTTAGTCCCAAAGGAAGCTCCAAGTATTCTTCCTCTGATGCATAGATCACCTGGCCCCAAATTCATGTACCAAACCCAAATAGGTGTCGCATTCTTACCATCAGGTCTGACATTTAAGGGGATAGGCGAGCTTCAGCGGTGGTTGGGATTATAAATAGTAAGAAATGTTTTCCTTTTAAGGGATCCACACTCAGTTCAAAGAGAAGGATTCAATCCCACTCAAAAGAAGCAAAACAGCCAAACACTGTTTTCCTGAGATTCATCTAGAACTAAGATATTAGTTATATGTTGCCTAGCAAATTACTCCAGCACTTAGTGACTTAAAAATAACCATTTATTATCTCATAATTTCTGTAGGTCAGACATCTGTGAGCAGCTCAGCTGGGCAGCTGCAGCTTGGGGGTGTCTCATGAGGTTGCAGTCAGAGGTCAGCTGGAGATACTGTCATCTGAAGGCCTGATCTGGGCTGGAGGATCCATTTCTAATGAATAGTCATTCATTCAGCATTGGTAGAAGGCCTCAGTTCCTCTCCACGCAGGCCTCTTCACAGAGCTGCTTGAGTGAACCCATGGCATCGTGACTGGAGTTCTCTAGAGCAAGGGATCCAAGTGGCCAAGATGGAACCTATAAGGCTTTTTACCATGTGGCCTCACAACACACACACTATCCTTCCACCATGTACTATTAGTTACACAGACAGCTCTTACGTAAGGTCAGGAGGAGATTACAGAGGCGTGTGAGTGGCGGAGGGCAAGGATCACTGGGGGGTGGGTGCCATCCTGGAAGCTGGTTACCACAACCAGCCTATAATCTATCCACGTTCTTTACCTGCCTTTTATTCCCTGTTGACCCCTGGCTTCTCCTCCATCCCTTCCGGTTTTGTAGCTTCGTCCATTAGCTCCTACAGCTCCTGACAATTCCTGCTCTTTCACTGCCCTCATTTAAGGTTCCTCTCCTCCTTCCTCTGACAGTTAAAAATAAATTATACACTTGGTAATAATAAAATGGAGATTTCATACCCACCTCCATATAACTTGTGTAATAAATGTACATAAAATTCCTAGTGCAGCACTTGGCTCATATTAGGTATGTAATAAATGCTAATGGCTCTTTTTATTATTGTTATTATTATTATTTCTAGTACCAGTATTAACTCCATCATTATCAATACAATTATGCCATTATGAACTGCCTTGTGGAAAGCCGAGCCCAGAACCTCACTCCTGTAATAGGTACGGAGAAAGTCGTTTCAATGAAAATCTGCATTTCCTTTTTCCCCATCTTAGTGCCTTTCAACACCCAGTGTTGCAGTCAAAAGAAACCATTATCAGACCCCAAAAGCCTTGAAAAGTAACCTCCGTTTTTACTGAAGTCTTTTGAAGAGCAAGCAAGGAAGGATGGAATTACACGCCAGGGCCCAAACCACATCTTCTAAAAACTCTCTCCAGACACCCCTCCTCCCCAAGCCTCAGCACCCCAGCAGAGGCTTCTCTGAGCCTTTGCTTGCCGCTCTCCTCGAAAACTCTCCTGTCCTTCCTCCTCCAAAACTCTCACCTGTCTTCATATCTTCTCCTACCTAAGCCTCCAACTTACCTGATCTCCTCTTCTCTGCTCAAGGAAGATTTCAAAGGAGAAACTGAGAGGCATGTTTAAAACGTTTCTAGCAATTTAACATTGCTGTGACATCCAAACACTTCCCAGAAATCACTTTACAATCGTCTTCCTACAAATTCATTTTTTATTGTATTTTACAGAAGCATTGGCCCACAATGGATTAGAAATGAAAAATCAAAAACAGAACAACTGATCCTTCGCCGAAAATAATTTACTCTGGAGTTCCTAAGGAATACTTGAGCTTTATGTCAAAACCCCATTTGTCTGCTGCCTCTAGCATCTGACCACAGCTATTCCCTAGTGCACCCTGCATAGAGGCAGGCAGCCCATGAACATGGGTTTGAATCCCAGTCCAAAGCTGCTTTTTTTTTTGAGTCTCACTTTCCTTATCAATAAACCAGGGGTCATAACTCCTCCTTCCCTGTTATCTGAAGATGCATAAGACAGTGGTCTTCAAGCACAAACACAGTGCCTGATGCTGAGAACATGCTCAATAAATAGTAGCTCTTAGCCTCCCTGGAAATGTTTTTCATGGGCTAGCAGAGGAAAATTACCTCATTAAGTGGCTTCTGTTCCTGAGGCATGTCCAGTGGAGCTATCTCTTTTACAAATAGGGATCAGAATTTGGCTGAAGAGAAATATATATATTCAGAGAGGAAAAGAAAGAGGCGGTGCTTGGGTTATTTGGGAAGATAGATGGGTCAATTTCAAGTCTGATATCACCACTTGGGCAGTCACTTCAATTTTCAACCTTTCAATTTCTTAGTCTGTAAGAAGGTTATAATAATACCATCTATTTCACAGAGTGGTGGTGGAGAACTCACTTAGCAAATAGATGTAAGGTCCTTGACAAGTAATGTGTAAGTTTATTCTTTGTGCCTGTATGATCAGACAGTCATTTTAAGGAACAAATACAAAGATAGGTGTTCTTTCTCTGAACCCCCATAGCACCCTATTGCCATGAGGGGACCTCCTCATATCTAAGTTTATTATCAGACACCCTCTGGTATGAGCTTGTGGAAGGAAGTGTAGGTCATTGGAACATGGAAATCTTCACTCATGAACCCACCAGTTAAAAATCTGAGTCTCACTCAGATGTGGCTTACCACGTAACACAAGCTCCCTGGTTGCCAGAGGGTCATCTCTGCTGCCTGTCCTGTGTTGTCACCCAGAGACACAATGCAGAAAAGACACAGGGCCGCAGGAAGTCAAAGAGAGTGACATTGGCAACAGCTCCAACCACTCAGCAAGGCTTTGACAAATGGGGATGTGGTGGTGTTGGAACAACTTACAATGAATGAAAAGATCTTTCTAAATATAATGTTTCAAAAGGGAATAAATGTGAATGGCAGCAGATTAAAAATGATGCTTAGGGGGCCTTCCCTGGTGGTGCAGTGGTTAAGAATCCGCCTGCCAATGCAAGGGACACGGGTTCGAGCCCTGGTCCGGGAAGATCCCACATGCCACGGAGCAACTAAGCCCGTGCGCCACAACTACTGAGCCTGCGCTCTAGAGCCCGCGAGCCACAACTACTGAGCCAACATGCTGCAACTACTGAAGCCCGCGCACCTAGAGCCCGTGCTCCGCAACAAGAGAAGCCACCACAATGAGAAGCCCGCACACCACAACGAAGAGTAGCCCCTGCTCACCGCAACTAGAGAAAGCCCACGCGCAGCAATGAACGCAGCCAAAAATGAATAAAATTTAAAAAAAAAAGAGTATTAAAAATGATGCTTAGGGGCTTCCCTGGTGGCGCAGTGGTTGAGAATCCGCCTGCCAATGCAGGGGACACGGGTTCGAGCCCTGGTCTGGGAAGATCCCACATGCCGCGGAGCAACTAGGCCCGTGAGCCACAATTACTGAGCGTGCGCATCTGGAGCCTGTGCTCCGCAACAAGAGAGACCGCGATAGTGAGAGGCCCGCGCACCGCGATGAAGAGTGGCCCCCGCTTGCCGCAACTAGAGAAAGCCCTCGCACAGAAACGAAGACCCAACACAGCCAAAAATAAATAAATAAATAATAAAAATAAAGGAATTGCTTTAAAAAAAAAAATGATGCTTAGGAAGACAGATGAAACCTTAGGAAGACAGATGAAACCCTCAAATAGCTTTACAAAACTGGTGGTCTATGATGCCCCGTGAAAGTCAGATGTGACCTGAAGGTTGCTAAAAGTTTCGCTGCAATTGTAATTGATATTTTGTTGAACATAAGATTTTTAAAAGTCTGTTATGAATTTTCATTTCATTTTTCAAGATAAAGTCCCAGTCACACCATTTGTTTCACTATATCTGCTATGAAATTTGTGTTCCCTATTATAATGCCTCTACATAAGTGGCCTTCTTTCGTTGCAACTTGTCCTGGAAAAATGAGAATCTCTTTTTCCATATCCTGGTTTCTGACTTGCCGTCATGTCTACCTAGGATGCTCCCTGCCGCCTCACATCCTCATAACTCGCTACTCACTTCTTTAGGTCTTTGTCAAATGTCTCCTCAGAGTGGTTTTATGGACCTTCCTATCTAAAAAAGCCTCCTATACACTAACGCACACTCACCCACACACCCGCAGGCACTCACACCGCCCACACCTCTACAATCACCTACTCATCACACACATGAACCCCTACACACATACCCACACCTACACACATGTGCACGCGCGCGCGCACACACACACACACACACACACACACAGCCTTTACTGACACATCTATTCCTCTCTACCCCTTTATCTTGCTTTATTTTTTCTTCATTACATTTATCCCCGCCTGACATGTTAAATACATTTTTTCCCAATTATTTGTCTATTATTTGCCACAAAATCAGGGACTTGACTTTGTTCACTATTTTGTCTCCCGTAGTGGGCAGGAAGGAGGCCCTCGATATTCGTGGGATGGATGGGTGGATGGACGCCTGGCTCCCAGCACTCAGGGCATTTTGTTGAAATATGCTATTTAATCCCTTATCTTCCCTCTGGACTGACGATGCCCTGAGGGCAGGGTCTAGGCTTCTTTGTCCTTTTTAACCAGTTTATGTTTTCCGCAAACACCTGCTGGGCTGCAATAAAGTCCCAGCAGAGCGGTCCACGTTCTGACTTCTGAGTGTCTTCAAAGCCCGGTCCCAAACCCTGACATCAGCAGAGGTGCAGCCCCAGGCCCCAGGCCCCAGGCCCTG
Organism: Balaenoptera musculus; assembly: GCF_009873245.2. Classification (NCBI taxonomy): domain Eukaryota; kingdom Metazoa; phylum Chordata; class Mammalia; order Artiodactyla; family Balaenopteridae; genus Balaenoptera; species Balaenoptera musculus. Next base: position 148,106,338 of record NC_045787.1, on the reverse strand, counting down.
GGCTTTTCCCAGAAGCATCTCTTTGCTGTAAAAGCAAAACAAAAAAACACACAACACTGTGGAAACTCCAAAATAAACGCTCTGCCCTGGGGGCCGGAGGGTGTGCGCAGGAGTGAAGACGCAAACGCTGCAGGAGGGGCTGGAGGCGATGTCGGTAGCCGGCTGCCTGGGACACAACGTTTGCAATGTTGGAGCTCCGCTCCAGATTTATTAAAAATGTCAATCTAACGAGGCTGCGTGGCCAGCCCATGGAAAGTGGCATGCTGTGTGTGACCGGCGCGGCTCCTGCGGCTCTAAATTGGTTCAAGATGTGCGGGCGGGCGGCGAGGGGCAGTCAGCTCCGCGCATGCCCCATCATTACTCTTCTGGGGCGATGCTTATCAACAGGACGGTGGGAAGCACGGACAGGCAGGCTAGTAACCTGTAAGGCTACTTCATGTGCAAGTACCAGTTTTTGTGGTCCCATCATCCCCATGTGGGCCACGAAGGGCCCGGGGAAGCCAGGCCTGGCCCACCCTCTGAACACGACCCCTTACTCAGCTCAGAGGAGTTCCTACCGAGATCCTGACCCACGGTAAGGCTCTTCCCCAGGTGTCCTTCGGGACTCCTGCAGCAAGCCTGTGGGTAATCGGCTCACCAGACATGTTTCACAGCAGAGGAAACCAAGCTCTAAAAGGTAAAGTGTCTCACCAAGGACGGTGCACAGAGAGGGATAATGCCAAGATGCGAACCCAGGTTTGCAGGGATCTCCTTTAAAGCTAAAGTGGAGGTGGAAAGGGGTCATGTGTGATGTTAAGACTAGCCGGGGGAAAGAAACTCACCCTCCTTCTGTGCAGGAGATAGTAGGAAGAAGTGGTGATATCAGGGGCTTTGGAGACTGTGCCCGTCGTGCCCGTTCCCATGCTAGCCGGGGTCTTAACCTCTCTGCCGCTCTGGTTTCCTCATCTGTACCCCAAGGGTAACAGAGGACCCACCTCACTTGTGCTTATGAAGATCCTCTCAGTGCCTGGCACAGAAGAAGTTCTCAAATAAATATTGTGATTATTATTACAAATAAATGTTAGCTATTCTATCCTCTGAGAGTTCAGGAGAGATACAGAGAAAGATAACTGGGTATAAAGGGTGTGAAATGTGAAATGTCAGACAGCCTAGCATCATGCGCAAGTCACCTCCTCTGCCTGTCCCTCGGCTTCTGAACCGTACAATGTGTTACTGTCTGAACTGGTCACTTCCGCCTCGGTGTCCTTGCAGCCCTTGGCATAGAAGTCTATGAGGACACTTAGTGTTCTTTCAATTTACCAGCCCTGAGGCCCAGCAAACTGTGCCTTCACACACACAGGGAGCAGACAGTTATCACTGGCTCTGCCTCCCTGCCAGGGTCTGTATCAAGCCCCTTTTCTGAACCATCCCATCTAAGCAACACAGCTACCCTGTGAGCAAGTGCTTTATCAACCCATTTTAGAGGAGGGATCTAAGATCCCAGAGACGCTAAGTGACTTGCTCAAGAACAAACAGCCCGTAGGAGGCACAGTTGGGATTAGAACCTAAATCAAGATATCCACCACGACATGAGTGGGTGCTTAATGAGTCTGTGGAAAAACAGGGAAGAGGAGAGAGGAAGACTTTGAGAAAGGAAGGTGGATTTGGACAGGAGTACCAGTCACTTTGGACAAGATAATACCAGAACAAGACTATAAATGGAGACTCACATCTTACTTAGAAAAAAGCACTTTAAATGTTTGTGTGTGTGTGTGTGTGTGTGTGTGTGTATACAGCTTTTACTTTCTTGAGTCATATTTAGCAAGTTCACCCTCTACACTTAATTATTCCAGAGAAGCCTCTGGAAGGTGTAAATATAAATATGAGAGAAGGCTGTCACACACTCTGCTTGATCGTCTCCTAGGTTCCCCATCTTCCATCTTTTATAGGCTATGAGCTCCTCAGCACTGTTTTTCAATTAAACAACTGAGGAACTATAGCTATGTCCCAGGAACCTGATTTCCCCCTTAGAAATATGGGGCTTTGGGGGTATAAATACATATATACATGCATATGCACTTTTAGCTTTTTAAAAAGCTTCCTTTTAGGGATGATTAGGTATCAGTGTTCTTGCAAGTAATGAAGGCACAAGAATCTAAAATTCCCATCCCTACAACTCTCCATATTGTTGAGTACTTGTGGCCAGGGTCACACTGGAGAGCGTGAGGACAACTGGATACCCTGTTAGCCTCTCCCACATTCTCCCACCTCCCTCAATGAGGGAACCATGACCTTAATAAATATAGGTCTTTCCCCTCCTTCTGAAGACAGGAATAAAAATCATCACTAACTTTGGGATAGAACCTTACAGTTTACAGAGGACTTTCCAATTCCTTGCCTGAGCCAATCCCTGGCCAGCCTGGGTGGTAGGTATCACATGCCCATTTCTCAGATGGGGAATCCAAGGCTCTGAGACAGAATGTGTGGCCAGGACTGCACCTGGAGGAGCCCGAGCTGGACCCTGTGCCTGTCTGACTGGCAAGCCGCCCCTCCCTAGGGATGGCACCAAGGGGCCTCCAAGGACAGCACTTTGGTCCAGCTGCAGGCTTGAGGCACCGGGAAAACCTGTGTCACTAAAACGCTTACATCAGAGGCACTTGGTTCCTTCTCCTACAGTCACATTCAACAACTTCCTGGCAACTGGAAATTCACAGCCAGGCTCTGGTGAGTCAGGCAGCCGGAGACAGCTTCCAGCACTGCCCTGTGAGGGGCTCACCAGCCCTGCCCTTGCCTGGGGCTAATACCCACCCCCTTGCCCCCCTCAAGAGGAACAATTGGGGTGAATCCGCTCTGCCCAGCCCCTAGCTCCTTCCTTACCCCTCTTCTGGGGTGCTATGGACCCCAGAGCATAAACCTATGTTTTTAAATGCATAAAATAAAATACATCAAATTACAAAGGAAACCAATTAAAATACAGTTGTAAACATATTTTTAAATTTGCAATAAATTAATATATATACTTTCTTTATTTTTATCATCTTATTAAATAATCTAATGTCCAACATAATTTAAAGTAGTGATGAACATAAATGATACTTTAAAATATCTGCAAATGTAACATGATAGGAAAATATCTGTGATTCTACGGGTATCAGAGTTATCGAAGCTTATTGGTTTGTGGCTTACGTTCATCATAGAAGGAAACGCTACATTTTAGTTAGAGGTTAGTGAAAATAAAGATTTTACTTTTTCCCCATCCAAGTTCACGAACCCCTGGGTCAGGAGGGGTGTGGGGTCTGTAGATCCCAGGTTAAAGAGCCCTGCACAACAATTGTACAGCATTCTAATCCCCTGCTGACAAGCAGGATAGAATAGTGGCTAGAAGCTCCAACCCTACAGGTAGGCAACATGAATCCAAATCCCTGCTCTGTCTCCTTAGTAGCTGTGTGATGCAGGTAAGTTGCTTAACCTCTCTGTACCTCAAAGCCTCATCCATACAATGGGTGGTAATAATTATTTCTGCCTAATGACACTATTGCTTTGCCCAGTGCCTGGCAAACAACAGTGCTCTACTTAATATTTTTCATTTTTATTGATTTTTTTATTTGACCTTTCAGAAAGCCCTACAGGGCAATTATTATCTCCATTTTCCCATCTGAAGAAAATGAGACTCAGAAAGGGGAAGTTCTGTGCCCAGTATAACATAGCTTTTTCTAATCATGATACAGCCAGAGGAAAATTCCAGAAAGTTAATCTGAAAGAAACGTAAGTCTGCACAGTGAGGAGATACTAAGGAGAAAGACAAAACTATCCAACCATTTGCCAATTAGGTGATTTGGTGTCCAAATTAAAAACACCTATTTTTCTCCTCAGGAGCTAAAACTGCGCTATTGCTGAATATATATCTATATGACTCACTATGAGCAAAGATGGCTCTCTGTATTCTCCACGGTAGATGTCAGCAAACTAGAGTGGGCATATGCTGCCACTTCAACATCCCTTCCCCTTTGGGAAACCACCCATCTCTCTCAGTCCATGAGGTGCTGGTGTGGCAGCCCTCCCATTCCCACCTCCCACCCCCACCATGATCCAGATGAGCCACAGTTCAAGGATCAGCACAAGACCCACACCAGAAGAACCAGGGTCAAACTTGTGAGTTTAGTCGGAACATGAGGAAAAGGGCCTTTTCTTTCCCTGAGGGTTTCTGAGATAGTAGCATGGAAGCCTGGAACCACTGTTAGCCATATTTATTAACATATGGGAAGAGCCTGCTTGACAAAAAGGACAAAACAAAGGGAATCAGAGCTGAGAATTGAAGAAGTATCATCCTGGATCAAGCCATGCCTGAAGGCCATGCAAATGTTTCATTTCTCTTTAATACCTTTTCTTTTCTGTTTAATATGACTTGGGTTTCTGCCACTTGCAAAGAAAGTAATCTTAACTTAATCCCTTCCTCGTTTTCTTGTCTCTGGCCTTCCTAGCTCAGCTCAGCAGGCTCCACTGTGCTCCCCAACTCTTATAGGCCTAAGCCTACTGCAGTTTCTTAGCCCATCATTCTGATGGAAAGAGAATGTCTCAAACTCCTCAGCACTCACCCTCTACCACCACCACCCAGTGGAGCCATTTGCAGACTCAGGGGCCCAGAGAAGCCCCTGAGGCTGTGTTATTGTCCTGGAGCCCAGTTCTGGCTCCCTGCCTTGGCAGCAGCATGTCATGTCTGGAGCTCAGATCTATGTCAAGTTTGCAGGCCCTGATTTGGGGACTTCTGTTCCATTAGTCCAGTGTCTGAGCACATCATACTGGCTGCCCACCGAGCCAATTGCTTTTCTCCCAGCTACTCCAAGGCAGATCATCAACATACTAGCATCTTTCAGCTTAGTCATAGCCTGACTCATATCAAATTTTTGACACCATTTCTATATCTGGCAAAGAAATGGCTTGGAAAGTCAGACTTGGGGTAAACTACTAAACTGAAAATAAATTCCTTATGGAGATCATTTAAACTTAAGCCATTACAAATCCAAGCTGTAAGAAGAAGGAAGGCTAAGACTTTCTAATGACCTGACAGTTAAAATAGTCATTAAAATCCAGCCTGATTCTCTAAGCCATGATTTTAAAGTCCTATTGGGAAAACTCACGAGGACAGAGTGGGTTTATGCAGTGGTGGGACAATTATGGGAGTGTTGAGAGGAAAGAGAGTGAACTTTCTCCTCCTCCCAGCTTCAGGGAGGCCCAGCTGTGCAGCCCGAAGGGTCCCAACGCCTGTACTGGAGAACTGACTGGCTGTCCCTGAATGCTTCCTTCAAGACCAATTCCCAGGTGCAACCACACTTGGCTCAGAATAGCTCAAGGAAGAAGACGAGCTCCCCTTCCTGTGAACAGAGAAAGAGACAGAGCTCAGAGGCCAGGGACCCCAGGTCGGTGATAAGTGTGAGGCTCTCTGGGCCAGGAATTTAGCCCTTTGCACTGCCTTGGATGAGGCCCATCTGACAAGGAAAGCCCCCTGGGAGAAATCCACTGAAATTACAATGGGCAAAAATGACAATAGCCATCATGATAGCCATCATCTGCCGAACGCTTACTCCATGCCAGGCACCGTTCTAAGGCATTAGGTGCACTATCTCAGCTAAACCTCACAATAACCCCATGCAGTCAAGATAATGTTAGCCCCATTTTATACAGGAGGAAGCTGAGGCTTAAAAAGGTCCAATTCCTGTGCAAGTTGTTTATCGCTGTGTTAAAAGTTACTCCAAAACTATTCCCTGGTGTCCTAGTGGTTAGGATTCTGGGCTTTCACTGTCGTGGCTCAGGTTCAATCCCTGGTCGGGGAACTGACATCCTGCAAGCCACTCGTGGAGTGGCCAAATAAAAAAAAAAGTTACTCCAAAACTTAGTGGCTTAAACCAATTTTATATGATCTCAGAGTCTCTGTGGCTCAGGAATTTGGAAACATCTTAGCTAGGTGGTTCTGGCTTGTAGGGGATGTAGAAGTAGGGGGGGGTCTCTCAAGGGGTTGTTGTCAAGATGTTGGCCAGGGCTGAAGTTAGCTAAAAGCTGGGGGATCCACTCCCAAGATGGCTCACTCACATGGCTGTTGGCTGGAGGCCTCAGTTCCTCATCAGGAACTCAGCCTCTCCACAGGGCTGCTTGAGTGTCCTCACAACATGGCAGCCGCTGTCCCCAGAGTGAGTGAACCAAGAGAGAGACCGAGGAGGAAGTCATGGTGCCTTTTACATCCTCATCTCAAATGTCACGCAATGACACTTCCACCACATTCTATTCATTAGCAGGAAGTCACTTAGCACAGCTCACACTGACGAGTAGAGGAATCAGCTATACCTTTCAAAGTATGGAAGAGTTTGTGAACATATTTGAAAACTCCCAGAGCACCTTATATAAGATCACACTCTGGCTGAGCCAGAGGATAAGCCCCTGCTCTCAAGCACAAAACCGTCTTGCCTCGCAGGGAACAACGAAAGGAAAACTTTTCTCCTACGTGTCCGAGAACGTAAACTCCAGGTACATCATTTGAACAGATAATTATGCAAAAAGGGTGTATATTGCAAAGGAAGTCCTTGCATGAATCCTTCCAGAGATGGCCTGAGCCAGTGGTTCTCAGTGCGATCCCAATCAGCAGCTACAGCCTCACTTGGGAACTTGCTAGAAATATAAATTCTTAGGCCCCACCCCAGACCTAGTGAGTCAGAAACTCTGGGGACGGGACCCAGCCATCTGGGTTATAATAAGCCCTCATGGTGAGTTTGATGAACACCGGTGTTTAAGAACCACTGGTCTATGTGTTTACAAGCAAAGCATCAAGCAACTTTAAGCTCCTTATGTGCTCCCACCATCTAGAGTGTATTATGAATAAACTTTTGTACATCTTGAAATTACCTTGTAAACATCACAATGATGGTGCATTGCATTATGCCTGAGCAAAAACCACGATGCCATGATATCTGTTGCCTGGCTTTGGTAATTTTTTTTTTTTTTTTTAATGTCATGGGAACTCTTCCCAAATGGAAGTATCCCACAAGTGCCTTGATCTCTTGGAGGTCCTGCAACTTGCCTACGGAGAAGTCATTTCAAGATGGTTCTATCACAAGTCTTCTCATATGGCAGGGCCCACAATATTGTCTTTTCAAGTTTAAGATTGTTCACCTGTTGATATCCTGCAGTTTTCCTCTTTCATGCAAAGGATGTGTGATCTCAGGATGTCATGGAAAGATCCTATGCCTTTTTGACTATTATTGGAACTTCTCATTTATGGAAATCTGATTGTGGTGTATGAATTTTATTTGTTGAAATTATACTAATGATACTGGCAATAGGAATACAGCAGTTGTACCCTATCTAAAGAAAACAGAATATGCTAAATTCTAATCCTGACAATTTAGGAAATGACTCTTTATTTTATCGAATTTATTCCAGGTACAAAAGAGCTCCCTAGAGGCTTCCGTTAGCTGCAAGTCTCATGACCTTTAAGTATGATTCAATTTACAAAAAGCCATTATTCGCTCATTCAGTGTTCTGGGAACGCATCCACATAATAAAGTGACGTTTGCTGGAAAACAAAGGCATGGTGACCGTGCTGATGTCCTCAAGTTGTGTTAACACAAGCAACACATCTTACCTTTTTATATATTCCACGTATTAGAAAAGCAGTAACAAAGATAAAACATCAGACTTCATTCTTTTCTAGGCATTAGATCAACAAGAAAGAATCTGGGACTTCTGGGCATGTGTCAAAATATAGACACTGTGTTTGTGTGTATACATGTGTTTCTAGGGTACATTTCTATACCTGTAGCAAGTCTGTTCATGTGTGTTGTGCTAGTCATCTATCATTGTGTAACAAATCACCCCCAAATTTAGCAGCCTACACAACAAACATTAACTCATACAGTTTCTGAGAGTCAAGAATCTGCAGTGGCTTGGTTTTCTCTTCTCATCAAAGGTGTTCACCGTTTTATGTTTAAAATCATTAGTCAGCTCATTTTGTTGTGCCACTTTCCCAGCCTGGCATCCAACCAGGGGGAATAAATGAAGTACTGATAACTTGACAAAAATCAAAGGATTTATTTACTTTTGGTTGGGGGAGGGACAACCTAAACACCCACTAACAGGGGCTTGTTTAAACAAGTTATGCCTCATTCCAATGATAGACTACTGGACCGTCATTAAAAATGATCATATTGTCAAAGAATATATGGTGCCATGGGAAGAGGTTCATACTATAATCTTAAATTAAAGACTATGATCCCAATTTATATAAAAATGATGCTTGTGTATTCATAATGAGTAACATTTCTTGAGCACTTACTACATGCCAGGCATTATGCTAGTGCTGTAAATCAAACCTTTCATTTAATCCTCACAACTTCCATATTTGTAGATATTGCTATCTTTTAGATGAGGGAATTGTAGCATAGCAAATTTAAGAATCTGCCCAAGAATGGGAGAAAATATTTGTAAATCACATATCTGTTGTGGGTCTAGTATTCAGAATACATAAAGTATTCTTACAACTCAACGACAATTTTAAAACATCCCAATTTTTAAGAGGGTAAAGAATTTGAATAAACATTTCTCCAAAGAAGATATATAAATGGCTAATAAGCACATGAAAAGATGCTCAGCAACATTAGTCATTAGGGAAATGCAAATCAAAACAACAAGGAGACATCACTTCATACCCACTAGGATAGTTATAATAGTGACAATAAATTAATTTTTTAAAATAAAATTTAAAAGAAAACAGAAAATAACAAGTGTCGGCAAGGATGGGGAGAAATTGGAACCCCCATACAATGCTGGTAAGAATATCATAGGTACAGCTGCTATGGAAAACAGTTTGGCAATTCCTTAAAAAGTTAAACATAAAACTACCATATGACCCAGCAACTCCACTTCTAAGTATATATCCAAGAGAATTAAAATCAGTTGTTCAAACAAAAATTTATACAAGAATGTTCATAGCAGCACTATTCACAATAGCCAATAGGTGGAAACAACCCAAATGTCCATCAGCTGATGAACACATAATCAAAAAGTGGTATACAATGGAATATTATTGTCATAAGAATAAATGAAAATCTGATACATGCTACATTACAGATGAACCTTGAAAATATGATGCTAAGTAAAAGAAGCCAGACACAAAAGATCACATATTACATAATTCCATTTATATGAAATATCCAGAATAGGTACATTCATAGAGACAGGAAGCAGAGTAGAGTCATGGGGAATGGAGGGTGACCACACAATGTGTACAGGGTTCCCTTTTTTGGGTGATGAAAATGTTTTGGGACTAGATAGAGGTGATGGTTGCACAATATTGTGAATATAATAAATGCCATTGAATTGTACACTTTAAAATGGAAATTGTATCATTGTATCTTTTGTGAATTTTGTCTCACTTTGACAGGGAAAAGGAAAGGAAAGAGAAAAGATAAGAAAAGAAAAGAACTTTCCCAAGGTCACACAGCTAATATATTGCAGGATTTGGACCTGGATGGTCTGGGCTCCGGAGCTGACATCTTCCTCAGATCGGGAGGAAACATATCAGACAATTAACAGAAGTTTCCTGGATGATGGGACTGAAGATAATTCATATGTTCTTTTTAAAAATGCTCTGAAATTCCCAATTTTTCCTAATAATGATAATAAATAGATTCAATGTAATGATGGGGATCTGTGGGTGTTCCACGTGTCAACATATGACCAAAGGCTAGCCTTACTTACTTGATGTCATTAAGCTGGGTAATTAACACCCGGGACCCTCAATTTCTTTATCTATTAAATGGGACAAGAGAAATGAGAAAAACATCTATCTCAGAGGATTTTGTGGGGCTCAGGTGATAGAAGGTGTGTGCTAGGTCCAGCCCGGCTAATAGGGGATCAAGAGGAGGTCATGAGCATAATCAGAAAGAACTTGGGAATCATTCCCACTGGGGTTCAAAACCACTCCCATTTGTTGACTGTGATTTTGAGCAAGATCCTGTACATCTTTCAGGCTCAATAGGACCTACCTCCTGGGGTTTTTTTGAGAATTAAGGGACAACCCCTGCTAAGTGCCGAGCGCAGTTAGTGCATAGCAGGTACTCAACAAAAAATAGCAAGTGTCACTGATAAATGTTTACTCCCTTCTTGCAAGGAGAGGGATGATGGGTGGTGTGTGGGAGACACTGAGGGGGGATGCACCTCGGCCCCTAACTTTCTAATACCAAGCTGTAAATGGTGTGTCCCATTCTCCCTAGGTATAAAGGAAACAGTCACACCCCAAGGTGGCTCCAGGGTCCTTCTATTCTGTGCCCTGCTTTGCCAACTGAAAGGGACACAAGGAGAGAATGGGGGAAATTGCAGCGATAGGTGGGCAGTCAGACACCTGCTAAGTCTGCCAGGCTTTACAATGCTGGAATTTAAGAGTTGGGGCAGTTGTGGAGAATGACCAGCGTGCTTGAACTGGGGGCTACGGAGGAGGGACTCAGAGACGTTTGTCCCAAGATCCACTTTACTCCTAAGACAGTCGCCCCGAATGAGGTTACGCAATCAATTGCAAAGATATAAAGGATGCGGTTCATCACGCAACATCAAACCTGGGTCAAACCTGGGTCCTATTTGCAAATTAATGTATGTATTTTTCTAAATGTTGTCATCCGGTGATTCATACGGACTGTGCTTGTATTTTTAAAAAGCACAAACTATTTTAAAAACAAGATCAAACTTACAACGCCAGTATTTTAAATATAGTTGAATATATTTTACTTGGTTCTAGCATTTCTTCTACTCTTCTTGTTTCAGTTACTGCGGGAGCCTCGCAAACTGGGTGTGGCCAGGACACTCGAGATGCCCGGGGCCGAGACAGCTCCACCCACGGCCTGGCGTCTTGGGAACGGACGAAGATCCGAGCCCGCCGGTGGAACGGATCTCAGGGCAAGCAGAGGGGATCTCAGGGGCCTCCGCACCTGACAGGCTCCCCGACACCCTGGCCAGAGGGAGCGCAACAAAAGGCCCCGTGAAATGCAGCGGGAGAAAGGGCTGCAGCCCCCGTGGGATGGGAAACGCTGCCAACCAGCCCCCGGGCCGTGCCGCCCTTGTCCCCGGAGTGAACTCTCCCTCTCTGCGCCCAGCTAATGGCGGGGCGCGCGGCCGCGGCCCCTCTTCTCCCTCCCTTTAAAGAGAAGGGCGCGATTGTGTGGATTTCACAGTCTGAGCACAGCTGAAAGGGAGAGAATTAAGTCTCCCTCACGGCTCTTTTCAAGGAGGCCGACGCTGCGATTCGCCTTCATTCAGAATATATGAAGCTTTTGTGCGTCGGGGCCGGGCAGCCGCGGCGGCCCCGCTCCCCGGCTGACTCTCTTTACAGTGGAAACGTACAGTAATTAACACGGGTTCCGCTCCCGCCCGCGCCCCGAGTTGAAGGGGGCCGCCGCCTCCGAGCGCCTGGGAACCCGGGCCCGCAGCAAAGGCCCGCATTTGTCCACCTGAGAACGCCGCGGCGCATTTGTAACCGTGGCCTTGCGGCCTGAGAGCCATCCATTTTGGCTCCGAGCTACCGGGCCGTCCGGGTGCGCGGTGGCCCCCGCATGTGTTGCTAATAAAAGCCAAGCGCGCCTCTTTACCAGGCGAGCTCGCGGCAGGGGGCACTGCCCGGGCTTGGGGAGGAAGCCCAGGGGCCGGCCCAGGTGACCCTTGGGGGCTTCCCCATCTCTGATTGTGGGGAGTCGTGATTCTGATGGGGCAGGAGGGGTGTAGACAAAATACTTTAACCTTCCTCCATGGGAATTGTCACCGTGAGATTAAAATTTAATTTAATTTAATTTATTATTATTATTATTATTATTGGGTCTAAAGGAGATGAAATCTGGCCTGAGTGGCTGAGGCCTGCCAATATTTTGGCTGTGCTTAGTTTTCAAGCTTCTGTTTTGTCACTCTACTCGGATGATTCATGCTGGAAAGCATGTTGTATCATTTATCCAGTAATGCAGCCTAATAAACCCCCCCTTCAAATACGTTCCTTAAAGAGCCAGAAGAATTTGTTCCTGTAGACTCAAACCTATGTTCTTAATAAAGGCTGATTGAAGAAATGGAGCTCAGGGAGAAAAAAAAAAAAGGTGGTAGAGAAGGGGGCTAAGTTTGCTGATGAAACTCCAACACTACCTGGTTGTCCCCTTCCTTCCCTCTCCGTCCTGGTGGGATTAAAATATGTGGTTTAACACAAAGTTTGAATGCAAAGTTAATTTTTAAAAGCCATCCTTCTCCCAGTGTCAGCACTAGAGGGGTGCCGATGTTCAGTGTTGAGCTCTGGAAGGAGGAACGCGGTGTATTAGACCAGTGATCACTGAAGTAACTCAGTGCCTGCCTGTGTTTGAGGGTCATGGTGAGCAAGGCCTCCAGAACAGCGTTGAGTAGGCTCCTTGGGAGGTGGGTCACCTGCTTTGATGTACAATGGGCCTCTTAGAGCAGATACCTCCGTCTCTGGGAAAATCTCCCCTTCATTTCAGCAAGGTTGGAGAAAGTAACTAGGCCCCCAGGCTGAAATGACAGCCCCCTCCCTGCTGGACAACACTCATTATTAAGGCAGCAGAGCCTAGTGCTAAATTAAGCCCAAGGGCTCTGTCTGGGTTCAGATGCTGGTGCTACTTACTTTGTGTGGCCTTAGACATGGGAAGTCCCCTTACTGTATCTCAACGTCCTCCCCTGTAAAATGGGGATGACCTACCTACCTTTGTAGGTGTAGTGGCTATCAAATGATATAACACATGTTAGCTATTGGTTCATTATTTTTAATACTAACTACTGTTGGTGGAGCACTCACTGTGTTAAACGCGTTACGTTTATCGCAGCATTCCATCATCAATGGAGATCATTATCCCCATTTCACAGATAAGGAAACAGGTACAGAAAAAGAGAGGGGAAGGAATTGGCAACATGTCACACAGTGGTTCTAAGGGCCATGGTGCAATTTCAAGTCATCCTGGGAGCAGGGAACAAGGGAGAAATCTGGCCAACAGTGAGACGGGGTACGATCTTCAAGGCTCTCTGCTGGTTGAGAAATGATTGTTAACCCTTTGAAAAGGGGCCTTAAAACCTATATGTGACTACAGTTTGGGTGGTAGAGCACAGCAGAGTGGCTAAGAGGTTTAGTTCTGGCATCAGAAAATCCTGGGTTCAAATCCAATTTCCACTAATTACTAACTGGGTCACCTTTAGCAAAGTCCTTTATCTCAATCAACCTCAGACTCTTCATTTCTTTTTTTTTAAAATAAATTTATTTATTTATTTTTGGCTGCCTTGGGTCTTCGTTGTTGTGCGTGGGCTTTCTCTAGTTGCAGCGAGGGGGGCTACTCTTCACTGCGGTGTGTGAGCTTCTCATTGCGGTGGCCTCTCTTGTTGTGGAGCACGGGCTCTAGGTACACGGGCTTCAGTAGTTGCAGCACGTGGGCTCAGTAGTTGGGGCTCACGGGCTCTAAAGCACAGGCTCGGTAGTTGTGGCGCACGGGCTTAGTTGCTCCGCGGCATGTGGGATCTTCCCAGACCAGGGCTCAAACCCGTGTCCCCTGCATTGGCAGGCGGCTTCTTAACCACTGCGCCATCAGGGAAGTCCTCTTCATCTCTTAAGTGGGCATCACAGTAGTCCTTGCCTCAAGGGGTTCTTCCATAGATTAAATCAGACAATGCACATCTGATTAGCTATTGCTCTTAGGGAACACTCATCCTACGTTGATTTGAACGGTGCTGATACTTGGTCCACCTGTAACAAACCTTTCTCACAGGCTGGGTGTTTTGAATTCCACAGCTAGAGGTTTATTGCTTAGCATGTTACATTTTACGTATCAGTTTCACATGCTTACTCATTTAATCGTCCCTCTGAAGCTCAACATCTAGTTACAGGCTGAGCAAGAAGTATTTCTCCTCTAGTCCCAATCCTTCCCCGCCTTCCTCTTTCTGCAGAAGTTTCTGCTGAGCCCTCATCCTGGACTAGGTCCCGCCATAGCCCTGACATGACACCCTGACCTTGCCCTTCCTAACACTTAACACGTGCTCCACTCTAGTCTTCCAAGTGTGATTAGGGAGTTATGAAGACAGGCATCATACCAATCTTGTTCATGTCTATATAAGTGCCCAGACTGTGGCCTTGAATTTTATTCCCCACTAAAAGGGCCCAGTACTCCTTTGGAGAAATGGCTGATTCCATGTCTGAGGCAGGAAATGTACAAGATGAGGCTGGATCATCCTTTACCAGAAAGCAAGGAGGCTTTCAAAGGTGATTGAAGTTATATTAAAAAGGCAGGAGCCAACTTAAAAAAGCTCAAGTTGGTCAAAGAGGGATCATTTGTGCATCCAGAAAATAACTGGAATAGATTGAAATACATATAATATATTTAAAAAACATGAGCCCACTGACCTTCGGAGAAGGCTATATGACCAACTCATTTTTCTGAAAAATGGCAACTAAAGAGAAAGGATGGAACCTTCCTCCTGCCTTTACATACTACCTGTAAAGGGCATCCAAACAGTTGATGGAGAGGAAATTCTCTTTATGGAAGTATTACGGCTAATAAATGAATAGGGAAGGATAGAATTAGGATGTCAATATTTCACAATCCCTACTAAAGAAATGAGTCCAGGAATTGATCATTAACAGCTTTAAATATCACCAAAAGCAAAACAATCAGCTGTTAAGTGCCCTGTGATAGAAGAATATAACGCCATCTAGAAAACAGTCTTTCCAGAAGTAGAGCTTTAATCTGATCAAGCCTCTAGACCTAACTGACCATTTGTAAGAATTACAGGGGACAGAGGAACCTGTTAAAGGATTCCATGGTGATGCAGGAAAACATGTGTGTGTGTCTGTGGGAAAACATACAGACAAAAAGCCTGGTTTTCTCCATTGGAAGAAAAAAAGGAGAGAGGGAGAGGGAAACCTGTAAGTTAAAAAAAAAAAAAAACTTTCAGAGACATATCAACAGATTGCAATATATGCACCTTATTTCCATATCAGTTGCAGTATATTGTAATTTTTTAAAATTATGGGACAAAGAGATTTAAACACTGCCTGGATATTTAATGGTAGTAAGGAATAATTGTTAATTTTTAGTTGAGATAATGTCATTGTGCTTACATTTTTTTCAAATAATTTTTTTTTAATCTTTTAGAGATACATGTTTAAATGTTTATGGGTTAAATAATATAATGCCTGAGATCTGTTTCAAAGTAGTCCTGAAAAAGAGGAGAAATGGGTGGGAATGTTAGGGTGTAACAAGATTGAGCATGAGTTGATAATTGGTAAAGTGGGTGATGGTAAGTGGAGTTCTTTATCCTATTCCCTCTCTTTTGTATATGTTTGAAAATGTCCAGAATAAAAGGGGAAAAGGAAAAAAAAAAACATTGCAGGTATCAGCTTATGTCAGTTAAAAGAGACTTTGTGGAGTCAGGGAACTCTTAGGAAAAGGGAGGCCCATACTCTCCATGTAACCTTTGGCGGATTTCACATAATGAAAGAATGTGTTCATTCATCTGTTTGTGTTTATTTATTGTTTGTTTTCTCCGCTACAATGAGTCCCACAAGGGCAGGCTCTTTGTTTTGTTCACTGGTTGTCCCAAGCGCTGCCATTGTGCCTGGCACTGAGGGAGCCATCTGTAAAGGTGAATGTCCCTCACGTGGGAGGCTGGGATGTGTATTTCCATTTCACAGATGAGAACACTGAGGCATTCAGAGCTGATGTTCTTGCCCAGGATCACATAGCTGGTTAGTGGTGGGGCTGGGACACACACGCCAGTGTCTGTGAGGCTCCCCATCAAGTACCTTGTGGACAGGGCATCGCAGCCTGGTGCAGGAAGCTGAAAAGGGATCTGAAGGTTCTGGCATTTGTACGTACATAGTGGTTACCCTTCCTCAGCCATTCTCCACGAAAAAGATGGAGAGTGGGAGAGGTGGGGATAAGAGTAGCTCACGTTCCTTAGGGCTGGACACCACTGTAAGTGCTTGACCACAATGAACTCATTTAATACTTACAACTGGGGAGCTGGGTTCTACTATTATCCCCAGGAGACCAAGGCCCAGAAGCACATGCATTCTGACCCCAGAGCCCAAAACCTTCATCCCAACATTAGACCCTTAACTCCTTCATTAAAGGCCATTGAGAAATAAAACTGTATTGTCGAGTTGGATCAGGGGCTGTTGCTTCTGCTGGAGGCAGCACACGTGTGAGCCTGAAGGTTGGACTCTGAGGACAGACAGATGGAATGCTTATCCGACAGTAGCCACTGAACAGCAGGGGGACAGGTTACCGTCGGATAATTGTAGGACCACACTGCTCTCGACCGTCTAGTCCTCTTCGGAGTCAGAAATCCCACAGTAAATCCCTACTCAGGCAGGTCCCTTTCCCTCTCTGGGCCTCAGTTTCTCCATATTTCAAACGGAGGGAATTGGACTCGACAGATGTCCCCAAAAGACACTGCATGCTCTGACAGCCTTTCATCAACCCTGCAATTCTATGATCCCACCACGGGAGCCATGGCATGTCTGGGACGTCTCCACATCAAGCAGTTGGAGTCTCATTTTTAACCCCTCATAGATGTCTCTTACAAATTATCCAGGGTCATGGATTAGTTTAAATACAAAAGCTTCATTTCCTCTGCTTGGCTACTGTTATAAGGAATGATCAAAAGGAGTCAAGGAACAAACACAGTTGGCTGGAGAGAGAATGGCCGGGATGAACTGAGGGACGTTCTCTCCCTGGACCCCTCCGGGTCTGGAAATCTCTGGGGCCTGTAATTCACTGCTGCATTAGGCAGTGCTGAGATGAATCATAACATTTTGAGCCCTCAAAGAAAGGGAGAAGAAAGGAGACAGAGGCCAGGGAGAGGGAAGTCTCAGTGTTTTCTCAGTTAAATACATGTTTTCATTGCAGCGTGATGGGTTGAGAGGAATGAATGGCCATGATTTAGTTATCTTTTGGATGGATGATTTTAAATGCATGTTGGAAACGCTTTCATGAGAGTGACTTTTAAAGCTGAGGCAGAGTGGAAGTCTTTGGTGGAGGAGCTGCCGCTTGTTTTTCAGAGGATGTAAAAGCCCAGGACCTTGAGATTCCTGATGCAGGCATTTTGTTTCTATGTTTTCCACTGGCACCCGTTCACTTTCACCCCAGAATCCTTCAGACTGTCATCAGACACCTTGTCAAAAGAGCAGGGAAAACAGCGAGGCGGATTTTGCAAGGGGAGGGAGGGAGGATAGGAGGGGGAAAGGTGTGACTGTAGGATTCTTCAAATCCATGCAATGTTTATTTGGGGCTTTGAAGTGCCCATTACTATGGTGCCCATTACTATGCCCATTACTAGGGTGGAGGAGGGACGCTGAAGGATAACCAGAGCTAGATAAATTATTAATTTTTTTTTGAAAACTTAATGACAATCTTTATTGAGACTTTTGCAACCAAAGTTAGTCACTCAAAGGGCAAAATCACTTCGAGTGTGAAAAGTCTGTCTGTCCACATGCCAGGGATATCGATGAGAGCTAGATAAATGATTAAAACTTCTACTCTGGCTGACTGTTCACTGGCAAAATGGGTCAGCTTTGGAAGTCTTGCTGAGTCACACCCACCGCCCTCAACACTGAGGGGTTTAGGGTTATCACCCATATTATTCAAAACAGCACGAGGGAAAACAGCTAGGTTAGTCCTTTGTTTGCACCCCACCCCTCCTGCACTGACACCCCACAAGGTCCTGTCACTACCTGCTTAAAAACCTTGAGTGGCTACTCGATGCCCAAGGTAAGGACCAGAATCTTCACCAAGAGGTACTAGGTTTGCCGCCACCCGCAAAGGGCTTTCTCCAGGTCAGGCATCAAGAGTAGCATTCTATATACTTTACCTCATTTTATCCTCACAGCATCATCCGAGATAAGTGCTATTGTCATCCACAGGCGGCATACGAAGAAATCAAGTTCCAGAGAGGTTAAGTGCCTGGCCCAAGATTGGTGGAGCAAAGACTTGAACCCAGGAGCACTGACCTAGAGTCCAGACCCTTCCAGACCCCTCATAAGCCCATTGGCTCCTTCTGGGCATCCAATCACCTGCACAAACCTGTGTCACCATTTTCCATTTGTCTCAGTGCTCTCCCTTCCTACCTCCCTCTACCTGGAAAGGGAGACTAATGGTAAATAGCACTCTTTCCTCTCCTATTCTCCTCAATATGAATATAGTGGAACCAAAACAGAGCAACCGGTAGCCCCTGGGTGTGGTGGAGTTTATTTCTGCTTTATCCCATCTGCTAGTTTTGCCTGGGGAGTTTACGAATCAGCTGGACATCTGTGAAGCCGATCCTCATGGAAGAGCTAAAATTGTAGTAAGCACCCACCCACCACCGTCACCACCACCGCCCACCTGCCAGGATTCACCTCTAGAGGCTGGGCAAATGGTACCACGTTATCCTACCCCTGACCCCAATCTCCCAGCTATAGTGACTGACTTAGCCCCTAACTCCTTTGAAAAGTAAATCGTGTGTACTTTAGCTTGAATTTTCTGTCTGCAGTGGAAGTCTCTCTCAACTCTTCTGAGAAACTTGGGACCCTCCCCCATCTATAAGCCTCTCCTTCGTGCTCCACGTGATGCCACCTGCCTTGAAGAAAGAATGTAGGTGACAGAACTTTGTAAGGTGGTGCATTATTGCCACTCCTGGCTCACTGGTTGCGAAATGGGCTCCAGGCAAGCTTTACAGTAACAATACCCCATGTCTGCCATATAGCCTAGCATCCACGTAGAGTAGCTGGGGTTACCTGGCTTCTTGAAATCCTCTAAAAACCCAAATAAATAAACCAACACAATCAACCCGGAGCCCTCGCCATCACAAAGTGCTCTTTGTCCATTTATTTTACGTGAGTCATTTAGTTTTCATTTATGATCATATTTCATAATCTACCAGCAAATGGCCTGCAGTTCGTGAGAAGTGATGAAGGCCCGGTCACGTGAGACCTCATTCTGGCCCAGAGTTTAGAAATCTGGGCTCTGATAAGTGCAGGGCAACTGTCAGACTTTGGGGGAGATTTTTACACTCTATGAATTAGTAACGTGTGAAACGGTCAGGTTTCTTTACAATAACCTCAAAAATCAAGGTACATTTCACAAAGGCTTATTGCAGCCCCAGATCTGGGCCCTGTGACCTGCGTTATTATGTCCTCCAGAAAATCACAGTCTTCCCTCAACCTCTAAAGAGACTTTGAGTTGAGCACAGTTCAGGGTAGTAAGGGTGACACTTTTTACTCCGAAATTACTAGTTTTTAATTTCCCACTTGATTCCTAGAAGTGCTATTTTACTTTAAAACCCTATCACTTGTCTCAAGGGAGCTGGAAAATGTTAATTATGCCTTAACTATGCCTCTGAGAAGTACATCTCAGGGCTGCAGAAGCAGGGACCATAGGTCCCATATTAAGAAAGAGAAAACAGAGGCTCTGAAGACAATAAAAGAGAGACTGTCATACTGAGTGAAACAAGTCAGACAGAGAAAGACAAATATCATATGATGTCACTTATATGTGGAATCTAAAAAAAAAAAAAAAAATGGTACAAATGAACTTACTTACAAAACAGAAATAGAGTCACAGATGTAGAAAACAAACTTATGGTTACCACTGGGGAAAAGGGGCAGGGGGATAAATTGGGAGATTGGGACTGACATATACACACTACTATATATAAAATAGATAACTAATAAGGATCTACAGTATAGCACAGGAAACTCTTCTCAATACTCTGTAATGACTATATGGGAAAAGAATCTTAAAAAGAGTGGATATATGTATATGTATAACTGATTCACTTTGCTGTACACCTGAAACTAACACATTGTAAATCAACTATACTCCAATAAAAATTTTTTAAATTTTTTCTGGAGATTCTCCTCTCCTTCCAAAGTAGCTGCAGATCAGAGCCAGAACCTGCCCCTAGAACTCCTGTGAGTGAATGCATTAATTAACCTCTGGGCCACCCTGTAAAACAAACTCTAAAAAAGTGTCCTACATCCACTTAGACCATTTTATAACTCAGGAGAGTTTCATTTAATGCAATGCTTTAAATATGTTTTGCCCATGAAATATAAGGGCAAGCAGAACTGATTCTACAGAGTCTGGCTAACATACCAGTCAGGGTCGTGAAAGTTTCTTTAATATTCATCTGTGACCAGTCATCGCAGACTAGAACCAAATCAAGAATTTTTTATAACTGCCTTGATAGCACTACCTGGCCCATCTTGCCAAATGCAAATCATTTTTATTGTCTTGGTGAACTGAAGCAATTTTTTAAAAGCTTGAACTCATGGTAAACCTACATATTTCCTAAAATTTAAAAAATCAGCAAAACCCAGAGCTCCCAACTGTTCCCAGAACTATTATGTCGTTTGGTAAAACATTCACTTTCATTCATTCAATAAACCCTGTGCTTACTGAGCACCTTCTAGGGCCATGCACTGTTCAAAGCACTAAAGATACAGTTCAGAACCAGACAGAACAAAACTTTGCCCTCTGGGCTTCCTATCTCTTATCCCACTGCTAATCCCTGCCTTGGTTTACATGTAAAGTGAGACTCAGGGAGCCATCAGTGGCTGGTTTGGACTTGAACTCAGTAACTCAGGCATCTCATTTGATGGTCTTTGGTGGAAGCCCCAAAATATCAATAAAAAGAGGGGCAGAGCCAGAGCAATCTTTTTGTAGGAGAGTTGGAGACGTTGCCTAGCAGGCATGCTATTTTTACCAAGATGGCATGTTACAAGATGAATAAAAATAGCAAAGTTTTCTGGAAAAAAGAAATGCTTTTACTCACACTTTCTCTAAGCTTGGGAAAATATTATTTGTTCAGATCAAATAATAGACACATATGTTTTTAATTTGGAGTGGCTGCGGGACATGGATGGATATTACTGGGGACCAAAATCCATGTGCCCATTCTGGTGTTCTTGATCTGGCTGCCTCTTTCATTGAGCTAATAGCATTTAAGGTATAAGAGACCTAGATTTCAGGTTGCTCAGAAACCAACTTTCCGAGGTCTGTTTGAGCTCAGATCAGCCGAACCGAACTGGAAATGTAACTACACTCCCCCTTCTTTCCCCGATATTGTTCTTCCACACAGCTCCTATGCGACTTTGAGCAAGTTGCCTCCCCTCTGAACCTCTTGTACAATATGATCACAAAATTCCCTTCTACTCTAACATTTTATGGTGTAATTCTACCCCGGTTCAAGATATTAGCCTGCAATGTCATTTTGCTTCAGATGACGACTTCTTATTTTAAATCAATTCAGAAACCTAATGGGCCCAAGGACCATCTCTTTCATCCTGGTTTCTGTTCCCGTAAGTCACAAACCCCAAATTCTTGATAAAACCGGGAATGCTCTACAATAGCAGTTTTGAGACCATGATCCTTGGATTCCAACTGTTCAAATCCCAGCTATGCCATCCACCAGCTGTGAGACCACTGGCAAATTACATGAGCTCTCAGGGTCTCAGTTTCCTCATCTATAAAATGTGGTGACATATATTTGTGCTGCCATTCGGATTAAAATGAAATTAGGGATCTACTTCCTAGCACATAGGAAGTGCTCATTTAATTCAGTTATTCTCCAAGGAGATGAACAACATCATCTTTTTCTTCTTAGTTGTAGTGTATTTGAATAATTCTGTTTGGAGAATTTCAGGAAGATCCTGGGGCATGTAGGGATCGATGCTCGGGATCACAGGTATGCGCTGAGACCCAGCAAAAAAAGATCTTAACTTGCTACTGATTTAAGGAGAAGGGGGGCTTAGTTTTCATGCCGTCAATATTGCAGTTTTGAACTCCAAAGAGCCATCACACATTTTTTTACTTATCTTGCTTTAAAAAGCACATGATTTCCCTTTTCTAGACCCTGACTTAGCCAGGGATGTCATGTAGAGGAAAAGTTGGACACTATTGCCCCTGAAAGAGACATTTGAATCCGGCTCAGTTTTCATCACAGTTGGGAAATCTGCTTTCCCTCTAATTGCTTCCTTCCTTCTAAGACCTAATTTCCTTGGCACTCTCCTGCTACTTGCAAGGGGAAAATCAGTTTTACCTTCTCATCAAAGTGGGCTGTGTCTTAGTGGTACCTACGCGGGGCAGAGAAGTCCCTAATCCTAGGAATAATAGATCTGCAAGTCCAGCCCCAAAGGCAAAGCCACCTCACACTGCCGTCTTCCCGCACCCCCTGGAAGGCACTGACATGGCAGACACGTTGCCCCACCCTCATCTCACCCCACAGTGGGATGACTTCACTGCCCAGTTGCTTTCCTGGAATTCTCAAGTCCGAGATCATATTCCCCACACCCACCCATGGGATTTTTTACGTTGTCTTTTTGGCTCCTCTCTGTTCCCATTGCTAAACAAAGAGAAATCCAACCGGAAAGACTAGAAGGGGTAAGTGGCTGATGTGGTGGGAAGGAGAGGGAGAGGGACACTTTGCAGCCCTCTGACTTTCCCGAAATTGGCCAATTTCACATCAGTAAGTGCCTCATCCATCACCACCACCTTTCAGGTGATTTTCTGTGATGGAATTTCGGGAGGGGAGGCACTTAGCATCTTACACACAATTCCTTTACAAAGTCAGTTTTTCCATCATCAAGCATTCTCAGCGTTCAAATAAAAATAGGCAGAGCTTTTCTACTAAAATAGCTCTTTTTATATCAGGCCCTGCAACCAAGAAACCCCTTTCAGGGACCTGTATACTTTCTCGAGACAAAAAAAAAAAAGGCAAGCTAGACAGACTTCTAATCCAGTGAGGATTTAACCTCCCCCCGGTGCAGGAGGAAACTACACAATTATCTGTCAAGCCTGGCTCTGCTTCCTTGCTGTTTGACCTTAGGGAAGTGGCCTCGCCTCTCTGAACACCCTTATTTTCTATGACATGTGGATAATAATAATACCCCATCTATTGCCTTGAGGGCCAAACGAGGATGAGGGTATTTTGGACACTGTCATGTATTTTATAACAAAATCTAAGGGATTAAGAAAAGGTATGGCATAAATAAAGTCAATGGCTGACTTTAGATGACTCTTGCCCCTTTCATCTTTTTTTTTTAATTAAAGTATCGTTGACTTACAATTTTATATTAGTTTCAGGTACACAACGTATCTTTTTTTTAATTTAGAAGAGCTCTTAATGAGAACTAATAATAATAAGTAGAAAATTCTAGGTCATTAAACTTAGGTAATTAAACTTACATCATAACTGGCAATTTTTTCTTTTAAAGTGGAATATAAAATGCATATTATAGTTGATGGCATCTTTGTTTCATTGAAATACATTATATATCTTTAACATAACCGACTCTCTCACAGCTCTCTCGCTCTCGCTCTCTCTCTATTTAGATGCTATATCCTGCTCTTCTCACTTAACATTTTATGTCAATATCATTGCAAACTGACCTAAGCCAATCTGGCCAATTGGCCTCACACAATAAGTCGGTGTCACCTGCTTCATCCTTGTTTAGATGTATAACTGTTACCTCTCCATGAATGGGAAACTATGTAAAACATAGACATAGTGTGCTCTTTTTGAAGCTAAAACTCTTGATAGAAGGGTTTAGTGTGATGGAAATAGCTGGAACTGACATGACTTTCTGGGCTCTGAGCTCATCAGCTGTGTGATTCGGCCTTGCTGTGCCCCCTCTCTGGGAACTTTGCTGTCTGAGGTTTGTTTTTCTGCTCTGCGAAAATG
The DNA here is from genome assembly GCF_009873245.2 of Balaenoptera musculus. Taxonomy (NCBI): domain Eukaryota; kingdom Metazoa; phylum Chordata; class Mammalia; order Artiodactyla; family Balaenopteridae; genus Balaenoptera; species Balaenoptera musculus. The sequence goes on along the minus strand of NC_045787.1, from coordinate 148,082,626 downwards.
AGAGAAGCCACAGTTCCCGAATTGCAGGGTTGCGCAGAAGGTAAAGAGTGCAAAAGGGAGTAAAGGATGGCATTCAGGCAGGAGACAGGTCAGGACCTCAGTTTGAGGGTGCCCTCCCCACAGCTCACACCGGAGCTCAGGCCCCAGTGTCCTCATCTGGAAAACGCCACACTTCCCAGAGTTGGTGAAAGGAATAAATAAGCTCCCATAAGAAGTACCTGGCTTAAGGTGTTGGTCCGCACACCTTAGTGCCAGGGCTCCAGGTGAATCTTTCTCCTCTGGGAGGCACTATCACCTCGTGCTTTTACCCATAGCCCGTGGAATTGCCGGGTCACAAGTTCCCGTCCCAGAAGGGCCAAGGCCTACCTTTGCCACCTGGGGAACGTTGAAGAATAAACCTAAGAAGTTCCCTTAATTCAAATGGAGATGATAACACCTCCCAGACATTGGTGGTGAGACTCCAAGGAGCGTGTAAATCGCTGAGCACCAGTGTCTGGCACTTGGGATGCGCTCAATAAAAGGGGACTGTTATTATCTGCTTGGCTTGCTCCTCTGGGCGTCGAGGTGTAAGTTTAATGACGGGAAGGGGGTTGGGAGTGGGATGCGGGGCGCCTGGTCGGCTGAGATCTCCTGGGCCAGCGGGCCAGGCCGGTGTCAGCGCGCATTTATTGATGGCAGGTATTTGGGGAGTAATTGAGCGCGGCGGCCGGCCCGGGGCGAGAGTGGGCCTCCACGAGCAATTAAATGTGATTAGGCCGAGACCTTCAGGATCCAGCTGGGTGATTGATAACCCGGCCGCATTCCTGCAGGGCCTGCGACATCAAACGGGCGGCCGGCAGCGGGCGGGGCAGAGGGGCCGCGTGCGGGGACCTGGCCCTTCTCCGCCAGGCGGCTGCCCTTCTCGTCCGCGACGCCCAAGGTTCCAGGGAGAAACCCAACGACGTGCCCTCCTCCCGCTCAGGGGTCTCTCCCTTACTGGCTTGCCAGGTGCAGCAGGGGCGGGAAGGGCACAGAAGGGATGAGGTGACCAGGAGCCCCCTGCGCTAGGGCGTAGTGCCCGGAGGAGCAAAGTCGGCTCGCGCTAGCTGGGCTCCCGCAATCCGGTACGGAATCGCTGGAATCGGGGAAGAAAGAATAAAAACAGAGAACGAGAAGGGGGAAATAGGTGGAATAAGAATAAATAGAAAACGGAAAAGTATTGAGAGACACAGTGGAGGAGCAAAATGACAGGAAAAGAAGACAAGAAAAGAGGAGAAAAAGAGAAAGTTAAAAATGAGAGCCTGGAATGGAATTATATAGACCGATGATAAAAAAAAAAAATTAAAAAGACAGAGAGTGGGACAGACATGAAAAAGAATGGAAGGAGGAAAACAGTAAATAAAAGCGCAAAAAAAAAAAAAAAGATAAAGTGAGGGGTGGGCTAAAGATGAAAGACAAAAGAATGGGGAAAACAGGGGAGGTAAAGGTAAGAGGAAAAAGCCAAAAGGAGGCAGCGCTGGTGATGGGGGGTGTCCCTTCCTCACTTCGCCTCCACCCCTCATCCCAGTCCCTGCCTCAATCTCAGTCAATTCTTTGCCCAGAGCTAAGTGCTGCCTGGTGCCTGGGAGACCTGGCATGTGCCCCCAGCAGCTTGACTCTGGCCCAACCCAAGCCCCAGGCCAGCTCCTTCCCCCACTCCAGGCTAGATGAGGGGCAGCTCTCCCCACCCCAAGCCCAGAGTGAACAGTGGGCTCCCTGCACCCCAATTCGGGCCCCACAAGCCATAAATCACAAGTGGAGGTGTGGGGGGTTCCCGGGGCCATTGCCACCGGAGTCTCTGGAGCCAGAGAACAATTTCTGTCTGTGCTGACTCCACAGACAGGATCAAAACAGCATGAAAGAAATCAGAGCGAGAACGTCGTCAGCAGGAGCTGGACTTCTAAAACCCCCTTCCGCCCCCATAGGCTTCAATATTAAAAAACCCCCTAGGAGCCTCAGACACTGTATTAATTAGTGCAACCACCCATGAAAAGTTGGGTTTGGAGCGGCATTCTTTGCCCTGTGTGAAAAACCAAGTCTAATAAACAATTGTTAAGTTGGCCTGTTGCCGCTGGTAAATTACATAGCATTAAAAAAATAATGCTTTTCATATTAGGCACTAATTAAAGGTTGGGACAGCTTTAAAACAAGAGAGGGAGGGGGGAAATCAAAGAAAATATAAAAATGTTCTTTCAAGAGTTATGGGAGGTTAATAAAGTAGGTCTGTTAGAGTGAGCCTACTTTGCCCCTAGCTACAGCCAAACTGGAGCCACCACAATTGGGTCTCAATAAGATAATGATATTCTTTTCTCTACTATTAAAAGCCTCCCAGTGCAAACTTAAAATGATTTATTTAATTTAGGAAATTATGAGGTGTAACTTCAAAGCCCGAGCCGTTAGTAATGGAAAATACCAGGTTGTTTAAAATTATAATAATAATTGTTTGGAGGACTCAGGACATCAAAGTGTTTTCATCAACAAATGCAGAGGGGTCCGGAGGAGGTTGGAAAGAGTCAGAGGAGGTGGATGGAGTTTGGATTTGATTATTATGAACCTTATCAGGGCAGGATTCAGGATTCCCGCAGCCTGGTACTCTGTTCTGCTTTGAAGCAGGCTATTTTGGAAAGTAATTTTACTGCTTTTTATTTAGTTCCTAGCAGGGAGGAGGTGAGAGGGGTTGCTGGGCGTGGGAGAGGGGTGGAGGGGTCCAGGAGTTGACAGCAGACTTTTCCTCGTCGCTCTCTGACCGATTTCATTAAAAAGACCTACAGCATCACCAATCTGGAAATTTTTTTTCTTTTTTTTTTTTTTTTTTAAAGTTACATTGAAGGGGAAGACAGGCACAATCAACTTCACCAACTGAGGCCTGTGATTTCAGGGAGGGGTGTGTGTGTGTGTGTGTGTGTGACGTGGGTTCTTTTATAAATGAGGTTTATGTTTATTCCAAACCCAGCAGTGGAGAGGGAGTGGGGGTGGGGAAGTGGCCTCTCCAACCCGTGGCAAATGAGCTGCCTTTATGGCAAAGAATGGCCGTGGGAGTTTTCATTCGGTCAGACAAGCTTCTGCTCAAAGGCAGGGATCCTCTTTTCAGTCGGGTCAGGCAGACGTTTTACCAGCGCCTGCTCTCATCCAGCCAGGCCTTCGCTGCTTACCTCCTGCCGGCCTTGCCCCAGCATCACCTCCCCGGGGCTGCAGGGGGGAGGGTGGTCAGGCTGAGCCCCAGGTCCCCTGGGATAGAAAAGCTGGGCCCCTGTGTGGGGAGCCCCTTACAGCAATGAGGGGTGGGGAAGGGGATGCAGAGAGGGGCTCCAGAGCTGGGCTGCGCTAGGATCTGGGCTGGGGCGTCTGGAGAGCTCCCTAGGGCCCAGCATCCCACAGCTCCGCTGAGACAGCTCCTTCGGGGCCCCCCCTTTGCCAGACTTCATGCCCACCACCAGGCTCACACTTAGGTCTGAATTCTGCTGCTGCCCCTTGCCGACTCTGAGACCTTAGTGAGCCACCCCTCTGAGCCTCAGTTTCCTCAACTATAAAATGGCATCAATAGTACCTCCCCAAGGGTGTGCAGAGACTAGATGAGATGAGCCAGAAGATGCCTAGTTCTGTACTTAGCAAGAGCTCAATAAATGGGATTTCGTCTCCCTTTTGTCCCCTCTTTTCTGAAAGCAGGGCCGTCTTTCTGGGAAGTTTTAGATAAAAGCATTGAGAAGTACGGGAGGACTGGGGGGGAGTTGTGTGCCAGGCTCCCGGCAGCGCAGGCGACGATGGCCAAAGCCGGCACAGTGACATCTTCGGTTTTAATTTCCAAGGCGCGGCTGCGGGGTCCTTGGTGAGACAGGGTCCTTCTGTTGCCCCAGGTGGTTAGCCTGGTCCCTGAAACACCTGGCATGCCAAGCCCGACATAAGTGGGGACCGTGGCGACCGCCAAACCTAATGCAGGGCAGGCGGTTCGGAGGGAGCCCCAGAGCAAGGCGCACCGGCGGGCCCGCGGACCTCTGGCCGTTGTCTGGGCCCCGAACCCGGCCGCGTCCTCGACGAGGTAACCCCATCCGCCCAGGAGCGCAGCGGTGCGTGTATTGGCGCCTGAGCGACTCTTTTTCCCTGTCCCGGCCTCAGTTTTTCTTTGGGATTTAGGGCGATTGGGGTAATGCGCAGGCGCTTAGACGGTTTCCAATCCACCCCGCTGACCACACAGGACGCAGCCCGGTTCTCCGAAAAACACTCTAGCCTGTGACCCCCCTCCTCCCGGGGGCAAGCTGAGTCTTAACCCAGAGTCGGTGTCTCCGGATCCCCCACCCCGGGCTGAGATTGCCCGAGGCTGCGGGGTCCGAGAGGCTCCGGGAAGGAAGCTCGCGGTGGACGGGCTAATTAGGGCCCCAACTTGGCGGCTGATGACGAAACCGGGAACGGCTTTGGCCTTTGGGAAACGTATCCCACAAATGAGGATGGCTGGGGTGGCCCAGCGGGATGGCCAGGGCACACTCGGGGAGGTTTGGGACGTTCCTGCGGTTCACTCCAGCTCGGGGGCCGAGCTGGAAGAGATCGGTCGGACCCCAGCTTCGGAGCAGATCCCTGGGTTTGGATCACACTCCGCAGGAGAAACTCACCGACCGACCTTGGGAGCCTCTGCTCCACCAGAAAAATGGAGTTTCCGGCGCTCACCTCTAAACTGGATGTCGGCACAAAGGAAACTGGGACGAAAGCGCTAGTCCTAGTAGGTGCCAGGTGCCAATCTCCCCACCGCTCAGGCTCCGCAACAGGAAGTTCTCGACTCCCTTCCAACTCGTTCCCAGGTCACTCGAGCTTCTCATCCGAAAACAGCCCTCGGAAAGCTATCATCAATGGCCACTTGGTTTCTTTGTGCAACAGAAAGTGGAGTTTAAGATTCTTCCCCGCCTCCCCCACCCATTACCAATTTATTTTCATGGTGATGCCTCAAAACCCAAGCCTGACCCCCGTTCTGTAACCAGTGGAAGGGCAGGCTGCAAAGCAAAGGGAACTTGAATGAACTACCTTCCCCCCTACAAACCGAAAAGAGCATTTGTTCAAGGCCGATCTCCTTGGAAGGAGCTAGGAATGGTAAACGGAATGTGATTTGACACAGTCCTGAAAAGGGCAGCAGGCATCCATCTACCCCCCTCTCCCCCTCAGTGAACGCATCTAGTTACCATCTACATTTGCAAAGAACTATATAGGTCCCTTCCCTCAGCTCGAAGCTTGTTGTTGTGGTAGCTGAGAGATTTCAAGTTCAAGATTCCCGCCCCCCACCCCCAATCATCCACAAACCCCTCAGATTCTGGCCGATCCCTGGGCCCTGCCACTTCTAAGCTCATCTTTCACTGGAATTTGAAAAACTCCTAATAGCAATTTTCCATGAGTAACACAAGCTGCCAGAGGAAGCATTTCAAAGTCTTTTGCTATTTGCTGTAGACTTCCCTACCCCGGGCTGAATCTGGCCACAGCTCTTGATTGATTCACATTAAAATCATCATAAAAATCACCAGCCCCCCTCCCCCATCTGGGTGGCATTTCTGGGCTAAGACCAGCTAAAGAACAGACAGCGCCTCTTAAAAATAATTGTGACTTTGGACAGACTTTACTGCAATAAAACAAACGTTTAATTTAATTCAGAATAAGAGATAAGAAATAACTCTTCAATAAAATATATAAAATTATACAAGGCACCCTTTCAAAGGGATAAAAGTATACTTGGATGGGCGAGGGGGAGCTGGATAGAAAAATGAAATACCAAGGAGCTATATGGGCTGTCTGACAACACCATTTTTTATCAAGTCAAAACATGGCTTTACCCTCTGCCCCCAACATGTTAAAAAAGTATATAAATTTTTCTAATAAGTTTAGCACATACAACAGGTACACACACAGAGAAAGCATGATTTTTTTTCTTTTTAGATCTATTCATTGTTCAGGAATATTTAGTATAGATAATGGTTACAAGATATTCATATTTTTTAAGCAGAGAATTAACTACACACATCCCCCCCCACAAAATCACCTTTTCAACGTGTGAGGACTGATGTACCTAGTGGTTCACAGAAACCGTCAATTCCTCCCGACATGCTTTAAAACTTTTCACTCTCCAATTATCTGAAATGAAGTTAAGCAACAGCCTTGAGAGGAATTAGGAAGGACTTCCATTTTCCACCTTACCCCGAGGCACTCTCAGGATTCTTCTCATCCCCCTTTTATTGATCTTACAAAAACGTTTAACAATGTGTAACAAAACAAGGTGGAGAAGGGGAAAAAAATAGGGCCAAATAGGGTCATATCTAGTGAGTTTTTAAATGCACGTAAAAAATGCAAGAACATGATGTGTCCCCTTCTCTGGAATCTTTCCATATCTACTGCCTATGCACAGAGTGTCTAATTCTAATGTTTGCAAGTCAGTCATCCAAATCATCAGATTTCAGCAATTTTAGTAAATAATTTGTCTCCCCCATAAGAAAAAACAACAGGTAGACTTAATTAAGCAGTCTCTTTTAGGAAGGTGATATATAGAGAAAAAGGATATATATATATATAGATACATATATATATATATATAAATTTTACCTTTCAAAATAATTTGATTTTTACGTCTGCTGTATAAAAATGTATTATATTTTATTATATATATATTTATATATAAAAACCATCAGAGCCAATCTTGTGAAAGGAGAAGGGGGGGGTGGCATCTGGAAGATTACACCAAGAAAACGGGGCTTGGGTGTCTCCAGTCAAAAGAACCAATTTCAACTATGTCTGTGGCCCTGTCGATCTAGCCGCTGAGGGTGGTGCATGCAAGGTTTGCAGAGCGGGACTGTCTTCTTGCAGAGGGAGGGGGAAGGCTTTTAAACAAACATCCATCCCGGAGTCTATTGAGCTGGTCTTCCTTAGGACAGGTGGTACATGCCATATCCCACTGGAGTCGCATAGAGTCCGACGGGCGGGATGGGGAGCACAGGTCTATGGAAAGGGTAGGACGCGCCATATAGGGAGGCTGCTTGCAGGGGCGAGTTGATGGGGAAAGGGAGGCTGAAGCCAGAGGGCAGCATAGGTTTTGCAGCCATTTTCAGCTTTTCCAGTTCGGCCTCTTGCAGTCTTTTCGCCTTGGCTCTTCGGTTCTGGAACCAGATTTTGACCTGTGTCTCTGTGAGGTTCAGAGAGCTGGAGAACTCTGCCCGCTCTGCGATGGAGAGGTACTGTTTCTGGCGGAACTTGCGCTCCAGAGCGAGGAGCTGGGAGGTGGTGAAGGGTGTGCGTGGCTTCCGATTGGTCTTGTGTTTCCTCAGGGTGCAGGTGGTGGGGCTCATGTGTCCTAGGGAACAGAGAATGGGGAGTGAGTTAGCAAAAGAAAGTGGCTTTCTCGCCAGTTGTGTCCGTGGGGGCGGAGGGGGGGGTCTTCCCTCTTCACCTTTCAAAAAGGTACCTCGGTCAAAACCACGTGTGGTTGGATTTTTTTTGGGGGGGGGTGGGGTGGGGATAGAGAAGGACCATACTTAAATGGATAAATTGTTTTTTTAAAAAATTGAATCTTTTTCCAAAAGTTTGGGAGTTTTATGGTGTAACAGAACTTGCTACGTGGAAAACAAACAGCATTAGAGATAATGAAATATGGACAGACCCCTCATAAATCAAGAGAGCTGAGGGTTCTCTGAGAAACAAAACCCCATCTCTTCTTGATATCGCTTATCTTAAAAATGGGGGGCTGGGTTCATGATAATCCTCACATCCCTAGGACACTGAGATAATCACATATGAGAAGGAAAATGAAAAGGGTCTTATGAACTGGGTCCATCCCCTCTCTGCACCAGGAGAAGTTGGATTGCATCAACATATTTATGAAGGATAATCGTGCCGATAAGGTCTGCAGTAAATTAATAGCATCTATGGATTGGTGAGCAGCCTCATGCAATAAACAACCACACAGCTGTCATTCCCTCCAGTCTACAGATTATAAAACCTGAACATCATTTTACAGATCTGGATGTGGGATAACTTTCTTGGCTGGGTGCTTCTGTAATATAAACTTTACTAAGAAGGAGGGGAAAATTAGCTCGCCCATAAATGTAAATGTCAGGGGAAATCACGCTGCCTCCTGAATTGAGAGCATGTGATGACATTTTAGCCATCTCTCCTACCCATTCTATGGTTTGGAGGCAATGTGTAAATGATTAGCTTGTTGTTGGAATTTAGAAAGAAGGAATAACAAGCAAAATAAAGGTATGCCAACAGCATCCAGACTCCATATTTAAAATGGGTTCAATTATAGGAAATCATAGGACAGGGCATCCTTGTAATTCCATAGCATCAACTAACTTCGGGCTTTTCCTTAAAGGAAGCTGGGGTGGAGCTGAGGGACAGATGCTAAACAATTCATTTTCTGCATTTGGCTTTTATGAGCTATGCTAATTTTCCAAATGTAGCCACCATAGTAACTCCAAAGCACTCCGAAGGGAGAATGTCGCATTTCTTGTTTAGTTACTTTGGTGGCCCAAGAAAGAGTTTACACTTCATACTTGAAGGTGACACAGCACAAGTCCCAACCCAGCCTCCATTTCCAATAAGAAATGGATTTGTCCTAATGTGTCATTGTTAACCATCACTTTTAAATGGCTAAAAAAGAAAGAGGTAGTGGGTTCTGCCGTCAATCAAAAAACAGAAATCTGGGAGAGAGATGGGTAAGAAACTACCACAGGAGAGTAGACTTTTGCATATGCTAATCCCTAAGTAAGCCAGAGAGCTGGGGGTGCCTACTTCTTGATTTACAAATAAAATAACAACAATCAGAGACTCAGGGACCTGTGAAATTCTCATCCTTCACAAACGTGACCTGGCTAGCTGGGAGGACCCAGTGGTCACAGCTCAGATACCAAGCTCCTAGAATCTACACTTGCCTCTGCTCTACGTTTGGAAGCGATTCTGTGCCTGGGCACGGTCATTCTGGCTGCTCCTAGGGGCTGCAGTTGAATTATGAAATCCAGGCGACGGGATCTCATGTGTGTATCAAAGCTTCCCTCCCAGCGCACCTCTCCCCACCCTCCCACTCTCCTCCCCATTTTAAACCAGCCTGAGAAAGGGTGCGATTGTACAAAGCAGAACAGCATTTATCCTACTGCCTCCTGACAATAACAAAACCCGGGCCAGGGCAGGTGGCTTCCTCCTGCCCCAGGCTCTGTCGCTAGGCTCCCCCGGACCCACTGCTCCTACCACAGGGCTCCTGAGGCCATCTCCAGGCCCAAAGCACCAATGACCCACTTTTTAAAAAAAAATTAAATCCTTTCTCAGAATCTCCTACTTTCCTCATGGAAGGGTCACATCCAGGGCCCACGGCTGCCTTACCTTCGGCCCTGGCAGGCATGCTTACAAAACCCCAGGAACCTAAGAAAATGGAAATGTCTGACCTCTGGACACCACTCCCTGTGAGGCCTGAATCCTTGATGCGCAGCTGGGAATTGACCTAGGCCTAGGAATACACAGGCACTCGATATCTGTCAAACAAATTAGATATCTGTCAAACAAATTAAGTCCCTTAAAGTTTCTAAGCCTCTATTTCACCATCAATAAAATGGGTAACTAATACCAATCCTACAGTGTGGTTCAGAGTACCAAATTTTAGAATGCCCAGAGTCTTGTCTGCCATCAGATAGGTGATCATTAAACGTCCCCAAGTCTTTCTTGTCAAGCCCAAACTCGACGTGTGCAGATTCCTCTGAACTCTGCTGAAATGTCCTCATCTGTTACCGGGAGGCCAGCTTTAGCCACACGGAGATCAGATAAGATAATACGGTGAAAAGTGCTATAAAGTACTGTGCAAACTTGAGTTTAAATTCTTTGAGTCCTTAATCTCCACGCCCTTTGAATCTTTGGGAGTTTCTAACAGGGTGGAGAGAGATGCCAGAGGGGACAGCCACTGATGCCTGGTTATATGGCCTTGTTTTGTTCACAAAATACTTTGTATCTCGAGTTTTCCGGGCTGATGGGAATGGGGTAAAATGTGATGCTCCTAGCTTTCGGAAAAAGTCCCTATGCAGGCACCCTCTCTCTCACCTTTCCTAGAGGTAGAGTGCAGATAGAAAAATCTTAAAGGCTGGGAGACAGAAGTAAAAGGAGCTACAGGGAATGGCTTCTCCATATTGCAAAAGGACCCAGGGCCCAAAAATGGACGTAAACGCTGGAAGAGAAAGCAGCTCTCCTGCGACTCTCTGTTCTCCTTCCTCATTGGCAGGAAGCGGGGTGCAGGTGTTCGGCCCTCTGCTTGGTCTCTCTGGGGAGAGGGATCAAGGTGGCCAGGGTTGGGGCTTGGACACCAGAGCCCCTTGCCCAATTCAGCCATTGTTGGTGACCTGGCTCAAGCAAGTTCAGTCCTCAAAGTATGCATGTCTGAAAACTGGGATAACCACAGGTCCCGGGCTTCTGCCCACACTTCGGGGTTCCAGCGATGATCGGGATCTGGTGAACTAATAAGCATCACTTTGTAAACTCAAGCGCTGCTGGAATGCTGTTAATTATTACTCTGAGCCAAGCGGAGCCCCACGCTGCTGACCCCAGCCCGCTCCCGGCGAAGCGACGGCCTGGCCGCCGGGACGACCGGGAGACATTTCCTCGCCGCATAAGTCTCTGCCGCCATCCCTCCGTGTTACCGTGCTTCGATACCCGCGGGACCAATGGAAGATGATCATTTCTACCCAAAGTCGGGTTAGATTTTAATTAGCTCATCTTTATAATGAGGGCACACCTCGCAGGGTTGTGAACTTTGAAAGACAGTTAGACACTCTGCCTCTGCCTGGCATATATTCCGGTGCTCATTAGACTTGGATCCTTCTTCATTCCCCAGACTGAGACCCCGAGGGACAGTGAAAAAAAGCGAAGTGGCCTGAGTGCAGGGCTGAGGGTTAGAGAAACGGATACGCAAGCGACCCCGCAAACCCAGCTGGGTTCGCCCTTCAAAGATCAGGGCGTTGGCAATTGTGTCGAATATTCTGTACAGCTAGGGGATCCCAAACACGCGCTGCGCGGATATTACCCAGAAGGTATCTTGGATGCCACGGGCGCGCTGAACTCTGGGGATATTAAGGGGCCAAGAACTTGTCATGCTTGCTTTTCGGGGCGCATAGTACAGAGGAGTCTCCGTACCCCTAGCTTGGAATACTGACCCCCAGTTCCCTCCTGTACCCCGAGCACCCTCCTACCCCTTGTCCCGGCCTCTGCAGGCACTCACTTGGCGGCGGCGAATATCTGCCCGGTTCCTGCATCCATGCCGCTCCGTCTTCTGAATTTTCCGACTTGACCGAGGCTGTCTCGAAGGGCTTGACCAACGGCCCGGGGCTGTGCGCCTCCCGGACGCTGTGTCCGGGCAGCAGAAGTGGCCGCAGGGTGGCCCCGGCGGAGGCGCTTTCGGCTGGCAGTGGGGAAGTCTCCTTGGGCGGCTTCTTGTCCGACATGAGCGCCTCCACGCTGAAGGGCAGGCTGGAGACCTTGACGCGGCGCTCCTCCGCGGCCCCGTCGGCACCCCCAGGCCCCGGGCCCGGCTCGGCCACCATCGCCGGGCCCTCCTCATCAGACGAAAACAGGTCATTGCCTTTGGACGGAGAAGCCATGACTTCTCTGCCCTACGTAGCTCCCGGCGCGCGACTCCGCTGGCTACCAGGCAGCTGCGACTCAAACTTTTTTGGGGGGAGACGGGAGGGGCGCACCGGCAGCCGTGCCTTTCCTCCAAAGGGAAGTGAGAGACTCGGCTCAGCCAATCCGAGCCGGCCCTGGCGCTGACGCCACGGACGCTCGCCTCCGATTGGCTCTTCCGGAAGAGGCTGGGGCCTTTTTTTTTTTTTTTTTTTCCCTGTTTGAAATGAATTAGGAGTTAATTACAGGAGCAGTCAGCAGAGTTGTTATCAGGCGATCCCTCAAGGGTTATAATCACGCCGAAACTGAAAAGTCTAAGGCGTAATTAAGACCGATTATTTAACAGAGGAAGTTCGCGGAGTCCCATTTCTTCTCTCTATTGACCCCTCTTTTTAAAAGGTACCCCGCGCCAGAACATGTTTAAAATCTGCAACTGACATTGCAAAAACATTTATGAAGCTCCTACTATGGGTCGAAACTGGGCGAACGTAACAGTTTTAGGGGTCAGCACTGAAAGCAAGGGCCAGCATCCCTGCTAAAAGAAATACTACATGCATGGCGCTTAGAAAAGCAGGTATTTCGCTATCAGCAAGTGCCCAACAGCGTCCGCTATTACTATAACTCCCTTAGGAGAGGGGCCGGAGCGAGCCAGAGAGGTAGGTGGTCACGGCTACCCTTTCCCAAGTAGTTCCAATTGGAAAATTTAAACCAGAGCTTTCCATCTCTTCCACTCGAAAACAAAACCAGCGCACTCTTAGAAACTTGGAATCCTCGAGTTTTCTTTTCCCTGAATCTCCTCTCTGGACATCCGGATCCGACCTTTTTCTCAAGACTGCGTGCATTGTGTGTTCATGAGTTTGTCTGAGCCTGTGTTTGTCGTGTGTTTGTTTGGGTACCAGTGTTTGCCTTCAAGGCGGAGGAGGAGTGAGGAAAAGGCATAGATAATATCTAGTGCTTCCCAACCCCCCCCCCCCACACACACACCCTTGCAAGTCTCAGAACTGGGTGCCAAGTTTGCCCACCCCGGACCTGTGTATCTTTTGGGGAAGGACATTTTTATTCATTGCACCTGGTTAAAAAAAAAAGTATAGCTATCCCCACCCCACTTCAAATTATACCCTGGGTAATTACATCCCAAAGCCTTAGTGATGACTGTCTCAGTATGGGAAAGGGGAGAGCACGTGAACTTCCAATGTGCAGAGGCCTCCAATCTCTCTGCAGGCCGCTGGGCCAACACCTATTTCTTCAAATGACTCTTTCCAGGCTGCAGCTGCCTTTTCCTATATCTGAGCGATTATCCCGCAAGTGATGAGGTGAATAGAAGTGACCCGGCTCAGGGACTTGCACACAGCAGATGCTTGCTAAACAGTTCCCAAAGCCTTGGAAGGAAGGGACACTGTTTTTAATTACTGAGATGACCAGAGCTTGGGGCTACTTCCCCGTTCAAGACTTGTAGAGACTTGACCCCCAGATCCACTTCCCAGAGCACCTCCCTTCACCCCAAACCTCTGCCTGGAGTGAAAGTGTGCTGGCGGCCTAGGATAACCAGAAAAGGTGTTATCTGAATCTTAGAGGATAAAACAATCTGCATTGGCCACTTAGTTCAATTTGATTAGAAATGGTCCTGAATAAAAGTTTAAAAGTAAAGAAGTTCTAACCACAGCCTTCTAAAACCCCCTTCTCCCACCACTATCAACAAACTGGAAGTTCAGAGAAAGTTATTTAAAAAAAAAAACTAGGAAAGTTATCTGGAGATATATGCCTTATGCATTTTCCCCTTGAGTCATACTTGATGATAGTTGGCTTGATATGCATCTCAAATACAGTACAGGTAAACCCAGATTAAGTTCTCTGCCTCCTAGAGGAAACCAGCAAGGTGCAGGCTACGTATTTTGGAAGCAAACCTGAAATTCGTTTAGCCCTCCGCTGCCAAAACGTACCCAGCCACTGTTTGCTAATTGTTCTTGAAAACTCCTTGTTAATATGTGTCAATTAGGGGGCATGCAAGCTCATTCCTGGGTTTGGTTTTTTTTTTTTTTAATTAGTACTAATAGGGAGAGCTCTTTTATTTTGATGAACTTTTCTGGGAGAGGATAAGGTAGGTACCCCTCCCTACTCTCTGGTCCTGACGTCCAGGCAAAGGACAAAAATTGTAAAGCCAGAAACGAGAAAATAGTAGAGATTAAACAAACAACTGGTGTTCCAAGGGAGGTTGCCAACCTCTGGCCATGAACAGGAGAGATGTCCTGGGAGCAACCAGCCTGCCCATCTTGTTTTCTGCCTGCTGAGGTTGGGACAATTCAGGAAAGGGTGTCTCTTCTGCTGTGAAAAGAGTGGAACCTCAACACAGTTCTAGCCCTTTGTGGAAAACCCCGTCTGTGCATTTGGTGCTGCGTGAGCTGCGTTTTCAGAATATTGTATACACCTCTTCCTGGCCGCGTGACCTTGGTCGCGTTACTTCCCCTCCCTTAGCCTAATATTTTTTTTTTCCTCTAAAATGAGAGAGAACCCCTAACCAGGATGGCTCTTGCGGCAATTCAGTTCAAGGGGCTACATAAGATAACTAGCAGGTGTAGGGGATCCAAAAAAGCTCCACCATATTATTGTGTATCAAAAGCAGCAACAATGTATCGAATGCTTTCTCTTTGCCAGATATCCGAAATGAGGCACTTCGCCCCCTTTCACGGAGTTCACGGTGGGTTCTTTGTAAAATCTCTGGGACTGAGAATTCGGCTCGCCCTGAAAAGTTTATAGTCCCTTAGCGGAGGTCTGTCTTTGGCACTTAGGGGACATTCAGTAAAGGTTAGTTCCCGGTGACATATACGCAGGCAGAAACGTGAGGTTCCAATCAGAACTCAGTCACCACTAAGCGTCACCTCTGCTTTAGTACCTGGACCTGTCCTCCATGATTTCATTCGTTTCTTCCAACACATCGCTCCGGGCAGAAATTATTTTCCCCATTTTACAGATGAAAAGCCTAAAGCCAGGAAGCGCTAATTCTGCGGCCGGGTCACGCAGGTAGGAAGTGGTGGACCCGGGCATCTCCCCTCGCGGCACCGGCGGGTGCGCGCAGAGCCGCCGCACTCCACCTTCGCGCGCGCCCCGGGCATTTCGCACGCGCCCAGGCCCTGCGTGGAACAGCCGCGCACGCGCACCGCAAGTCCCAAGACGAAAACCGTGAAGGACAGCGCGCGGACCGCGGCGTCTGCAACCTCAGGACCGATCGCTGGATCCCGGCGGCTCGGAGGAGGCGGGGGAGGGGCGGAGGAGGGGGCTGTAGACGGGCCAGGGCTGCGGGCAGGCGCCAGGCGCGGGGAGATGAAAGGCGGGCTCCGGGGGAAGGGGCTGCGCCGGGTGACCGGCTCCAGCCGCGCCGGGCGCCCCGCCCCCTCCCCGCCCCGCCCCCGCTGCCCGGGGCAGAGGCGGCTGCCCGCGCCGGAGCCGCGTTAATTGCTCTCGGCCCCGGCACTCAGCCTGCGCGGAGCCGGGACAACCTCGCTCCAGGAGGAATGACAATTCGCCCTAATGGGACAACCTCGCTCCCAGAGGAGTGACAATTCCTCCTAATGGGCCGCTCGTTAGCAGCCTATTCTCCCGAACCCGGGTATCAGAAGCGGGCAGACAAGCGGGCGCCAACGTCCGCCTGGAATTCCACAACACCGCTCCCCCACCATCCCCCACCTTGCCCCAGTCCTTCGCTGTGTGACCTCGGGCAAAAGGCTGCTCCTCTCTGGGCTCATTTTTCTTACCTGTGCAGTGCGGAGTAGGAATGGGGACGATCAGACCTCACTAGGGCGGGCATATTTCCAGGCATTTGAGAGATCACTTTTCGAGTTACAGAGCAGGAAGGCGAGTAGACGGGCATTCGGGGTCGCTGCTTGAGGTTCTTGGGGGGTGGGAGGTGGTGCAGATCCGTTGCTTGTGAAGTTCTGGACGCTCCAATCAGTTTGCTATGGCCCCCGCCCACTGAGTTCAGGACCCAGTCTGAAGAGAAGGGACCTTTGCCAAAGCGCTACACAGATTACGCAAAGCTACCTGAAGCCTGAGCTTTCATGGCTCCCCATTTTACAGATGAAGAAGTCGAGGCGCAGACAAGAGAGAGGTTGGCCTGAAATTCGCTGTGGGCGGAGTCTGATTCGACAAGGTCCCCCTGGAAGTAGCCCACAACGGAGACATCCTCGGAGGAGGGGGGAAGAAATGGAGGCAGATGTTGTGCCTCTCTGCGGGTCCCACGGCCTCGGAGAGGAGTGGGCCAGTTCATGGAGACGTAGTTGTTTCTGGCCACAGCAGGTGTGAGGGTTGCAAAAGGGGAAAGAGTCGTAAGTTCCGCGCTCCTTCAGTAGTTCTGTATTCAAATCCAGGCCCTACTTTTTGCCATTTGCCACCATCACTGCACTGGGCGCCTTAGTAACCTCTTTTAGAAAAGATGCCCAGTATATAGGGTTGCTGGTGAGGACTAGGTGAGAAGCCTTATAAAAAGCAGGTAACACAAGAGTGTGGCTGTCTCAGGCACCCCACCCAGGAGTGACTGTAAAGGTTCTGCTTCCAGTCTCCTGGAGGGTTTAAACAGGGCTGAGCCAGTTATTTCCTGTGGGACTCTGGATAAATCACTTCACCTCTCGGCACCACCGTTTCCTTAGCATGGGAGTGTCTAGCGTTCAGTAAATGTTGGCTGTTATTATCGTTTCTTAAATCCCTGTTGATAGTATTTTTTACCACCCTTTTCAATAGATCTGCCTGACATCACACACATCTGGGATCCACTGATACAAAGCTGGATAATTTGAGGTATGAGAAGATAACTTTTTTGAGCCTTTTTTTGCCCTCTCTGCAAAATGGGTATAACTACCCACCTCTTCAGAAGGAAGGAGATTGACAACTCTGTCAAGTGAAGGATGGGGATCAAGGGAAGAAGAAATGTCTAGACAGACAGCAAGGAGTATCTCCCGTTTCCCAGACCTTGGGCACAGCTTGCTGGCACCTTCCCAATCCCGGCCTGCACTGGCAAGAGGTTCCCACAAGCAGGGCCCAAGCCCTGATGTGTCTGCACGGAAAGACCCAAAAGGCTCCCTGGAAGAGGTGGCCCCAGGAAGCTGGGTGGCTGCAGTTCTATGGAATGAGTCCAGACATCCAGGATAGCACCAAGGGCATCTTGCCCAGCCATTCACATATCTCTGCCCGCCCCCACCCCCTCCCTTCTCAGTTTGCCCATCTGTAAAACCAGGAAAACTACCCATACTGAACTGGGCTAAGATGAGCTTTAAACCACTGTTCAGCTCCCTCCTATACCTTAAGCAACCCTGTGGTGGAAAGGCCCTCATTCCTCCTTAAGGAGGAGAAAATTGAAGCTTAAGACTTGATAAGAGTTTTCCACAACTAGTAAATACCTGGCAGAGATGCACATCAGGGTTTGGCTGATTCTAAAAATGTCTGTATTTTGCCTGAGGCAAAAGTTGCTGTAAAGGTGGGAGGAAAGGCATCTGCAGTTGTTCACAGCCATGAAGTATCTACCATTTCCATTTTCTTCCAATTAGACAGATGGAACTGTTGAGTCTGGGATGGGCTTAATTAGTAGCTAGGGCACACAGAGAAAGCGCATGCTGCATTATGGATTCCCAAATAGTTCGGCAGGAATCTGAAATCTCTCTTATTTAGTGGCCTCCAAATTGGGTTAGATTCAAAATGCAGTTGACTGGGCATGGGCGAGGAGGGGAGAAGGAAATTTGGGGAGTTACTTAACAGACATAATTATATTTTCTGATTAAGGAAAATAGAATCTCTTCCAACTGCCCCACCCCCAGTTGCCTGGTGGGGAATAAGCAAGATTTGTTTTACCTTAAGGATGAAGACAATTAGAAGCAATTATTCAGAATTCTGTTAATCATTTCTAGGGGAGGGGTTGGGGCATTGGAGCTGAACCCAGAGCTTGTGCCAGCCTTGGGAGGGGGTTGCAGGCTACACCCCTCCCCGCGGTGATGCAAAAACAGTACACCTTGGGCTTCCCTGGTGGCGCAGTGGTTGAGAATCTGCCTGCCAATGCAGGGGACACGGGTTCGAGCCCTGGTCTGGGAGGATCCCACATGTCGCGGAGCAACTAGGCCCGTGAGCCACAACTACTGAGCCTGCGCGTCTGGAGCCTGTGCTCCGCAACACGAGAGGCCGCGATAGTGAGCGGCCCGCGCACCGCAATGAAGAGTGGCCCCCGCTCCCCACAACTAGAGAAAGCCCTCACACAGAAACGAAGACCCAACACAGCTAAAAATAAATAAATAAAATAAAATAAAATTTTTTTAAAAAGCCAGACCCTTAGCTCTTTAAAAAAAACAAAAAAACAAAACAAAACAGTACACCTTGAGCTGAAGGCTTTGCAAAGTGCTTTCACAGCCAGGACTTACTTGCTCCTCAGGATCGCCCTTGGGCGCGAGATACCCTGCTCTTTCCTATACCCCACAGGCCTCGGCTCCTTGAGTCCAACACCTCATTTCACCAAAGAGGTATCTGCAGCTCAGAGAGGCGTGGCCACCTTCCTGAGGTCACAAAAGGAGTCTGGTGGGAGAGCACATCAGTTCCGTCCCGGAGCCGCCCTGCACCTTCCAGGGACCCTCTGAAGCACAGACCCAGCCTCTCCAGGTCTGGATCCAGAAAGGTCTGATTTCAGGGTCCCTGGGATTTGTCATATGCCCCCACGGATCTGTGCTAGGTGCCCTGAATATCCCCTGACACAGTGAGGGACACAATAAATATTGGTTGAGTTAACGAATAAGTTCGGGAATGGAAGCAGTGGCAGAGACCGTAGGTACCTCTCACCCGGCTCGGAAGGTCGCCTCTCCCAGTGACTAGGAATGAACCTTGAATTGTGAGGGGTAGACTCATGTGTCTGAACAATTGGAACCGACACTGGATTCTTGCGGGGAGGGGTCGGATTTTTAAATTGTCCCCAAAGAAACACTGAAAGCTCATTTTGCCCCAAACCCTTAACTTGCTAGGCTTTCAATTAATCTCTACCTCCCCCCCTCCCTCGCCCATCCCTTCACAGATGGAGAAAGAGTTGGGGAGATTGTTGCCTGCCCAAGGTCATGCAGCAACTAAGTGACCCAGTCAGCATTTGACCCCCGGTGCATCTGCCTCCAAACCCCAAACTGGTTTCTCTTTATCATCCTCCAGATCGCACTTCTTCTGCCCCTGACATGACACAGGCAGAGAAACTCAGCATCCTGCTGTTATCTTCTCGGCTCACTTTAGCAATATCTTGACTTTGTGGCATTTCCCAGATTTCCTAAAACAAGAGCGTGTTTATACTATAGGAAAAAAGGAAAAAGAAAAAAAAAGACCTAAATGTATTCAGAAAAATATAAACTCATAGTTTCTCCTCCTCCTAATAATAGCAGACAATACTTACTGAGTGCTTAGTACACACCAGACCCTGTCCTAAGCACTGACGTGTACTCACTCATTCAATCCTCACAACCCTATTTGGTAGATGCTATTTTATCTTCATTCTACTGAAGGGCAATCTGATTCTCAGACATGGAAAATCTAGATAAATATAATTTCTCTTTAGAACTGTGCCTGTGCAAAGTGCATTTTCTCCCCATCCTCTACCTACCTTCCAACCCTAGAAAATAAGTCACCATCATTTAAATAGAGAAATGAATTTTATTAGACCCACAAACTTTAAATATACTTAGGCCTTCCTCATAATGCTAATTCTGTTCATAACTTAAAAGTGCTTGTGTGTATGGTAGGTTGATAAAATTGGCACGTCTTCTCTTTTCCATCTCTTTGCAGCTCATGACTTTTTGCAAATGGATTTAGTCTTTGTGGGGAGGGTGGGAGAGTGAAGAGAAAGGACCTGGGCCTCGGCCAAGAACAAGGGTCCTGAGCCCCACATGTCACTCACTTGCTGGGTGACTTTAAGCAGATGCTCCCCCTCTAGGGTCCCCTATTCACCTCCCTGGCAAATGAGGGGAGTGTAGTTGCCTTTCCTGTCTCTTCTGGTTTTGTAGTTCTCTGATAAAGGAGTGTGTGCTCCTTGTTCTCTCTCCCGCCAGCCAGGCTGCCTGAGGGGTCCAGGAAGGTGGTGGCAGAGGGTGGGAAATATCCCAGGCAGTAGGGGACGCTAGTGGGGACCCCCATTTATCCTGGGCCAGCTGTGTATCCTGGGGCAAGTTCTCCCCCCTTCTCTGAGCTGAGCCTCACTCTCCCCATCAGACAACTGGGGCTAAACATCCTTATTTCAGGGTGGTGGGAAGATCAATGGGCTCGTGGATATAAAACTCTGGGAGAGGTTAGCCCCCTCCTGTCCCCTGCTGCTGGTCTCCTGTGTGAGAATAGAAGAAAGTCTCTGACTCAGCAGATGAGAAGCCTGGGAGGAAACCTTGTGGATAATTGTTAATGATACAATTAGAGCTGACACTGTTGGTGCAGACAATTGCAAAGAGGCTTACAAAAATGATGCTTGCTAAGAATCCTTGGGGCCTTTGGGCAGCCCAAGGAAGCTTTGCCCCGTGGTGGCACAGCCCTTCCCAGAAAAAGAATCTCAGAGAGTCCCCTGGACAGGACATGAAGTAACATCTAGGCACTTGACAAGAAAGTTATTCCCTTTTCAGTGATCTGATAACCCATTATACTCAGGAGACTGTCTCGGCACAACGTTAACACCTCGGCAATGATTGCTAACCTCCTGTGGACCAAGCACCAGGCCTCGGTCTTAAGGAGGCAACAGCAACTAGTGAGATAAGGACAGTCTTACTTCCATTCTACTTATTTTCAGAGTGAACCCATCTACGGCTGGTAAATAATACTGTGACATTAATTTCCCTTTACAAATCATTTTTGTTGTTGTTGTTTTAAAACGAGAGTTTAGTTAAACGTTAATTAAATAATACTACTGTTGGTATTGGGATAAGGCCAACAATCATAACGATTGTTCTTTGACAAGGGAACAATCGTGTAGGCGGATGCTTGAAATTCAGGTTAGCACTGATTTACAGAAGAGAACACTGCATTTCCAACAGCACCATATCTAGATGGAATCCTGCTCCACCTCCTCCTAGCTGGGTGGCCGTGGGCAAGTTACTTCCCCTCTCTGGACCTTGATTTCCTTATCTATAAAGCTAGGGGAATGGTGATCATTCTGATCTTCTAGGTTTGCAGGAAGAATCTACTCGAGATAATAGATAGATGACCATACCATGTTGGAGATATGGGGTTGTTTGTATTATTAGTAAACAATGAATGGGAGAATTTGGTCAAAGCACTAGCTTATTTACCCTGGACCTCGTTATCTGCTAGCTTAGTAGTAATTGTAAAAGAGGGGAAGAATTCTTTGAAAGCTGAAGGTTCTATTTAAAAATCACTTACCCTTGTTTAATCCATCTTCAGTGTCTGGATATTCGGACTGTCTAACAAATACTTCCACAATATTCAGAGAACTTCACTGTACTCTGTAGGCAAAATTCAGCTCCTCTAAATTGCAAACAAGGCAGAAAATGATTTTTCCTTTGTCATTTTTGTAAATGATGAAATGCATTGCCTGATCTGTCGTTTTTTTCATTTCTTTCATCCTTCCTCTTTATTTCCCTCCCTTCCTCCCTCCTTTCCTCAGGCAGCTGTGTGCTGAATTAGTGCCACGCCTGGAAAACAGACATTACCCAGGCAAGTTCCTGCCCTCAAGAGTCTCCCACTCTAGTGACAAGATAGCCTCATCAGTTACTCCATACAAATGTCAAAAGGACTGCCCCGCAGCCAGATTCATCTCGCAGAATTCTTTCACTCTCACAGTGCTGTCCCGAAGACGGTTTAATAAAACATCTGAATACGTTGCCAACATTTAAAAATCAGGGGACTTTCCCTAGAAATCTGGCATTCTGGCTTCTCTGTATCAATGTGCAGGTGAGTGGCCCCAGGTGTGTTCTCAAGCACTGATTCTTTTTGAGATGAGACATGCCTTCCCTATGCCTCACCAGCCAGAGTGTAAACCCTACTATGGGATATGATGGGATGTGGTTCCGGAAGGTACAGGGGAGCTTGTGGGATGGTGGGATGCCCAGAGGGGGGACTGACCCACTCAACCTTGGGTGTTAGGGTTAGGCTGCTGGAGGAAGTGGCATTTGGACTGAACCACCGAGGGTGTTGCCAGGTGGAGAAGGGGAGAGAGTTGCTGGCAGAGGAGATAGTATGTGAAGAGGGACAGGAATTGAAATGACCTGTGACTTGTGTGTTTGAGTTTCAAGAGGCTCAGGAAGAAGCGGTGGGGGTGGGGGGGCGGTGCTGGGGGTGCAAACAGGCTAGGGAGAAGGGTGGTGGAGGGAAGAGCCGCACTCGGGGAGCTGCAGCTCAGCGGTGAAGGGTCTTTCTTCTTTTTCTTTCCTTCCTTTTCTTTCTGTCGTCTTTTTACTAAATTCTTCGTTTAGAATTTCAAAAGCAATAGATATTCATGATAACCAGTGAAACAAATCAAAGATAAGTAAGCAATGAATAATCGCTCTCATTTTTTTTTGCCATCAACATAAGTAGGATGAACAATCGTGTATCCTTAGACACTCCTAATTATATACAAACACAAAATAGCATACAGAAAAGTGGAAATTGATGGTGTTTTGTGTGTCCGTGTGTGTGTGTGTGTGTGTGTGTGTGTGTGTGTGTATGCGGCTCTCTCTATGTAACTATCTGTGTGACTTGCTTTCTTGTCTAATTCATATCACAGACATCTCACCGTCCATTCTTTTTATGTTTCATAGTAAGGCTATATTAGAATGCATTTCACCATTTCCTTCTTGACGGACCTTTTTCCCCCCAATTTCTCCTACTGCCAAAAATTCTTGAAAAAATAATCCTTGCAAACCTTCATCCTCACGCTGTTATTTTTAAAGGTTTAATTTCTAAAAACTGAGATTGCCAAAGCCAAGTGTGTGTCTTTTTCATCTGAACAGATATTGCCGAATTATTTTCAAAAAACCCTTTTCCGGTGCACATTTCCTCTCGCAGCATTCGTTTCTCCCCCAGCTCTGCCAGAACTGGATAGCATTGCTCTGGTTTAATTTCTGCCACAGAGTGTTTTTTGAGCGAGAGAGTAATAGAGCTCCACATCCCTTTGAGAAACTCCCTGGGGAGCATTATGGAAAATGGGAGTGGGGGGGTGGGGGAGATGCTGGAAGTAATAGGACCAATGAGGAGCTTGTTGCAGGCTTCTGGGAAGAGGGGAGCAGCACTGAGGATGGGAGGATGAGGAGGAAATGGAGAGATGCTGCTTAGAGCATCCCAGGGCTAGAGGGTGCCCTGCTGGCATCTCAGGTCTGACTGCATGGTAAGGAGTGGGAGTACACCCTCCTGCTGTTTCTCATGTTCCTAGTGGCCACCCCAAGCGTCCTGTCCTCCAAGTTCAATTTCAATAACCTCACATGTCTGGAGCCCTGGGCCAAGGCAGCGGGCCACTTAGAACAGAAGTGCTCTCTCACTCGGTCGCTCAGGGCCTGGGTGGGCAGGGCAGGGCAGGGCAGGGCAGGGCAGGGCAGGGCAGGCAGACAGACATGCTTCCATGCAGGGCGAGCCTGGGAGCCAGCCTTGCCAATGAAATCACTGGTGAGGTCACAATTTAGGTTGATAATTAGCAGCGTTGTTTCACCTAATCCTTACTGATTTGCTTTTGAACCTACGCAGCACCTAGCGACAGGTGTGTTAGCAGCATTCAAAGGCTTGGATTCCTAGAAATGGGCTAGACAGTTCCAGGCTGCTGAGGGAGGGGTGGGATTCCTGCTAATGTTCCTGGGGCGCCCCTGAGAGTTTTCCTCCAGCTCCCATGCCCCCCCCCTCTCTCTTTTGCTCTGTTGCTCTCTCCCTTTGTTGCCTAGGCTCTTTCTCCCCTACCCTGGCATTGAAGAGCAGACTTACTTTCTCATAGGCCCCTGTAGTGCCTGAAAGGCCCTGGGAAGCTCTGGATCCCAGGGATGGGGCCATCTTCTTCTAAAGGGTTTCCCCAACCCTAAGGGAAGCTGGAGCAGTGATTCAGGGCCCCGGGAGAACCAGAGATTGTCATCAGTACAGGACGGCCTGTACAGTGTGTTTGCTCAGCCCTTAAATGGTCCAAGAGAGTGCGGTAAATTTTCTTTGACCATGGGTCCATCTGACCTCGTAATTAGCTCCATTCTCTAGGGAGCACAATGTGGGGAATTTGGATCTAATCACTGAGGTTTCTACCCTTGGCATGACCTCATAACTGATTCTTGAACAGTCACATGGACCTCCAAGCTCATGGGCATCAAATAGAGGTATTTAGCAATCCTGGACATGGATTAAAATGTGAGGGGTGGAATGGAACTGATCCATCCGGCCTTGACAGTGGGTCCTCAAACCAACACTCAGGTCACCTCTTGGAAGAAGCAGATCTCATCTTCTCGTTCATCACCTCTGACCTGGCCGTGGCTGCATAGCACTAGAGGAAGAGTATACACCTCAGGGTCACTCAGACCAAAATGTGGGGCTGTGTGACCTCCGGCAAGTCACTTAACCTCTCTGAACATCAGTTCGTCATCTGTAGAATAGGGTGGTAAGGGTACTGACCGCCAAGAGCTCTTGGGAATATTAGAGGTGAAGGAGTGCAGGCACCTGCCACAGTAGGCACTTAACTCATAGTGACAATTTTTGAAAACCATTGGCTAAAATGACAGAGATCAATTGACTCTTTAAGGAGGAGGAGGAAAGGTGATGGGAACTGTTTTCTTTGCTGCTACCTCATTCCATTTCTGAGGCTGGCTCTTGGTCACCTAGGCAATGCCAGGTCATGGAAGCCAAGCTCCCCCTAGAATGTGTGCCCCTGTGGAGGCTCCAGGTGGGGTGCCCTGCCCCCAACCCGCTATGAGATTTGGGTTGTTCAAGTGTGTCCCTTGAGTCCAGGGGAGAAACTCAGGCTGAGCCATTGGCTGACACTGCAGTGTCAACCCTTGCTATTGGCAGAGATTGTTGGGACATGGGGCTTAACTCTCACGGTAAAAGGGAGCTCAAAATCAGTTGATGTCACATTAAAACAAAAAAGAAAGAAATCATTTTTAAATTAAAAATTAAGTTAAAAAACCCAGCAGAACTCCAAAATCAGTTGGTGTCAAGGGGAAGGGAGGTCCTCAGGTTTGTTTATAAACAGAGTTAAATAACTAAATAAAGGGGAGAAGAAGAGGGGAAGCAGCAGAGTGTTTGGGGGGCTGACCTCTGTTTTTCATGGAGAATGTTTCCCATTACGAGGGGAGAGGCAGGCCACCCATGGGCAGAACGAAAATATGCAGACGGGAGAATAATTGGGGGTGTCAGGGTCGTGGGATAATCTGTGAGTTTGTTTTCAAAATCTTCTTAAATGTTTCGTTACTTTTATAATTGAAAAAAAAAGTTTAAAAAATCAACTCGAAGTTGAATTTGGCTGGAACCAACTTACTCTGTTGGTGTGATTTCCCATATCATGTGTCCTTCCTTTTACTCCAGGAAAGGACCAGGGTGGTTTTTGATTTGTATTTCTTTGCTTCTCTAAAATCCATTTCATATCTCTCCTGCATGATCAAGTTTAGTTAGAATCTGGGTACCCATTTCAGAAGGGGTTCCCTTGCCGACTGGTTACAGCATGTGTAGTGGTAAGACCTGGAGGCCATGTGCTGCCATTCATAACCTTGACTTCATCTTCCCTATTTACAGGTGGGGGACCCGGAGACTGGGAAGGAGTAAGCCATTTGTCCAAGCTTAATCAGCTGTTATCAGGATATAATAGGTTTCAAACTTCTGAGTTTGTAGGTTCTCTTATAGCCCCAAACATTTCCCTTTCTTGGAAGGCATCTCCTTCTAGAGTCTCCCAGGCAATATGGGAATCAAGATAGTGTTATTTACCCCCCTCTCTCTAACATGAATCTGTGGGACCCTCTAAGAGCTTCAAAGGGGGCAAACGTATAAAAATCTCTCTGAGCAGAAATAGAGACACACACGTAGAGAACAAATGTATGGATACCAAGGGGGAAGTGGAGGGGGGTGGGATGAACTGGGAGATTGGGATGGACACATATACACTAGTGATACTATGTATAAAACAGACAACTAATGAGAACCTACTGTATAGCACAGGGAAATCTACTCAGTGCTCTGTGGTGACCTAAATGGGAAGGAAATCCAAAAAGGAGGGGATATATGTATATGTATAGCTGATTCATTTTGCTGTACAACAGAAACTAACACAACATTATAAAGCAAATATACTCCAATAAAAATTAACTTAAAAATAAAATAAAACATATATTAATGAAAAAAAATATCTCTCAATCTCTCTCACACTTGCAGTCAACCAAGCATTTTCACTGTTGAGAAAACCCGAGTGGCATAAAAGCGATTTGGATAGAAAACAAATAAAACCCTGGTTTGGGAAGGAAAGCCAAAATTCCTCATTATCAATGACACTGCCTCTGGATAAACATTTAACTAATCCAATTCTTCTTCCTTTCTCCCTGCTTCCTTTGACTTTCTCGGGAGCCACAATGGCCCTGTTAGAACAGACGATGTTCAAGGTTTCCATCACAAGGCATGCTTTTCTGGGGTTTATTACTCAGCTGTAGAAATGTGCTCTAGGCAAAAAGTTGGCATTAAGTCTCATCTCTGAGGTAATTGGTGGGGATTTTTTCAAAAACCTTTTTTTCTTTTTACAGACAATCTTGGAAAGGGTAACAAAAAACAAATCAAGAATTTACTGTTGGCAACTATGGGGTTTCACCCCCATGGGTTTTCCTCTTTAGTTTGGTTTGTTCTGTATTAATTTTGTTCTCCTCTGACCAGTTATTTGGAGGCAAAGTTATAGAGGCTATATCCCCAGACGTTCATCATTCATCCATCCATTCATTCTTCCTTTTGCAAATCTTTACCGAGTGCCTACTACACGCCAGACACTGTTCTAGACCCTGAAGACACAAAATATCCACGCGGTCTAAGCTCTTATGGGGCTGGTGTGCACACACACTCACGCACAAACCTCACGTGTTTCCGGACCGAAAAAAAATTCAATTTGCAGTAAGTGGTTGGCGTGGAGGAAGAACAGGGAAGGAGGTGCAGGCATGGGGGCTCTCATTTGAGAGAGGCTGGCCTGGGAAGGCCCTCCAAGTAGCTGACATTTCCTCTAAGACTTTGAGGTTAACAGGATCCTCATGCCAAGCCTGGGGAGAAGCCGGGGAGAGAGGAAAGCACGCATGAAGGTTGGAAAGAGCGTGGTGTGTTTGAAGAATACAGCGAAGGCCTCCTTTCTAGACAGCATCGAATGGGGGGGGGTGGGAGATAATAGTGGACACCTGTGTGGGCAGCGGGGGCAGATCAGGCAGAGGGATTTCAGCTTTTATCCTAGTGCAAGGGGAAGCCGTGGAAAGATGCTCAGTAGAGCACGAAGTGGATGAATTCTATTTCTGGAAGGTCTTCCTGGCCTCTGTGCAGGAGGCTGCTGCGGTTGCCGGGTTGTGGGCCGGTCCTAGAAAGCAGCGGCGGAGGGGAGAGTGTGGGATGGAGGGTGGTTGAAGGGAGACCTGGACACGCCCTGCTGGTGGCAAGGGGGAAGAGGGCTCGGGGATGACCCAAGGTGGTGGCGTCCAGCTGGAGCCAGGGATGAGCATGGTGCCATGACCCGAGGTAGGGAAGGAGCAGGAAAGGTGAAGGGAGGGAGATGTGAAGAAGGACTCCCTGGCTTCTGGTGCAGCCCAGGGTCGTTCTGATATTGACGGGTCCTGAGACAACGAGACTCACTCTGGATTCACTGCACATCACGCATCCGTTTTGAGTGAGGATCCCCAAGTGCCTTATAAATAGTAGTTAAAAGACATGGCATCCCAGATGGGCTGGTATAATTATCACCATTCAACTAAAGAGGTAAAGAATATTGTTCTTTGGCTTGGTGAGGAGAAGACCTTGTCAGATCTGTCCATGGGCCAGTGGAGAATAGTAACCCGCTCTGGGTCCAGGCTGGACAGGTGCTAAGCCTGTAAAATGCACTGTGAGGTGTGTGCAATTAACACCCGTATTTTACAGATGGCAAAACCAAGATCCAGAGTTTCTTTCTGGGCTTTCTAGCCCAGGAGGGACTCAAACCCTCTGGGATTCCAAGCCAATCGTATTTTCACTACTCCTATATGCTGCCTCTAAATAATTGTTCGTTACATCTGCAAAGCATTTTAGAGTTTACAATGCATTTAATGTTACAAAGCATTTAAACATGCATCACTTTGTTCATTCCTTACGATAACTCAGCTAAGCAGGAGGTGCAGAGGTGACTAGCCCCATTTTATAGATGAGGAAATGGAGGCTGAGAGAGGAGGAAGTAATTGCCTATGTTCTTATAGCAACAATAGTAACTCACATCTATATAATGATTTATAGCTTGCAGAATGCGTTCTGGTTTTGGACGTCACAATAGCTCCATGAGGTAAGTAGGCCTGGTATTATTATTATTATTACTATTATTATCCTCATTATTATTAGTAGCAGTAGTAGTATTGATAGTATTCCCATATCACACATGAGTAAACTAAGATTCAGAGAAGTTAAGAAAGAAGATGAGAGATGAACATTTATATGTCAGACCCAGAGCTAGGTACCATGGCTATGTTATCTCACTGAATCCTAGTAGCCCTCAGGAAAATATTTGCAAAGGCCTTCCTTCATTCATTCACCGATTTATTCATTCGTTTGATTTACAGAGCGCCTCCTGTGGATCAGTTACTGTTCGAGGCACAGGGAATACAGTAGTGAACAAAAGAAAATCCTTGTCTTCACTGAGCATGTATTCTTTTGGGTGTGGGTGAAACAGACCATAAATAAACAAGTAACTATATACTATATGAGATGGCACTCGTGGCAAAGAAGGAAAATAAAGCAGGATAAAGGTAACAGAGAGGTGTGTGATGTCAGATTGGTGAACGTGCTCAGGAATGACAGGGTGGTCTGATTTGGTGACAAGAGTAGAGATCTGAGTAAGGCGAGCAGAGAGGGCTTTCAGTGGGGTCTTAAAGGATGCGTAAGCACTGAAACGCTTTAGTGGGAAGCAGAAGAGAAACGCTAGTGTGATGATCACCCTGGTGAGAGCAGCTTCTCTAGCTTGAGGGTTTAAAAGGTGCCCAGACTGTTACAGAGTCGCTTCAATCCTAACCCTTCCAACAATGGGATGTGGGTGTTGAGGGAAATTGAGGCTGAAAGGTGAACTTCACTGTCTCATAGCTAATAAGTTGCAGATTCAAGGCTGGATCCCGCCCCTGCCTGGCACCAAGCTGGCGCTCCTGCCCATCCCACGTCCTCTGTGTGAAGGCTCAGGAGGAAGTTCAGGGAGTAAGGGGGAGGGTGATGGGAGTGCAGCCATGGGGAGGACCACACCCTTCAGGACTTGAAGGTCAGGATAAGAACTGGGGATCCATCCTGAAGGTGGTGGGAAACCAGGGTGCGGGGATGTTAAATAGGGGCAAGACAGAAACAGGTTTATGTTTCGCTGAGAGCACTCTTTCTGGAGAGGGAAGGGGAGCATCTCGGGGCTCCTGGGGCAGCTGGAGGGATGAGGGTGCCATTTACTGAGATGGGGAGGTGAGGGAAGGGGGGCCTCTTCTCTGCCAGTCCTCCTGTTATCCTGTCTAATGCCAAAGTTTCTAAACTGGAGTCCAGGACCAGTTTGGGGGTGAGGAGAGGAGAATGCCTGTGCAGCTGGATGGGAAAACATTACATCTTTATTTTGGTTGTCCTCCGAAATGCATCATTTCTTTTCATTATAAATGTAGGCAACAACCCAGAGTAGCACTACCAGTAACTGTGACTTTGTCACCTGTAGTGTTTTCAGGTCACTTTACAGTTGTTATAGATATATTGAAACTTTGTTTCTACTATCGCTACTTCAAAACTTTGAAAGTCAGCACCAGGTGGTGTTGACTGATACATTAACAAAGAAACACCAGTAATAGCACATTGCAACCTTTTGATACCTATATTTAAATACAATTAAGTGGCTTTGTTGTTTGATTTCATTCACTTCAAAACATATCTTTGAGAAGACATCCATAGGGTTCAGCAGCTGCCAGAAGGATCCACCACACACAAAAAGGTTTAGAACTGCTGAAAGGAACCCACCAGTTTCTTGTGCATCTTTTACCTTCAATCCTCTGCATTGGTTCCGTAAGAGACAGTAGTAGTGATTCTGGCCTGGAGGCTCCTGGAGGCCGAGGTCTGGTCTTGTGCAAGTCCTTAGGCTTGAGGTTCATGGCTAGAGCTCAGGAAATGTTATTTTAATTTGGAATTGATGTTAGCCAAGGGTTTTCCCTCACATCTGGATTTCTGGCTTTTCTTACAGAATCAGAAGGTCTGGTAACTCTGGGCCCCTCCACCTCCCATGGCACAACGACAGGGGTTCAGAAGCAGCCAGCCCTGTGGACGGAGTGTCCCTCCCCAGTTCACCACAGCTCCCAGGCACCCAGGGGTACACTCCCCGATAAGCCCCAAGGCCTTTGAGGTTTTGGCCCCCAGGTTGGGGACAGGTGTGACTTGGGGATACCTCCAAGTCACATTCCAACTCCAAGGGGAAACTTAAGGGCAAGTGGCAATTCACTGAACTGCTGCCGGCTGCCCCACTTTAGGACAGAACAGCTGAGGCTTCTCCAGGCCCAACTGGCAGGTCAGAATGCAGGCAAATCCTGACCCCAGTGTTGCTTCTTGCTGCACTGAACTTGCTCCCTGAAAACCTTCCCATTGCTTCTCATCACAATGAGAATATTGTCCAGGCTCTGGAGAAGGTCCCGAGCACCTGGGCCCTCACTCCCCTGCCAGCTCCTCCAAGCCCTCTTCCTTCTTGGCCTTCAGGACAAGTATAATCTCCTGGGAGGGAGGGGTTCCCTGACCACTCTCCAAATTTTGTGCTCCTGTCCCCTGCCCCCAACACTCAAACACTTTCTTGCCATCTCGCTTTCTTCTCCTCAAAGCTCTTGCCATCATCCAAAAAGGACGTTCCTAACTTATTCCTTTACTCTCAGCCTCCTACTGGCACGCAGACTTCACAGAGGCTAAGGCCGGCCTGCTGCCCCATCATGAGCTTCCAGTAAATACGGATGAATAACCAGACAGCAGATGGAGGCCTTCTGCCATCCTGGTCCCGCACCTCGTCTCTCTCTTCCCTCCATCCCTCACCCAGGGGTCAGAGTCAGGCTCAGGGACTGGATGGAGATGACCGTTGAGTGACTTACTTGGTGATTTAAAAAAGCTGACTTTTAAACCTTTGTCAAGATACTCTTGCAGTAAAATGTTGTGCCTGCCGCCGCCTTCCTGGGGGTCACTGGGAAAATCATTGAACTTTTCTGCCCCCAGTTCCTCATGCATGTCCCAGGGATAAATCACACTTTCCTCCTGGGGCCATCTGCCTGTGACCATGAAAGGCCCCAGGCCCGAGAAGTTCCCACCAGCACCTGAGCACATAGTAGGTGCTTGACTAAATACCTTCACCCCTTCATTCCCCGTCCCATCCCCCCCCTTCCCCTTTTCATTTGGAGCTGGAAGAAAGCGCGTCAATCACAGGATAATTTATGCAGCATGATATGCCTTTATTATTCCACGCTGAGTCGGGGCTTCTACTGTCCAATGAAGGTCAAAAGGAGGTATGGCTTTTATCTCTCCAGCAACTCTGGAAACACAGGGGGGAAGGGGCAAACTCCCAGAGGTTTCCTCTTGAAAACAAACAGATCCTCTCCCCTGCCCTGAATAGCTTTCCTCAATCAAAGCTGTAAAAGTCTGCAAGCAGCGGGACTTTGCCCTGAGCCTGGAGGGGGCTAATAAAGCATTGAATGGAGAGAGTGACCCCTAACTGGCAGAGGGGTCCCCGCTGGGCCCGGGCCCGCGCCGGCTGCCTCATGGAGAATCCAAAGGTCACGTGTCATTAGTCAGTGTCTTACAGCGACCCTTTCAAAATTATCGATAAAGGGGGAAGGCGACCCTTTCTGTTGAGAATCCCCCAGACGATTTTCTTCTCTCTTTTCTATCTTTTTTTTTTTTTTCAATGTTGGAAAAGCTAGGCTGCGACATCTTTTTCTTGTTTGCTTTCAGAGGCAAAAAGAACCAGTTTGAAATCAGGAGTTTCATGCTTTGGGAGACATAAAAGTCAGGACCTGGTGCTTTTCTTTTTGATGCAGTTTTTCTGTGAAGCCTTGGGTCTGAGAAGCCACTCGATTTGGGTTCCCATGAAAATTTGTCTCGTTTTGTCCTTGTCCTCAAACTCTTCTCAACAGTTCTAAAAACTCCCAAGGTGTATCTTTCCTCCTTCCTAACCTCAGTTTGGCCCAAGGCCTGGGACCTCTGTAAAGACATGAGGGGATGCACATGGTGCTCAAACAGCTGTTAACCTCTGGCCATCTCCTTCTCTTCCGTGACTCAGTTTCCTCGTTGGTACAGCGTCCCAGGCCCAGGGACAAGTGACCTGGATGACCTCAGTAGGGTCTGAGGAGCACTTGAAAGAGATAATCAGCCCTTCCTCCAATGGGAAGAATGACAATGATCTTATTTCCTTTATTATTTACTTAGCCCTGGCAGGCAGTTTACACCTGAGGCCAACATGGGGTTGTGGTGGCATTAGTCTTTAATCCATTACGCTCGGATTGCTTCGATGACATTCCTAGGTAGTTGTTATATTGCTTTTTATTTGTTGTACATTTTGTGAAGTAATTAAGGGCCACATCATACCTCCTCTGCAATGCCTGCTGCAAAGGCAAATCTTGATGCATGCATACGGGTGTGCGTGTACATGTGTGTGTGTGGGCAATATTGGTGTGTTGTATCCTGCACTTAGTAGAGAAGGTGGGAATCACCTGGAGTCAAAAATCCTCTGGGGACTTGCTTAAATCATTCACAGAGCACTGCCTCTGTAGTTATGTGTGTATAACACTGTAGAGGAATAAACATGTACACAACAGAAACAGAAGCAGCAGCATGGGAACAAATTCCTTTTGCTTTGGACATCAGATGAAACGCTTGGCTGGTATTTAGAGGACAGGTTATATGAATATTTTTTAAACACTAGAATCTTGTTCCTCAGGGCAAGATGCTCAGAGGCACCCCACCCTATTTAAATCTCTCGTGTTAAAATCGAAGTTGAGTAAGTTAAATGCCCTTGTCATGTGACCTTCACAGTAATATTTTTTTTTCCACTTGCCATTTGTGGGTATTGGGTTACTTTAACTCCCAGTAAATTAATATTCCCACATCTCATTTGTCTCGTTGGAGGGGAACAGTTCTTGTGCAGGCCAGCACAGGCCACAGGTAAGCCACGTGATTTTATAAAAGCGATGACATTGAACCACAGTGGTACGTGTGACTGCGGGATGAGATTTCCCCCCCACCTCCAGCTGGCAGCTGCCTGGTGGAGAGCTCAAGGCAGGAGCTCTGGGGTTGTTGCCTCTCCCTCCAGCAGAAGAATTCCTGGAGAAGGAACAGGGGCTGCATCATCGTCCTGCCCCCGGCCATTATTGGGCCAGGATGTAGCACAGAGCAGGCACCCGCGAACATTTACAGAATGAGAGCATATGAAAAAGGAGCCTGGCCAGAGGCTGGGGGAGGGTGGGGGGAGGGGTGGGCAAGTGGGGGGGTGAGGTAATAGAGGTATGAGAAGGGGAAATTAGCAGGGAAAAAAAATGGGGAGGTGGGGCTGTGAAGGCACAGCTGTTGTGTTGAAGAAACAGCTAACCAAACTGAGATCATTTTGAAAATGAGTGATTCAAGGTCAGAACCTGTGTGCTCTCAGGGTTCCCTGACTAGAATGCTGGATTCTGCTCCCTTTCCTGACCTATTGGGGTCTCTCCACTTCTCTCTACCCACGCCGTTTGCTGCTTATTGCCTCTGCCTGGTCTACTGCGGGGGGCTGCAGGCCCGTCGGGGATGAAAAGGAAGATCCATTTGCCTTCAGTTCCTCTGGGCTGGACCAAGGCTTGGCCAGAGCAGCCACCCGGTGGCTTAGTGTTTGGTGGACAGCTTCTGAGTCCCACTGGACTCTCTGCTCACGAGCATTTAAGAGCCCACCAGAGGCTCTGGCTGGCTTGACATCAGGGCCTCCTATGTTTTCCAGTTGTCCCCAGAGGACTTCCCAAACCAAGTCCCTAGCTGCAGGAACTCAGCCTTGGTCCCTTCTTGGACATCGACCGGCCTGAGAAATGGGGCCCAATTGGGTTTGTCCTCCTGAGAAACAAGACCCTAGGGTTTCTGGATGCCTCAGTTTTCCCGCCTATAAAATGCAGCTTTGTCATACTTCCTACCTCATAGAGCCATTTGGAGGATTAAATGAACAAATGCATGAAAAGTGCCTGGCACAGAATTAGCTGCTATTATTATTGCTATTGCTGATTTTTAGTTTGTTTTTTACTTATTTTATTTTCATCTTTACTGTTTACTATTTTATTTTATTTTATTCTTACTGTTTGTTATTTCACTTCTTATAATGATTTCTATATTTGTGATATTGATTTTGACTCTGTGTGTTCTTTTTATTATTGATAACCAGCTGTTATGATGGTGATGCTCAATGGTTACATTTTTACCAGCCAGAATTTTTTTTACTGTCAGGCAGGAGTATGACATACAGCAGTATGATTATTTACTGTCTCTATCAATGTATGCATCAATCTCAAATGGTCCTGAGGTGGTCACATACGATGCTTAAATATCTTTCCCTGCTCACCTGTGGTGGAGAATTTATACATTTATTTATTCCTTTATAATATTTTTAAAAATTATTTTTTATTTTTTAAATTAAAGTATATAGCTCATTTACAATGTCATGTTAGTTTCAAGTGTACAGCAAAGTGATGCAGTTTTATATATATATATATATATATATATATACACACACACACATATATATATACATACATACATATATATGTATATATACATACGTGGGTATATATATTCTTTTTCAGATTCTTTTCCATTATAGGTTATTACAAGATATTGAGTATGGTTCCCTGTGCTATACAGTAGGTCCTTGTTGTTTGCCTATTTTATATACAGTAGTGTGTGTGTATATGTTATCCCTAAACTCCTAATTTACCTCACCCTCCACCCCCACTATCCCCTTTGGTAACCATAAGTTTGTTTTCTATGTCTGTGAGTCCGTTTCTATTTTGTAAATAACTCCATGATTTCTTTTAAGTCACACAAGAGGCATCAAAATGTGACATGCCTCATTTGGCTCTGTTGAGATATTTTAAGAGGACACAGTTACCAAGAGTAGGGGGACAGCGTCACCTGCGCGCTGCACCTTGGCTTTTTCCCATGTGGAATGTGAATAATAACAGTATCCAATTCATGGGCCTGTTAGGAGACATAAATGGAACATTGTAAACCTGTTAGCACAGAATGGTTCACAAATGTCAGCCATCGTTAGATAAGAGATGGTTCCTGGGACCTCAGTTTCTTCCCCAATAAATGGATGTGCTGCCTTACCATGCCTTCAACCCCTGAGGATCTGGGCTACCCAGTAGTGGGGAAAGTGTCCAGTTTTTGGTAAGTGCTGCATCACTACCAATTCCCCCCTTCCTCTCACTTGCTCACCCTTGAATCCCCAAGAGCCCTTGTGAAAGAGAAAAGGAGAAAATACCCAGCATGGCCTTGCCCACTTACAGAGGCTCATTCCCACAGGAAGCCCTGAAGTATTAGCCCAGCCAACAGAGCATTGAAGTGAGACAGTAAATGGTACCCATCACTTCAGGAGCCAAGGAGACAGCAGGACTTTTTTTTTCTCTGGGGGATTGACACTTTATTAGCATAGAGATAAATAAGGCCAGATAAGAGTCTTCTGGTTTTACATCTGGGGCTCTAGGAACTTCGTCTGGGAGAGAAAAAAACATGACGTTTCTTGCTGGGGCGAACCCCAGCTGGGAGGAGGGAGGCAGGGGCCCACCAGGATGTGCAGCCAGCAGCTTCCCAGCACGGTGGGAAGCAAGTTTTGACAACAGCAATGCTAATTGATTAAATGTTCTCATCAGAGATTACAGGGCAGAGAGTGATCATATTTTTATTTCTTTTGGGAGGGGAGGGCTTTCCTTTCCTTTAATAATTCTATTTATCCCTGTATATTCTATCCCAAACTACAAGAGGCCCCGGTTAGGTTAGGTGAGTTATTCCTGGACCCTGAGGCTAAATCACTCTTCATCCTAAATAATGTTTACTACAAATGACCTTGTGCAATTGCCTTTGGTTTTCTGGGTTTGATTGGAATTTGAGCCTGTAGCTGGCTGGGATCCTGGACTCTGGGTCATAGGATGGAATCCTGGTTCTGCTTTATACTGGTGTGTGCATCAGGGAAGGGATTTGTACTCTCTGGGTGGGCTTGACTTTTCTTATCTGTAAAATGGGGATTTAATATATCCCTTTCTTTAAAAAATTACTGTGCAGGAGCAGGTGGGGGGAAAAAAAGCTTTCTTTAAAAAAACAAACAAAAAAACACAAATAAAAACCTGTGGTGAAAGACACTGTTAATATAAAAAGGCAGCCAGAGACTGGGACAAGACATTCACAACACATGTATTTGACATAGGATGTGTAATCAGAATATATAAAGAATTATTTCGACTCAATGATAAGAAGACAAATTTAAAAAATGAGCAAATGATTTGGACTCTTCACCAAAGAAGTTATGCAAATAGTAAGCCCATGAAAAGATACTCAACATGATTAATCATCAGAGAATTGCAAATTAAAACCACAATGAAATACCACACTACACACTCATTAGAATGGCTAAAATTAGAAAGACTAACAATACTCTTGTTGGCCAGGGCATGAAGCAGCGGGGAACTCACACACACTGCAGCTGGAAATGTAGAATGGTAAGACCACTTAGATAAACATTTTGGCAGTTTTTTAAAAATAAAATTAAACATATTCCTATTACATGCCCTAACAATTCTACTCCTAAGTGTTTACCCAAGAAAAACTTGAAAACGTGTACAGCAGCTTTATTCATAATAGCCAAAAACTGGAAACGGCCCAGCTGTCCATGGGAAGGGAATGGCAAACTTGTGGTATACCATACAATGGAATACTACTCAGCAAGAAAAAGGAATAAACCAGAGATACAGGCAACAACATGGATGAATCTCAAAAACGTTATGTTGAGGAAAAGAAGCCACACAGAAAAGTATGTACTGTATGATTTCATTTCTATGAAGTTCTAGAACAGGCAAAATGAAGGTACAATGAAAGAAATAAGACCAGTAGTTATCACTTGGGGATGGTAGGAATAGTTTGGAAAGGAGCATAAAAGAACTTTCTGGGATGATGTTCTCTATGTCTGTGTGGGCAGTGGTCTCATGATTGTGTACAAATTAAATGAGACATCATTGAGCTGTACTCTTAAGTTTTGTGCGCTTTATGTACATAAATTATACCTTAATACAGTCATGTTAAAAACATAATCAGACATATTATTCTCATTATTGAAAAGAGAAAAGCAGACCAGTTACAATCCAACTCAATCTGGCTGCCCAGGAAATTCTCTTTCCTAAACTGACCCATTGGCAAATTCAATTCTATTTTATCTTAAAAAATGCATATTTTCAACCAGAATGGCTACAATGAAAAAAAAAAAACCAACAGATAATAACAAATATAGGTGAGAATAAGGAGCAACTGGAACTCCTCATGCATTGCTAGTGGGAGTGTAAATTAGTAAAACCACTCTGGAAAATTGTTTGACAATATCTGATCAGGCTAAACATTTGTATACCTTAAGACCCAGAAATTCCATCCTGAGTATATCACCATATAACTAAGTCCACATGTCCACCAAAAGACAGAGGCAAGAATATATACAGCAGCACTCTTTGTAATGGCTCCAAACTTGAAACTATCCAAATGGAAGTTGCAGTGGAATGCCTAAATGGATTGTGGTACAGTCATACACTGGAATACTACACAGCAAGGAGAATGAACCAAATGCAGCTACACACAACACTGTCATATGGAGCAAAAGAAGCCAGACTCAAAAGAATACACACTCAGAATCCCACTTACATAAAGTTCAAAAACAGGCCAAACGAACCTGCAGCAGAAGACATCTGAACAGTGGTTGCTCTTGGTGTAGGAGGTGGCAGGAAGTGATTGGGAAGGGGGCACACAGAACCACTGTGGGATAAGGGAAATGTTCTATATCTTGATTGTGTTGATGGGTTCCACTGGTGTATACATTTGCCAAATTCATCAAACCATGCTTTTAAAATGGTTGCATTTTATTGTATGTAATTAGTACTCCTCTAAAGTTGATTTTTAAAAATACCCATTTCAGAGGTTGATTGGAAATTAACTAGCACATATAGCCTCTTGAGAAATATTATTTCTATCATCACTGAGAAGCGTGTTGAGAGCACTGAAAGGGTGTTAGTTGATGAACTGATAAATATCCCTCTCCCCCAAATTAGAGACATAGAGATGAATTTGATCCTGGGTCTGAGAACTTGGTAAAAGGAGTCAGCCTTGGAGGGCAGGGTGGGGAGAGGTTTTAGATAGGGCCACAGGAAGGGAATCAGTCAGCCTACCTGCCAAATCAGGTTTACCTTTCCTCCTGGGGACCCACAGCACTGCATTTTGAGATTGGGGTTCAAACAACCATCCTTGCTGTCAGGTCTGATTTTGCCTTCCATCCTTTTAAAAACACATTTAGTTGTATGTTTTTGCTTGTTGGATAGTTTTTTTGTTTGTTTTTGTTTTTGTTTTATAAAAATGGTATATGTTCTTTCACAAGCAATTGTAAAACAGAGAAGCAGAAAGAAGAAAATAACCCCAATTCCCACTCTCTAAAAATAACCACAGTTAAAGTTAGGTGGATTTATTTCTAATCTTATCTGAGTGTAGATTCTTTCTTGCTATGGTTGGGATCATACTCTAACATAAGCAATTTCCACACCTTCATAAGCTTTCTGCCAATGCCATTTTAAGGTACAGAGCATGCCCCGTGGTCTTATTAAATAACTCCTCCTTCCTGTTGTAAATTTTTCATTATTATAGCTAATTTTAAAATGGTTATCATTATTCAGAAAGTTTTTTCCCCCTGTGATTAATTTTCTCAGAATAAAGTGTAAAAAGAGAATTATTGTGCTATAGGAATATTTTTTTTTGTTATGTTATACTATATTTATTTATTTATTTTATTTTTATTTTATTTTTACATCTTTATTGGAGTATAATTGCTTTGCAATGGTGTGTTAGTTTCTGCTGTATAACAAAGTGAATCAACTATATGTATACATATATCCCCGTATCCCCTCCCTCTTGAGCCTCCCTCCCACCCTCCCTATCCCACCCCTCTAGGTGGTCACAAAGCATGGAGCTGATCTCCCTGTGCTATGCAACACCTTCCCACTAGCCATCCGTTTTACATTTGATAGCGTATATATGTCAATGCTACTCTCTCACATCATCCCATCTTCCCCTTCCCACCCCGTGTCTTCAAGTCTGTTCTCAACGTCTGCATCTTTATTCCTGCCCTGCCACTAGGTTCATCAGTACTGTTTTTTTACATTCCATATATATGCATTATGCTATAGGAATATTTTTAAGGCCTTTGATAGATAATGTTCTTCAAAAACTTGGCATCACTGTTGGTCACCAGCAGCAGCACATGACTTCTAATGTCATCACACTGGCAGTACTAGGTTTTATTTTTTTAAAATCATTTGTATTTGGAGAGGCAAATAATCCTTCCTTTCTAGTGATATTCTATGATTCCTTAAGACATTGATTATTTTCCCATATATTAGTCAATCAGCTGTATTTCTCCTTTTGGTAATCATCAATCATTGACCTTCTCCACTAATCAGTTAGGATCTCAGATTCTCCTTTTGTAGGACGATCACTGAGCCCAAAAGTGGGTAAATGACTATACTGAATTCTTGACCTCTCTGTGCTTTCTAAGATGAATCAGGAGTTCTGCCCCCAGCCCCCAAAGCACAGATTCTCAAACTTCATTGTGCACCAGATTCATTTGGGAGGGAGCTGATTTAACTGAAAGATGCCTGCACCCACCCGCTGAGATTCTGAGTTAGCAGGACTGTGGTGGGCTCTAGAAATCTGCATTTTTAATAAGTGTATCCCAAGATGATTCTGATGCTGGTGGTTGATAGAATGAGCAACAAAGTGAAAAACACTGCCCCAGAGGGCTGATGGTCATTATCATGATGGTCACATGGGCAAGGTGAGTTTGGATGATGAGGAATGAAAGGACTCAGTGTCACTAG
Organism: Balaenoptera musculus; assembly: GCF_009873245.2. Taxonomy (NCBI): domain Eukaryota; kingdom Metazoa; phylum Chordata; class Mammalia; order Artiodactyla; family Balaenopteridae; genus Balaenoptera; species Balaenoptera musculus. The sequence goes on along the minus strand of NC_045787.1, from coordinate 148,042,742 downwards.
AGATCGCCTAGTGTAGAGTAGGCACTCAATACAGGCTGATTTCATCGGTTGATGCGTCTTAAGTCCAGGCATCCAGTAGGTGCTCATTAACTATTATTTCTGCTTAGCGATTAGGGGCTAGGCATGCGACAGACAAGTAAAGACAAGTCACACCAGATAAATTTAAGTGGTAGGCAGACAATAGGTGCTCAGTAAATGTGTGTAACAAGCAGCCCTGTGACCATTAGGTAGCAGCGACTGGTCTTAATGCAGCCCAAATATTATTTCAGGGAGAATGGTGTCACTGGAAGGTTTCTTGGGTGCCTGGTCTAGGAAACTGAAGGAAGAGGTTAAAAGATCAACATACTTACATTCCAGGCTCAACCAGAAGAACTGGCAGATCCTGTGAGCCGGACTGTCTCCCCAGACCCTCAGGCTTGTGTCTCTCATTACGTGGTTTGCCTTTTTCTGTGGTTTTGCTGTTAAGACTTAAGCCTTTTTAGAAGCTCATTTGCCCATGGCAGCAGCCTTAGAAGGGTCCATTCCCTGGCCAATCCTAGCCAAATGCCCATCCCTGGGTACCCCCTTTTATTTCTTCTGGACTCCATCCTTCCATACTTCTGGAGATGAAGTCTTCCCTAAGACCCATGGGGAGAAACATAACTCTTCCCCGATGGAGCCCTCCAAAGACTTCTAGAATGGTACAGAGGTGGGGGTCATTCTTTGAAAGACGGAACGCCTCTTCTGGGGTGCTGTTTTTTTAATAGAAGAGCAGGATTAACTCTCTGATTTTTTTGTGAATTGAATGCATTTGGTGTTTTCAGTATACTCCTTGTGTTTGCCTGGTAAACAGTGTCCACAAGCCTTGTGGTCCAGCCAGTCTGCAAAATTCCATTGTCAGCCCTGAGGAACTCCTGAAAACACAATACTTCATAAACATTCACCACAGTGTTTCCTTATGAAATAAGGGAAATATTGTCTGTTCATGGAGGTGTTTGCACATAAGTTATACTGTTCTGACTAGAAATAGCATCCATGTGTGTCAGCCGGCTGTACCCCCTGCAGCTAAACTCAGAGATTGTCACAGATATTGGAAGGAATAAAGACTGGAAGCATGGGAGGGAGGGAAAGAAGGAGGGTAGAAAGAAACTATGAAATCCTTAGCAGCCAACAAAAGAGATGCCAAGAATACACAGTGACATAAGATGTCCACAAGCCATTTGTAATTGAAAAATGTAAGTTTTATAACAGTGCAAGTTCATTATCTCAGAAAAATATATAAACCCAGAAAAAAGTCCGGAAAGATATTTATCAAATTATTAACAATGGCAATCACTAATGCAATTCTAGGAGATTTTTATTATCCTTTAAAAATTTTTTCCATGTGTTTTCAGAAGTTAATACAATAAATATATTGTGCTTTTCCCGTATATTCAAAGTATATACCCAAAGAGTGTTAAATGAAAAATAAAGTTTTCCTTTCTTCACAACCGCCATTCCTAGTTTTCAGAGCTAAATATGCTTGACAGTTTTTTTTTGTTTTTTGTTTTTTTTTTAAATGGAGATTGCTTTACATGAGCTCTCTTTTTTTTTTTTTAAGCATTACTTTTCTTTTTTTAAATTAATTAATTAATTAATTAATTATTTTTGGCTGTGTTGGGTCTTGGTTTCTGTGCGAGGGCTTTCTCTAGTTGCGGCAAGCGGGGGCCACTCTTCATCGCGGTGCGCGGGCCTCTCACTATCGCGGCCTCTCTTGTTGCGGAGCACAGGCTCCAGACGCGCAGGCTCAGTAGTTGTGGCTCACGGGTCTAGTTGCTCTGCGGCATGTGGGATCTTCCCAGACCAGGGCTCGAACCCGTGTCCCCTGCATTGGCAGGCAGATTCTCAACCACTGCGCCACCAGGGAAGCCCTGCTTGACAGTTTTATTGTGTGTAATCTCAAAAAATTCAAAGCATAATAAAAATGTATGCATTAGATGTGTGTGTGTTTTTAACACAATAGTATCATCCTATATGCACTTATTGGGAAATTCCTGCTGCCTTATTCTTTTTCATAGCTACATTTTATTCCATAGTATAGATATGTCATAATTTATCTATGTAGTCTCCTCTTAGTGATCATTTAAGCCATTGATTGTGGGTTTTTTTTTTTTATTCCTAAGTATTATATTGTAATTTTAAAAAGGAAGGAAAGTAGGAAAGCAGGAAAGTAGTCAGGGATTTGATCACCAGGGGGAAATATCGAGATACAGAGCAAAGGATTACAAAAGACACAAACAGCCAACTGAGTGAGTAAAATAAAACTCAACAAACCAAAAATTCTCTAGTAAACTTCTTCCTGGCCCTGTCTCCTATCCCTCTGAGTGCCCATCCTAAGAGAATGGGGGTGTTCTTAATAACCCACTGACACCACAAGTCCCCAGAAGGAACAGTTCAATGACATTTCAGCAATTTCTTCTTTGAATCCAGGACACACAATTCTTTATCTATTGGCTTGCAGATATGTACCACCCTCTGGTAGAAGTGTTGGACGTATGGGTTTTATCGTTCAGGAGAGAGATCAATGCTTTACTGAATATCGGATTATGCAAACCTAAAACTTAATGTAGAGTCATCTCTTGAACATACAGTTACATACAGAGGGGAGTGTGCCTGACTTCACCTGGAAGGCTCAGAGCAGGTTTCACAGAAGAGGGCACAGTGGAGTTGCATCTTGAAGGATGAATAGGAGTTTTCCAGCTACAGACTAGAGGAAGGGCACATTAAGAAGATGAAATAGCCTGTGCAAAGACATAAGCATTTTAAGTAAGGTTTGTTTGAATAATGGTGAGTCAACTGGTATGGCTGAAATACGGGGAAGTGGCTGGAATAGCCTAGAAAGACAGGTTGGGCCAGGTTGTGAAAGTCTTTGAAGGCCAGGTTAAGATTTGATTTTTCAGTCTGAGGGCAGTGGGGAGCTATGGAAGGTTTCAAGCAAGGAAGTGACACAATAGAGATGATCACATTGGCAGGCAGAGTGGCTGGACATGGAGAGAGTTTGGAAGCAGGATGATAGACTAAGGCAAGACAAAGAACACTGGGAGTTTTGTTTCTTCCTTGGGGATCCAAGTCCTTATCAGGAGAGCTAGTAAGTATCCCACTAAGGATATTTCACTTTCAGGCATTTCTCTTGTAACCAAACTCCCATATAGGATAACATACACGGGCATTTCTTGCAATATTACCTATATTAGATGGAACTATATAAAATTGTTATTTTTGTAGGTCCAAAAATGGTCAAATATTGATAATTTCATATGGTTCAACTTAATAGCAGCAAAAGATCAGCCAAGACCTCAATGCTGATCAACAGGAAACTGGTCACTAGTGGCATCTGTGTGGATGGACCAGCTTTATGTAAGTGTGTGTGTTCCAGAATTATCTTTAAGATCTATTAAAGACTTACTGTTTTTTTTAAGATATGATAATAGTATTATGTGTATATTTCAAAAAGAATCATCTTTTAGCTATACAACCTGAAATATTTACAGTTAAAATAATACGATGTTTGATATTTGTTTCAAAATAGTCTGGGGCAGGGTGGGGTGGGCGGGAGGTGGGTGGAGATAGAGAATAAATGAGATTGGCAGAGAATGGATGCTCTTTGAAGCTGACTGATGGACACATGGGAATTCATATTACTCTTCTGTCTACTTTTGTATAGATCTGGCAGGTTTCCATAATAACATGTTTTTGAAAATGCACAAGGTAGAAAAGTCTTTAAAGAAAGCTGCTGGGCTTTCCTGGTGGCGCAATGGTTGAGAATCTGCCTGCTAATGCAGGGGACACGGGTTCGAGCCCTGGTCTGGGAAGATCCCACATGCCGCAGAGCAACTGAACCCGTGAGCCACAACTACTGAGCCTGTGCGTCTGGAGCCTGTGCTCTGCAAAGAGAGAGGCCACAACAGTGAGAGGCCCGCGCACCACGATGAAGAGAGGCCCCCGCTCGTCGCAACTAGAGAAAGCCCTTGCACAGAAACAAAGACCCAACACGGCTAAAAAAATAAATAAATAAAATAAATAAATTTAAAGTTTCAAAGGACATTGAGATTGGGCTATGCGACCTTAAAAAAAAAAAAAAAAGAAAGCTGCTAACTGTGTAAAAGGAGGGGATATATGTAAGTGTGCATACACACGTACTATATGCTGGTATAGGCATAAAATATTTTTAGAAGGAAGGTCAGGAGAGGGAGTTGTACTCTTTTTTACTTAAAAAAAAAAAACCAAAAAAACCCTTATCCATGTATTATTTTGACCCAGCAATCCCACTTCTAGGCATATATCCAGAGAAAACCATAATTAGAAAAGATACATGCACCCCAATGTTCATTGCAGCACTATTTACAATAGCCAAGACATGGAAGCAACCTAAATGTCCATTGACAGAGGAATGGATAAAGAAGATGTGGTACATATATACAATGGAATATTACTCAGCCATAAAAAAGAATGAAGTAATGCCATTTGCAGCAACATGGATGAACCTAGAAATTATCATACTAAGTGAAGTAAGTCAGACAAAGATAAATATCGTATGATATCACTCACATGTGGAATCTAATTTAAAAAAATGATACAAATGAACTTATTTGCAAAACAGAAACAGACTTACAGATATCAAAAATAAACTTATGGTTACCAAAGGGAAATGTGGGCAGGATAAATCAGGCGCTTGGGATTAACATACACACACCACTATATATAAAATAGATAACCCACAGGGAGCTACTGTATAGCACAGGGAACTCTTTTCAGTATTCTGTGATAACCTACATAAGAAAAGAATCTGAGAAAGAATGAATATATGTACATGTATAACTGAATCACTTTGCTGTACACCTGAAACTAACACAACATTGTAAATCAACTATACTCCAGAAAAATTTTAAAGTAAATAAATAAATAAAAAGTAAAATAAAAGCGCAATGTAAAAACAAACCAAAACGTAGACCTGCGTTCTATTTGCAGCTCCGCACTAACTCCCAGTATGTGCTGCCCTCAGTTTGCTCATCCAGAGACTGTAGAGAACAGTGCCTCCCTACCCGGTGTGGTTGGAATTGAACTAGAAATAACGTGGGCAGATTGCACAGCCCAGGGCCTGGAACAGGGATGGTTCTCAGGAATAATGATAACAGTGGCGAAGGACACATCATGAAATTGTATACGGGAAAGAAAGTCCTACGGGGCCTTTGGAAGGACCACGCGATGAAGTGTCCAGGTGTGATGCCCGTTTCATACTCCCTGTTTCCTTGCTCCTCGTTAGGCAGGGAGGCCGGGTTTCTGCCCCCAGCTGTCTCCAGTAATCAGATTCACGAGACCATGGCTCCACTGTACCCGTTACTTCCTACATGTGGACTCTACTGAAATCCCAGGCTCCTTCCTCCGGGGATGAACCCGAAAGCTGACTCAGCCATTTTTCCATGAGTTCATTTCTAGGGTGAGCTAGGGGCAGACTTTTGCAAGGGCCAGAGAGGACTTTGCTGGCTCACATTTCATCAGACTCTTCCATGGTGACGCTGGGGACGACCACAAACAGCCCATGCATGAATTCCAGTCCAGGGGAGGGTAGATTACGCCTCGGCAGATCGTTGAGGGTGGCTTGCGGGCTTCTGGGGTTGTTTGTCTGGCACCCGGACACATAAGAAGCCTGAACCTTGGCCCCCTTTCTCACCAATAACTCCATCCCCGCTAGGGTCCCCATCTTCTTACTCGCACCATGGGTCTCTCCAGGGCCCAGAAGGTCAAGGAGGATCAAACTAGCAGTGAGATTCTGAATCCGACAAGTTGATGCCTCTGGAAACTAACAGTGAGGGTTAGACGCCTTAGGCAGCCTCTAGTGAGAGATTATTTCCTCCACTTTCTTTATTTTTTATTACAAAGGGGATTGTAAAAATTCTTTTCTTTCCCTCCATAACTAACCACATGGATTTGAAATGGGGGGCCCCTTGGTGAAAAGGGGAATCTGAAATGCATGTCTGCAGAGAAGTATCATTTGGAAAAGGAGAGTGATCTCTGGAGCAGAACTTTCAAAGGCAGAAAAAGGCCACAGATACTTTAGTCACTCACCAGTTGATTTTCACAATCAAAAGCTCGAGGTGGGGAGGGAGGAATATCAATTGAATGAGCTGTTTGGCTTTGGGGACACAGATAAAGTAGGAGATGGGCTCGCTTCCCCCAGATTGGCCCAAGATGAGCCTCTGTGACAGGTTCCAAGAAGCCCAGGCTTTCAGGCGAAAGGGCTTGATTTCTCACTCCTGTAAATTATATAAATAATATAATACATATTACGTATTATTATATATTATATATAATTATAAGTGCCAACATATACTGAGTATTTACCTTGTGCAAGAAACTGTCTGTGATAAATTCATTTTACGTGTGTTTATGCATTTAACCCACACAACAACTTTTGAAGGGGATGCTCTTTTATTCCCATTTTATTGATGAAGCAGTAGAGGTACCCAGAGATTAAGTTCCCCAAGGTTACATGGCTGATGGTTAGCAGATCTGAAGCCAGGTCGGCAGGCTGACTCGCTAAACTGTGCTTAATCTGCAAAAGGAACAGAAAAGAAATGAACACTTTCCAAATGAGTCTCAGCACACTCTTAGGTGTCTTAACCTGGCTAACAGCTTCTCCAGCACCTGTGAGCTAGGTATGCTCACTCTTAGGTCTCTTGTGGTTACAACCACCGAAACCCAATTCAAAATGGTTTGGGGAAGATACAGGGGAACTTACTGGAGCCCATTCCTAAAACTACAGGGCAAGTTCTGGCTTCAGGCGTGGCTGTCCCCAGGACGTGGTTCCTTTCAGCTTCCTCAGTTCCGTTGCTGTACCCGCCTCCTGGACATGGGAAGGAGATCCTCTGATTCAATGGGCCTGTGTCACTATTGAAAGCCAAACCACGTGGACCGCAGCAGGTCAAGAAAGTGTCCAAAAGGAAAAATCAAGGTGCCATTACCAGAAGGGAGAACAAGTCTGGGTGTGCCCAATTGAATGATGTCCATGATTGTATGTCCCTGACGGAGGAAGCGGGGAGTCACAGACAGGAAGTGATGGTTCCAGACTCTTTTGACTATACAAGTTGGTCTCTAGCAATAGTAATAGTAATAATAACGATGATGATGGTGATGATAATACCATCCTCAGGTTGTTATGAGGAATGTATCACAGTGCCTGGCACATAGTAGGTGCTCATTAAAAGTTGCTGTACTGAACTGAGTAACAATTTTCATGAATCAAAGGCGTCATGTGGCAATACTACCAAATTCTGCTCTGGCAAATCTAACATAATAGGATATTCTTTTCTCTTTTGGCGTTAAAGCAGAAAACAAATCTGTTTCGTTCTTTCAAGATGCAGAATAACAGAAGAGGCAGAAGGGTGGGGTGGGAGGGGGAGGGAGAAAAATCTATCCTCACAAGTCCTTCCAGGTATTTTTACACCAAAAGTCATGCCTCCAGCAAAGACTTTCACAGGCTCCCTGTGGAAAGCTGCCCGTTCATTTCTGGGTGGTGACGGCAGCACACACAGATTTCTCAAAAATGATTTGTTTACTTGCTCCAAGCCGAGCTCAAACACTTGGCCCAGATGCAACTAATCTTTGATCCAGATTTAATGAAGGCACAGACATATGCCATTGGGATTTGAGACACACTCAGGGAAAAGTGTCGGCAGAGCAATTTGCTAAGACTAATGAATGGCTTTTGGCAAATGGGTTGCGAACCAGGGTCAGAACGAGCTCTGAGAGAGGCAGGGAAGAGGCCTGGCTGTGAAGGATCGGGGTTTCTATGCCATAGTCAGATATCAGCCCTTCTCCCTCAGCAGACCAGGGGTGTGGGTGATAAGGGCTGGACGGAAGCTTGTACAGGGTGCAGGCGCTGTGCGGACGCACAGGAGGGGCCGAGAGTCAGCTGGGGAGTGAGGGAAACATCCCAGGGGTCCAGACGAATGAGGAGGCTTGAAAGGAGGCTTAGGAGTCCTGGCAAAGGAAAGTGCCAGATAGATAGATGGTCTCAGGACGGTAGCCGCGGCGGGGTGGGGGTGGGGAGGTAGGGAGGAAGACTTCCTCACCTCCCTTTATACCCTTGTGCGTCTCAAATTTTGGATGCTATGCGTGCATGTGACTTCATAAATGCACATTACAAATACACAAAATATGCAATTTGTATATATATGTATGTGGTAATAGATTCTAGTCGTACACGCATGTTTGTGAAAAGTTCAGAAATGAGCTGGAAGGCTGGTTTTTGCTTCTGGGGAGGAAGGAAGAGATCGAAATGGGTGGTGGATGGTTAAGGGGAATTAAGTTTTATCTGTAATGATTTTTTTTTTTTAAGAAAAAGACTAGAAGCAAACACAAAAGCTTATGGGCCATGGGATGCTTTCCTATTATTGTTGATGGTTTTACCATGTTTGTAAACATTTTCCAAAACAAAGCAAGACCTATCGGAGCACAGGCCTGGCACATCTGGGGAAGTGCAAGAGAGTATTAAGTGTGAAGTTCAGTTTCTGATGGCGGGAGAGGAGGGCTTGGAGAACCACGGGACCCAGGCCAGACACATGGCAGGGTGGTCTCGATGTAGCTTCAATGCCCAAGGACTCCCATCTCCCAGGCCCGATCCCTGGATCAGGATCCTTGAGTAGATAGATCCACTAGGAAGGAGACTGGCTTTTAGCAGCGGGAGGTGGTCCTTCTGGGCAGGGGAGGATTGGAAGGGGGAGAGATTGGAGGCTGAGAAGAGAAAAGGACGGCAAGGGTTTGGGCCTGAGATGTGGGTCTAAGAACTGTAGCAGCTGCAGGAGCAGAAATGAGAGGTCCCTTCTGAACTTTCCTAAGGCCTCCATGCACTCGGGGTGGCCCTGGAGGGAGGGAGGGAAGGAGGCAGTTTAGCAGAGATCTGAGAGTCAGTGGGAATGCAGTCACTGCGAGCAAAAAGCCAGAGAACACCTCCTGAGTGGGGAGCACCAGACCTCGGAGGCAGCTCCGGCGGACTCTGGGCCTATGCACCCCAACCAGATCCAGAGCAGGTGAGAGGAGAGTGTGGTGGCCGGACCCACTCTGGATTGTCCCTTGCAGTTCCTTCTCAGCAAGGAGTCTTTGTCTCCAGCCCTGGGATGGCATTCCAGGCTGGAGTAAATGGAACACTTCACACCCACTTGGCCAAGTCCATTTATTTTGATTATTCTCATACCCTTGTCAAAAGTGGTGCCAAGGTGTATAAACAGACCAATTTCTGGGATTGTTTCAATCTAATCATATTAAATTATTTGCTCTCTTGGCCTTGAGGGGGTTCCAAGGGAAAGCGATTGAAGTCGGGTCCAAAAATAGCTACCTTTGATTTCCAATCCCGGTGCTAATGTGGGTGAACTTCTTAGAGCTTCTGGTGTTGACGTCAGCAATCCAGGGATGGTCTGAGTCAGGCACTGGGAGCCCAGGGGTGGGGGAGGGGAGGGGGGAGGGGGGGGGAGGTAGGCACCACCTCTGCTGATTTTTCTCCCAAAGCCCCATGACGAGAAGAGACATTTTAAGGAAAGCTTTTGGCAGTGATGGTTTCAAGTGCCAGCTGCCCCCACAAACAGAGCATAAATCTATGTCAGGACTATGCGTTGATTGGGAAGAAAGGGATTATGACCAAGTCTACTAGGGGAGAAAGAGGCCAGAGAGGAGAAAGAATGCCTAAAGTTTGACGTGCTTTGACCACAGACCCCAAAGTCAAATAAACCTCAGTGAGAAGATGTGGTGAATGGGAAGAAACACATTATGGCGGAACGCCGGGACTTTGGGATAAAACAGATGTGGGTTTGAATCCTGGAAGCTTCCTATCTGTGTGACCTTTGGTAAGTTTCCGAGTCTCCCTAAGGCTCAGTTTTCTTCCCTGGAAAACACAAATCATAGGAATCAGGCAGGATTGTCGTCTTTTAAGGATGTCTGCAGAGTGTCTAACTCTGGGTACAGCTTGCAGAGGGCAGGACTTTAAGTCAATGTGCTTCCTTCCGGTCCATTACAACACAGCTGCCTTGCACCACTTTGGGCCCTGGGGACTTTCCGAGTGTTTTTGCACTTTGTAGGTGTTCATTAAACGTTTACAGTTTGATTAGAGGGCAATTCTCAATTCATCCTGCATTTATATAGTTCTGGTCTTCGGGGAATATCAGTCAGGGCAAGACAGAGTCCCTCCAACACTGGTTCTAAGCAGGACATGTAAAAGCTGCATTACATGCATTGGAGAAGAGAATATCTTAGTCAGAGGCGTCTGACGGAGACGTTGCTGCACTAGTGTGCTTAGCCTGAGAGCTCCATCCCGATGCTGTCGACAGGGCTTAGCCTGTGTTTTCACCAGCTCTGGGAGAAGAAAGAGCCACAGTCATGACATTCCTGCCTGGTAACCCCCAAGTTCCAGGAAGACGATGTCACCCACAACCTTGGGATTCAAAGGCAAATATCCAGTCAGATCTGATCTCTCTTCTGATTTCTCCAGCTGTCTCCTGGGCATCTCCAGCTTGTGAGCTCATCATCATCTCTCTCCAGTGTTCCCATCTTAGTAATTGGCACCACCATCCATCTGCCACCTGGAACAGAATCCTTCATGAAACTGACAAATGCTTACAGAGGGCCCACTTCTAGGTACTCGGGAGTCAGCAAAGAACAAAGGCAGATCAAGAACTTATCCTCATGGGACTCATATTCTAGGAGTAGAAATAGGACTTCCCTTATTTATTCTGCCTCCTAAATATGCTTCATACTAGTTCTCTTCTTTCCCTTTCTAATGTTGTTATCAGAGTTCTGCTTTCATCTCTAGACTATTGTCAAACTTTCTCGCTGGTATCTGGGCTCTTCTTCAACCCCCATTTCCAATCTATCCTCGGCACTGCTCTAAAATCGTCTTCCTAATATTCAAATCTGATCATGTCACTACCCAGTTTAAAATGGCCAGTGGCTGCCTGTTTACTGATGGAAGCAAGTCTAAACTATTAGCCCTTTACAATGAATAGAGAGGTTGCAAACAAGTGGCCTAAGGCCTGCATCTTCCAACAGAAAGAATTTGTTTGATGCTCACAATGTTGGCCTAGAAAGTATTTAAGATATGTTACCACTATTTACATGTTGGGAGATATCACCCAAAAGTTCAGATTTCCAGCTTCTCTTGAAAAATTCTAATGTCTGGCAACACTGGGCCAGCATTCCTGCCTGGTAGCAACTCTCTGGAGCTGACCGGCCTTGTCCACATGACACTGGATTGGATATAGATGTTATTCTTCACTTGATGCTTGGTCGCCTCGATTCGTTTATGCTGGATGCTTGTAGGTATTGGAGTTTGTGACCCTAACCTACCTGAATTTCACTCAGAGATAGATTCTCCTCTAGATATATTCTCCAGTAGTGCAGTCCTGCTTACCTATTTTGGATTTCTGGCTTCCAGAACTCTAAGATTAGTGTTGTTTGAAGCCACTAAGTTTGTGATAAGTTGTTCCAGCATTAATAAAAAAAAACCAATACAGATTTTAGTACCGGAAGTGGGGTGCTACTGTAACAAATACCTTAAAAATAGAGAAGTGGCTTTGGGATTGGGCAGTTGCAGAGGTTGGAAGAATTTTTAGAGTGTGATAGAGAAAGCTTAGATTGCCTTGAAGAGACGGTGAGTAGAAATGTGGACCTTAATAAGGACTCAGAGGGAAGTGAGAAGCATGGTAGAGAAAAACTGTCTTAGAGAATATTTAGACCACCACAAACAGACAGTTGGTAGACATGTGGATGTTGAAGGCACTCTGGTGAGAGCTCAGAAAGAAATGAGCCAATGTTATTGGAAACTTGGAGGAAAAGGGATCCTTGTCCTAGAGTGGCAGAAAGCTCAGCTCAATTGCCTTCTGCATTCCTCTGGGAAGCAGAACTTGTAAGTGAAGAGCTTGGATATTTAGCTGAGGAGATTTTGTTGCAGAGTTAAAGGTGTGTCTTGGTTTCTTTTGCTGCTTATAGTAAAATATGAGGGGAAATACTTACACTGAGGGAAGAACTCTTAAGTGAAAAAGGAATAAGGACTTGATGATTTGGGAAATACTCAGCTTACACAGATGCCAAAAGATGCTGTCAAAAGATGCTAAAATTAGATTTGCTCTCAGGAAAATGTGCTCTGAAGAGAAAGTGAAGGATGTGTCCAACCTTTTGCTAGTGCCTCAGAAGTATCAAAAAAAATCAGGGTATACAGTCATGCAGAGGGGCCTTTGAAAAGATTTAAGTGTGTGACTCATGGAGCTTCTTAGCAATCACAGTAGAAGCTAGGAATAAAGATAGAATTATCTAAGACGAATCTTTGGAGGCGTCTCTTTTCTGATGGTGTGAATCCTCGTGACGTATACAGGAGACTCACACCATTCTTGAGAATTTTATATCAGCAGAAACATTGCCTGCTTGAACCGGCAGTCCTAAGATGATATTGAACAAGGCTGTCAGACTCCCAAAATTCTACAAGCAGGAAACAATCTAATAAAACTACTCAGTTGTAAATAGCTGCTAGCCTTTAAGAAAAAAGGAAGAATAATTCTGAGAGAAGAACTATAAGTTCAGAGGGCAGAGCCGTGAACCACAGGGGATTATTCCCAGGTCTTGAAACCTAACGTATTCCTAGCTGGACTTCAGAATTGCTCGGGACCAGTGACTTTTTTTTTTCTCTCCTATTTTATCCCATTTTGAACAGGAATGTCTGTAACTGGTGTACTATGCCTGTCCCACTATTGCATTTTGGGAGTAGATAACTTGTTTTCTAGTTTCACAGGACCAAAATGGAAAAGAATTTTGCCCCAAGATAGATCATACCCATGGTCTTACCCATACCTGATTTAGGTGATGAAATTTGAGGCTCTTGAGTTGATAAGATTTAGATGAGATTTTTGAACTTTGAGTTGATTCTGTAATGGGTTGAGCCCTTTGAGGATGTTGGGATGGGCTGAATGAATGCACGTGGGATGGAGGTGAACCTATGGAGGCCAGAGGATGGACAGTACGGTGACAAAGTTCCAGGTATTGCTAATGCTACTGTAGACTGTTGCATAAGTTCATTGAAGAAAATACTAAATTTACATTAGAGGTTTGTGAAAATAATGATGTAATTTTTTTCTCCAATTAACTTCATGTTAAGAATCTCTGACTGGGAAGAGGTGATCCTTGGGAGACACTAGGTTCTTTATGCTACCCCATCCTTGGTGGGTGGAACATCATATTCTAATACATCAGCCTCCCAAGCTGGAAAGAAGGAAGGGGGGAAACAGGATGTAAAAAACTTTTTCTGTGAGTTGCTTTTACCTGTTGTCAGGGGTGAAATTTTTCCGGAAAGTACCCAGCAGACCTCTTCTTTTGTTTCATCGGTCCCGTGGTCACACTGTGATGTGACTACTTGCAAAAAGGAATTAAGTTACCATGATTGGCTTAGACCAAGGGGTCCACAAACCTTTTTTCTAAAGGGCCAGATAGTGTTTTAGGCTTTGTGGGCCATATCGTCTAAGCTGCAACTATTCACTCCGCTGTAGTAGCAAGAAAGCAGCCACAGACAATACGTGTGGCTAAGGCTGTCAGAATTAGCAAACAAAAATACAAGCTGCTCAATAAAATTTATGCTCCATAACAACAACAAATGCTTTTTTAGTGTAAGTATGTCCCATGGAATTTTGGGACATACTTATACTAAAAAAAATATTCATTTTTTATCTAAAATTCAAATTAAACTGAACATCCCATATTTTCCCTGACAACCACAGAGGTGTCTATCACAGTGACCAGCTCATGTTGATTTGCTGGAAGCTTTCCTGTTTTCAGCACCAAATCCAGAGTTTAGGGAACCCATTCTCTGACCAACCACGACAGTTGGTCACTCTATCAATAGATCTTTGTGGACTTTGCAATTTGAATTTTTGTATAATTTTCACAATTCTTCTTCTTTTGATTTTTTTTTCAACCATGTCAAAACATGAAAAACATTTTTAGTTCACAGCATGTACAAAAACAGGCAGCAGGCTGAATTTGGTCTGTGGTCAGTAGTTGGCTGACCTGGGGCTTAGACCATTCATGATTCATTCCCTGGGGATGGACATATTGCTGCTCAAACAAAATGAGGGTTCTGTTAACCGGGAATGGCTGTTAGAAAGTAACTAAGGCTGTCTGCCAAGTTTGGACATCTCCTTTTCTGAAGACCTGTGTATTAAATTCTCTGAGGCTGCCACAGGCAATGGATTACTTACCCTTCATCTCTGCTGCCTCCCAAGCTTGTGTGTTTCCCTTAGAGGCTTTTTAGACAAACTAAGGCTGTTCTAGACTGGGAGAAAAAAAATCTGCCCCTTTTCCCCTTTCATGTAAACTGTGATCTGGAGTAAGTCTGTTCCTGTCTCTGAGCTGTAGTTTCTGAGCTTCCATGGCTCAGCCTGACCAAGGGAGACAAGAAGATGTCTCTGAACTTTGAAGTTGTTGGGTTTTCATGACTCCAAGTGTATACATTTATGGAGATGATCTCATCGAATTGCAGGAGAATCCACTAGCAGACTATCAGTCTCCATTTTTTAGAGGAGGATATTGAAACTCCAGCATCCGCTTTATTCCCTGCATCCTATCTGCCCCATTTCATTTCTCATCTCCACTTTGGAGGACCAGGAAGGAAGAAAATCCACTCCAAAATAAGGACAGTCAATCCTACTGTCCCTGCTCATAAACTCCAAAATGAACAGAACTCCAGATGGTGCCTGTTTATCTGTGGTTCTAACCCAATTAGGACAAATTATCATTTCTTTGGTTTGATGTGTCCCCTGGGCATCCTTAAACAGTCAACAAAAACCACACGGAGTGGAGTTTGTATTGTTTCAGCTTTTCCATCAGCAACTTTTATGATCAGATTTAGAAATTGGTTGTAAAAAAAAAAAAAACTGGTTCCAGACCTCAACTTGGCAATAGTGGACACTTTAGTTCTTTCCTGTCCAAAATGTAGAAGAATTCCTCCCTGGGCAGTCTAAAGAGAGAAACAGAATGAGTGAGATGCAAAGTCTCTTGGCCTTTGAAAAGCCTTTCTCTTCTAAATGAGGATGCGGTCATTCCATTGGTACGGAGAGGAGGCAAATAAATGAACAGAAGGAAAAAATAAAGCAGTCCTCACCAACTTATCTTTCTGGCTTTTTGAGTTTTAAGATGAATGATCCCACGCCTATGAAGTCAAAATCCTGAGAAGAAAGCTCTCATGCATCTAGTGAATAAAGAGAATGTGGGTTAATGAACCCAGTGGTCACGTTGAACAAAGTGGAGCATTTATTATACTTTTTGGAGCAGCTGATCCCTACCGACTGCAGATGGGCTTTGAGCAAATGCCACCGCATTGAGACATGGTGGCGTGTCCCCTACCTGCCCACAGATGGCTGCCCAAATCTCTCCTGCTTGTTCATTTCCAAAGATATTGTTGGCTCTTTTCTTCGTCCACTGGGTCATGATGAGGGGAGCACCGTGGGTGACCATGACAGACATGGTTAAGATCCACACTTCCTAGGGTTTCAGAGCATTCAGACGTTACTGGGTTCTTTTCTGCTGACCCATCACTCCTTCCCAGGATGCACTTCAAGAGAAACAAAACAAGGGTCCTGTGAGGTGTTAAGTCAAGACTTGTTCTTTGCCCAAAGAGAACCTTTTTCAGCAACAATTACCACATCATGGTAAACACTCAGGAGAGACATGATGTAAAAATGAAATTACTGAAAACATTTTTTGGACTAACACTTGGCTTTATATAAACTCACAGACAATCCTATAAGGCACTCAAGCAGATTATGGGTTTGAGCAAAGCTGGAAAATTGCTGCCATTATATTGTTATCATTAACACCTTGTAATTAGCCCTAAGGAATCCCAAAGTTCTCTTTCTTGATTTGGCTTTAATGAAGGAAAATTGCTACCTTTGCAAGTTGGATGGCGCCCATTCTGATTAACCTTAAGTATATAGGACTATTATTTTGAAAATGTTTGCTGTCGTGTGAATATTAGCATTACATACTACTGGGAGGGGGCTGGGGGCAGGGAAGGTGGAGAGGAAATGTCTCCTCTTCTCCTTTTTTGTCCTCCCACCCCGACCCCAAAGAAGGTGAATCATGGGCTTACTTCAGTTGTGGTCCTTGCTTGGAAGATCAAGAATAAAAGCCTGTGAAGGCCATGACCGTAAAGCCTTGGTCTTGGCCAAGCTCTACTGGCAAGACTGTTGGCTGCCAGCTTCTCAACCTGTTGATTGCAGAGGCTGGTGGGGTAATTGTACAGGGTGGTTTTTACCATTGCCTTTAGAGTGACCCTATGGGGATGAGATCACTGGGGAGTTAGCACCTAGTGCAATAAAGCAGGTTTTATTTGCATGTCCTGGAATTCCCCAGAGACCCCTTCTGCAGCCTTCACAGGCACCGTGTCTCCAATGAAACGCTGCCAACATTCATAAAAGATCCCTCTGTATATCCCTTACCTCCTTTCCCACAGGCAAGACTTGATTTTCATTACCTTCTCTGGGAAAACCATACATTAAAGAGAACTCGTTTGATCTTATCTGTAATTAATTTGTATTTTGATAATACAGAGGAGGAATTTTTACATGTGATGACTTACCTGTTCATTATTTTTCTCTTTTGAACTCCTCTGACCGCTTAATAACTCAAGCTGAAGCCAGGTCGATTATGACATTTTCCCCACCCACCTTTCAGGGAGTGGAAGGTGTTGCCTCTCACATGGAGACAAATTGCTTCAAATAATGACTTTGTGCAAAATTAGTCATACATAATTGAAAAATTCTATATATGAATACCAAAGTAACTGGAGATAATCAGTTTACATAGGGCTTCCTGCTAGAAGCTGCTCTAACTAACCCAGGAGCTTGGCAATTGGTAAAGTTTTTTTGTTTTTGTTTTTGTTTTTTCCCCCTCTCATTTCCCCATCAGAAGGTGAAAAACTTATGTACAGGGAGGGATGGTGTAATGCTATTCATGCAGAAATGTCATCACCATCCTCATAACAGTAATAATAATGATTGTAATAGTAGTTCCACTCAAGAGGCTGACATCCCCCCAGTGTGAGAAGAAGGAATGATATCTTGGGGCTAGAAATTTCATTATGCCGATCTTCCTTGAAGCTCACTAAAAAACAATGGCAACCATTTCACTTGTTTCTAGGAGCCAAGGTCTAGCCCCCTCCCTGCCAACTTGACATCTTGTCTACCTCCCCTCGCGGGATTCTTGATGTGAAACACCAGATTGAGACAGCAATCCAACACTACATGGACATACCTGGAGTTGAATCCTGCCTTTGCTTCTTACTAGGTGGACCACTTTGGGCAAATCACTTAAACAGCCCAGCTGTCAGGGGTTTGGAAACCTAAGAAGGGATGTGAAAAGGATAAAGTGTTGACGAATGCAAGCCAGTGTCTGGCACATAGTAGGTGACTCGCACACTTCCTTTTCTTCGCCTTTCCTAGCAGGGTTCGTGAGCTCGACAAAGTCAGGGCAAAGCTTTGTTCTTGCCAGTCCCTCCTGCAGGTCTGCAGGGAAGTGTTTAATCTCCCTGTCTCAGTTTCTCTCATGTGTAATGGGATAATAAGACGTGACAGCTGCCCATCTCTACGGGAAAGAGGAGGATTAATGAGTTTATGTTTATAAAGGGCTTTGAGGTATCTCTCTGAAAGTCTCTTCAGATGTATTTTATTGGCATATTAAGACTTCTGTCATCTGTGGGAAAAACATCCAAATAGGAAAACATAATTATAACTCAAAGGAGCTAATGAGGATATTATGAGTGTAAATTCGCCACCTCAATTGCTTGTTTATAGAGTAGTTTCAAATGAAAAGGAGCACGCTTGTCCCATCCTGAGTGCGTTGGACCTCGTTCAAATAACGCAGTGCGCTCCAGGGGAAGGGCTGTTTCTGGAGCATGGGAGGGAGATAAAACAGAGATGGCCCACAGAGTGTGGACGCGTTGAGGGAAGGGATTACACCTTTTATGACTTCTGAGTGTTGTCTCATGTAGACTAGCTTAATCCTTCATCATTAAATGATGAGAAAAATTACGCATTGCGTAACTTAGTCAAGAATTCTCCTCTTCTGGACTGGTGTTTGGAGGCTAGAAATCATTGATCAGTAGGAAATAACACAGCTACTCAGAAGCAGAATAGGTGTGGCCTGAGTGAACTTTAGCACCCCCATTGCACAGTATTTCTCAACTTTTTATATTCATTATTGTCCCCCTAAGGAGACTTTTAGATATTTTTTTCTAATCTCCAATCTACCCCCTCCTCATGAAATTTTAATATCACTGTATATCTATTTTATGGATTGTATGCATGTTTATGATTTATACGTTAAAAGAGTAAGATTTTTTCACTCTCTCGACACCAGGAACCACTATTCACATCCTTGGGGGCACTATCCACCCTGCTGAGAAGGTGTCCTTTTGAATGAAATGGGACAACAAGCGTTTCATTTGTTAACAAGACCCAAAGTCCTAACTTTTCTTCAACTTTGTTCTCATGCACACCTCCCCAGATAGACATTTTTTTATTATAGGGAGATCTTGGAAAGAACCTGAAAACTCAAAGTCAAGGATCGGTTAAATACAAATTGTGGTGTATTCTTAACATGGAACACTTTACGGCCAACACACACGATATTTACATACATATTGGCTTACGTAGAGAGCCTTACAGAGAACAATTGTTGAGGGAAACAGCAGGTTACCCAGTGGTCAATATGCAGATACATTTAGAAAAAGCTTAGAGTTGAACCTGCCCATGTTATTGCTGGGCTGGGGAATTTAAAAGGTTTCTTCCGGGCTTCTCTGGTGGTGCAGTGGTTGAGAATCCTCCTGTCAATGCAGGGGACACGGGTTCGAGCCCTGGTCTGGGAAGATCCCACATGCCGCGGAGCAACTGGGCCTGTGAGCCACAACTACTGAGCCTGCGCGTCTGGAGCCTGTGCTCCGCAACAAGAGAGGCCGCGATAGTGAGAGGCCCGCGCACCACGATGAAGAGTGGCCCCCGCTCTCCGCAACTAGAGAAAGCCCTCGCACAGAAACGAAGACCCAACACAGTCAAAAATAAATAAATAAATTTATTTAAAAAAAAAAATTTCTTCCTCCCTCCCCCCTCCTTTTCTCCATTTTTTCCTTCTTTTTCTTTCTTTCTTTCCTCCTTCCTTCCTCTTCCTTCCTTCTTCTTTCTTTCTTTCTTTCTTTCTTTTCTTTCTTTCTCTCTCTTTCCTTCCTTCTTCCTCCCTCCCTCCCTCTTCCATCCCTCCCTCCCTTCCTCCTTTCCTTTCTTCCTTCCTTCCTCTCTCTCTTTCCTTCTTTCCTTCCTCCTCCCCCATTCCTCCTTCCCTCTCTCTTTTTCTCTCTCTTTCTTTTCTAGTTTAACCTGTATTTTCTAGTTTTTCTATAAGGAACATATATAATTGCATAGTTAAAATAAGGAAATCTAAAAATTCACAAAGAACGCTCACGTCATAGATGTCGAAGAGTCACTTTTACAGTGGTATGAGGGTTCCACATGATGGTCCAGGCCCTGTATCTGATGAGGGCCTAAGTGGCCTCCTAGGTCCTCAGCAAGGACAACTTTCTGCCCACCCTCCCTGTTATTAAATCCTCTGTATCCCCTTGGGGCAGCAGCTCAGGACTCTCCAACTCCAGCCATGGGTCCCAGAAGGCAATCTCAGACCACCTGCCATGAAGATTCTCTGAAAAGTCTGCCTGAGGCAAAAACAGTGCACGGAGGCAAATGTCAGTCAGAGCTTGGGTCCTCCCTCTGGGCCTTCTTCCGGCTCTGCTTGGATCCAGTGAAGCCAAGGTTAAGAACTGGCCCGGCTCAGCTTAGCCCCAGAAGAACTGCATCTCCGGAGGTGTTGTTTTTTTAATCATCTCTTCTTCGCCCTCAGTCTGGACATTATACCATTTGATGTCAAGTTGCTATTGACCGTCTGGTTCTTCGTGGTATCTGTTTAGCACTCAGGGTGGCATTGGGCGTGTAGCAAAAATAAATGTTTTCTAATGAAGAAATGAAGATATTCAGCCTTGGGTTAATCAATATCTACATAGAAAGTTCAACAGGGTCTAGTCACAGCGCCTGCCAGAAAGTTAGCTCTGAATATAAATAAATTTCTTGAAGAATTTCACAAGTAGAAAACGTGTCCCTTAAATGTTAGCATTCCTATAATCAGAGATTGAGAATTACGGAACCCATTACGTTTCCCTTCTTGACTTTGATTTCTTCCCACTTTAGGGCTTTCCTACTTGCTATAGAGTCTACCTGGAACCAAGTCCCCCAGATTGTTTGCTGTTCTAGTGTGTCCTCACCTCCAATGTGGCTTTTCCAGACGATCCCTCCTGACCCTCTCCATTAGATCAGGTCCCCTATTAACTATTCTCAGAGCTCTCTGTACCCCCTCCCTTCCCCTGGCATTTAACACAGTTGTAATTATACAGTTATATGTGCGATTATCTAATGGTATTAATAACCAGCATTTAATGAGTACTTATTATGCACCTAGCACTGTGCTAAATGCCTCAATTCTGAGTCCGTCATCATTTAATCCTCATGACAATACGGTGAAGGACTATTATTATTGTCAGTTTACAGAAGAGGAAACTGAGTCTCAGCGGGGTTACCCAATTAGCCCAAAGTTGCACAACCAGTTAGTAGCAGAGTCAGGATTAATATTCAAACCACCTGCCCCTCCCCCAAAGCCTACACAGGGAGCTCTTGTAGTAGCAGAACCTTCCAAAGCATGTTGCCTGGGGCCAAATCCAGACGTTAAGAAATTAGGAGTTTCTACACGAAAATACAGATGTCTGGTTTCTCTTGAAAAATTGAAAGTTGCAGCCACGCTGAGGCCCATGCCCTCATGACAACAATCAGCTGAAACTGGGTGACTGCTTCCCCATTGTATGGGACATGCTCTCTCCAGCTTGCCAGTGGCCACTTAGCCCTCTTTCTGCTGTGGCCACTGTGCTGCTTCCATCATTTATTTAAAATGTAATCTCCTTGAGCTAGGTTCCAGGTCATGCTCAGAGAGGGGAGACAGGTGTATAAGGTTGCTTATAGGGCAGGAGATAAATTCAACAATGTGAATGGTATGACTGGTGCTATGGGAGTCCAGAACCTGACTCAGGTACTTGGTGGGTTTGGGGAGTCATGTCAGGCTTCTCAGATTAGGACCTTCTTGAGTGGAGGCTTGAGAGATATAAAGAGTTTTCCTGGAGAATTGGGGGACAAATCCCAAGCAGACAGAAGAGCATATGAGAAAGATATGAAAGTTAACACATATGGGAAATTCTTAAAACTTTGAGTAGGGGCTTCCCTGGGGGCGCAGTGGTTAAGAAGCCTCCTGCCAATGCAGGGGACACGGGTTCGAGCCCTGGTCCAGGAGGATCCCACATGCTGCAGAGCAAATAGACCCGTGCGCCACAACTACTGAGCCTGGGCTCTAGAGCCTGAGAGCCACAACTACTGAGGCCTCGTGCCACAACAACTGAAGCCCACGTACCTAGAGCCCATGCTCCGCAACAAGAGAATCCACTGCAATGAGAAACCCGCGCACCGCAATGAAGAGTAGCCTCGGCTAGCCGCAACTAGAGAAAGCACATGCGCAACAACGAAGGCCCAACACAGCCAAAAATAAATAAATAAATAAATAAAAATAAAGTTCCCTTAGGGAAAAAAAAAAAAAAACTTCAAGTATTTCAGTATGGCTGAGGCTGGGGAAAGGTAGAGAAGATGGACATTGAGGCTGGGGAAAAGGGCAGAGTCAGATGACCAAGGGTCTGTGTGCTAGGGTTGTCATTAGGGATTTCCATAAATACTGGGGCCCTCCGCCCCACTCCACGATCCTGGCAGGAGCCTTCTTCTCTGCCCCCTTTGACATACAAGTGGCCATAGGACTCTCTTTGACCAATGAAATGTCAGTAGAAGCAACACATGTTTCTCCCAAGTGAAAGTTTTGAGTCAGTCCTCAATTCACTACACTCACTGCATCCCCTTTTCCTGCCTTGGTGTGATGTGGGCACATGAGGAGATGAGCTTTGTCCGTCTGGGCCCTTGAATGACTCTGATGAGAAGAGTCCTCCTCCCCCACCATCAACGTACAATGGACCAGTAGCATGGACAAGAATAAGCCTGTTGGGTTCACTGAGATTTGGGGATTGTTTGTTATCACAGCAGGATGGGGCCCATCCTGACCGATACATCTGCCGACCTCAGGAATTTTGAGTTGACTTTGTAGTCGATTCTATGCAGGTAACATACATGAGTAAAGAGGCAGGATGGAGTATTATGAACCAGAGAGTAATGTCTCACCCACCAGTGGTGCTCCACTGACTCTGGGTAAGTGGGGCTGGTGACTTCTTTCTATTCCTAGAAAAGGCCATGTCCTTTCACATCTCCATGCCTTTGCTCATGTAGCTGTGTCTCCCTCTGTCTCCACCTGGAAAATTCCATGGCTCCTTCGGGTGCAACTTAAATGCCATTCTTGAAAGTAAAGGATCCTTGAAACTGCACCCACCACCAGCAAGATATTTTGCTATGATGGCTGTCACTACTGCCAGGAGAGATGGCACACTGAAATGCCCTGTGGGGCTGAGCAGGTAATGGAGTAAGTGAGGTGAGCAGGTGAAGCCCTCCGAAATTGAGGAGCATGGGCCCCAGCTTCACCAGCAGACACATGACTCGGCACTAGCTATTCACAACCAAGTAGGAATACGGGCCCTAACTTATCCCATCTTCTGATTTTTCAAGAGAATCAAGGAATCTGCAGTCGTAAGGGAAATCTCCAGATTTGCAAAGGTTGGAAACGATTTTAAATTTCAAAGAGCTGTGAAAGACAGAACTTTTCTTTTTCTAGCCTGGCCCTTAGGCAGCTAGTGTGTGTACTGGGTTGTGGAATGGGGGAGTTATGAATGGATTTGTAAGGAGAGGAGGAGCTGGTCCAGATATGGGAGTTGACAAGATCCTTCAGAGATCTCTCTGGGGAGAGATGGAGGCAAGGAGATGAGTGAGTGAGGAATGAAAGGAGATGGGCACTAGGGGTATTTGATGAGGGTGCTTCCCGAGGACCCCTCTGGCTCTGTATTTCTATCCCTGTTTGAGCCCCAATTTCAGGGCAGTCATTGGGCTAGAATCTGGGGGTAGAAGGTGCTAAATAACAGGACCCTGCCCTCCAGGAGCTCTTGACACAAGATCATTTATCAGTTTATCATTTATCAGCTACAGATGAAGAAAACCCCAATCATAGTACTTTAAAAAGATAGAAGTTTATTTCTCTTGCACAAGAGAAGTCTGGAGGTAGGCAGATGGTCCAGAATGGTTGGACAACTCCACGATTATCAGGGACTCCAGCCCTTGCTCTCTGCCTTCTTTGTCATCCTTACCATGTGGCTTCCATCTCATGGCCCAAGATGGCTTCCATAGTGCCTGCCATCTCATCTGCATTCCATCCAGTAGGAAAGAAAAAATAAATAAGTAAAATAAAGGGAAGAACACTTCTCTTTTTGTGCCATTAGCCAGAACTTAGTGACACGGTCACACTCAGCTTCAGGGTGTATGAGAACTATCTTTATTCCATGTGCCCAGCTACAATCAGAGCTTCTGGTACCAAAGGAGAAGGGAAGAACAAACACTGCAGGGCTACTAGCAGCCTTGGCCTCAGATGGGGCAGAATATAGTCTGGCTGGGGGTATTTGGGGGACTGAGTGTCCTTCATAGCCCCAGGCCCCTTAATCCAAATCATAGAATGAGAGGACCAAGTACAGGTCTGAATTCCAGCAAATTTCACAAACAAAGCCTTTATCACAATGAACCCATCGAGTGGTGGAGGGGAGGTGATGATGTTCAGGCACCTCTGGCTCCAGAAGCCACATCGGCAGTGAGCCGGTGGGAAAGAGCACATTTGGGAAGCCTGCATAAACACACTCACACATACGCTCAAACACACTGACACGTACACAGGTACACATACTACATTCCTTTTCCCTGCCACCCCAACTAGTAGGGTGGAAGGTGGAAGGAGGGAGTCAGATTGGACCGGCTTGCAGCTTTAGTGCCACCGCTTGCCACGTGATTTAGTTAAGTCACTTCACCATCTCAGAGGCTCAGTTTCCTCGTCCACGCAATGCAGCAAGGAAGACCCCCACTGCCAGCCTGAGGTGTTGATTACATGAGAAAACGTAACAGAAGCAATTTGTACAACTCACTGGGCCTGGCAGTTGCCGAAATGCTGGTTTCCTCTTCTCTTTCACATCAGCTTCACAAAAACACAATAGCCTGTGGGATTTTCAGGCAAGAGAAAGCTTTGGTTGTGGCCTAGGTATTAGAATTGATCAATGATGTGACCGGGAACCCAAAGGACACGGGGCCAGTTAGTTTCATCACATTAACATACACATGACAACTTTAGTAATATGGGTTATTCACTTCAACTGATACTTATTGTCCTGGGCTGGGCCGTGTCTGAGAAACACTCAGCAGAGGCACCAATAAATGGCTCGCTCCATTTGGAATGTGGCTATCATTATTTCTGCGAGGACTGACATGCATGTCCTTTGTTACTACAGGGGGGTGGAACCCTAGAAGGCTTATTTAGAAAAGCAAAGCCATCAGCCACTTCTGCTCTCCGTTGCCCCTTGCGTGGAGGTCACTGTGTAGCCTCCTGCATAAGAGGCCAGCCGAAGAGCAGGGAGCTGCCCTGTCGCTTGAAGTCTTGCTGAAGAAAGTTTGTCCCTAAAGTCAGAGGTCTACGTGGCCTAGGCAGGAAGCTGTGAAGTTTATCTGGAGCTGAGCTGTGGCCATGCTGGCAACTGGGAAGGGTGACCTTGGATGGAAGGTACCATCTTGTCTCGGGCATCACCACGCTAGGAAGTAACCAGAGTCAATTACAGGGAGGCAGCCTGGGTGTCACCCCGGGGAAGGGGTCAGGTGACTGTCACCTGTTGGCAGCTTGTAGAACTACTTGGAGAGGACAGCTCCTCTGAAGGGACGCTGTTGAGACTCCTAGGCCAGAGGGTCTGCCCTGGCACCCCAGAGACCCCTGATCTCCTTGGAGCCCTCTCCCGTGACCCACAAGGACCAGTTCTCATCTTACGGGCTGCTCCTTTCTTCTGTAGATGAAGGAGTATGTGTCGGATAGATGGGCAACTCAGGAAGAAGAGTGGCATTTTCCAAGATCGCCAGAAAGCAGAGCCCATTCACTCCTCTCCCTTGGACCATCACTCATCCTCCCTGACCTTGTCTCTCAGCCAATGGCCCCACCATCCATCCACTCCACTGCGCAGGATTTATAAACCCTGGAGTCAGTTTAGTCTGCGGCTCCTCATCTTCCACTTAACTGGGCCACGTGTTGATTTGCTTCCTGTCTTCTCTTCTCCTCTAGACTTTTCTAACCTGGCCTCCCTCCTTCCTCTGGGCTGTTGGGGGCCCTGACTGGCCTCCCTGCCTCTGGTCTGGACCACATCAGACTGTCTACCTTCCACCCACGCCCCGTGGGCCGTTCCTAATGGACTTCTGAGAACTGTGCTATAACTCATTGCCCTTTGCTTTTATCCAATTTATTTTAAGCCAGCAGCTTCTCTTTTTTGGTTTTTCTCGATTATGTATGTAAGATATGGCGGCTATAGGCTTCTCCTAGGAAAATGTCAAAAAATACAGTTGTAAACAGGGTCAAAAGCGATCATTCCTTTCAATTCCTTTATCTGAATCCTTTCTCCTAGATCTGCTGCCATTCATTTTTGTGTATTCTTACTGACTTTTTCTCTCTGTCCGTATTTGCATACAAACTCACATAGTTTGGGGGTTCTAGAAATCTAAGTGAGATCCCACCCTGTATTTTGTTCCATAGCTTGTTGTTTCCCCTGAACAACATCCCTTGGGGGAGCTCAGGGCTCCGTTTCATTCTTTTTGTGAGCTGTCTACTACCCTATAATATGGGCAAACTGTGATTTATTGAACCAAAGACGCTGAGGATATTCAGGTTGTTTATAAGTTTTAGTTATTTAGAGACACTCTAGTGAAGATCCTTAAATACATAGCTCTATGAGTGTGTATTTTTGTCAGGGTGATTCCTGTGAACGGGATATCTGGGTCGGAGGGTGAATTAACTATTTAGATGCAACCGTGTGGACACTGTTTGCTTAGAGCACTCACGGCTCTGCACAGGTCTCGCCATGAAGGCCGAGCTCTGTATCCAGGTCTGGCCTGGCCTCCTACTCCTACGTGAATCTCCCCCCGTGCCTCGACTGAGCCAGACTTGCCTCCATCGTCTCACGTCCTTGTGCACTTCCAGGCCACACGGAAATGTCCCCTTCTCCTCCTCTGCCAGCCTGGCTCCTGCTTATCGATTAAGACCCAAGTTACATTTCATTGTCTTTAAAATAACCCAATCTGAAGGTCGCAGTGCTTTGCTCACAAGCCTTTACTTTGGCACAGGACAGGTTGCAATTACAGTGGTTTACCTGAGTATCACCACCTGCTCGTTCCTGAGCAATTCAAGGGCAAGGCCTGGGTCTTATTCATGTTTACATCCCTGGTGCCCAGCACTGAGCCTGGTCAAGCAAACGCCGAGCAGATGATTGATGAGAGAAGGGGTGGGTGAGGGAGTGAACTTGTGTTCCTAGAGACTTCCTGGGCACAAGGGAGATTCTGGTCCTGACCCAGTTTCTAGGGGAGAAATGGCCAGTTTTGTCCTCTATTTCCAAGGTATGTAGTGTGGTGTACAGAACAATGTCCCCCACCCCCAAAGGATATCCATGTCCTCATACCTGGCACCTATGAAGGTTACAGGTTATAGGGTTTATTTTATTTTATTTTATTTTGCCGTTCAAATTTTTCCTTTAATAAAAATTTTTCCTTCAAAATATGCACAGCACATGCAATGCTAGCATGTAAAGTCATACAATAAGCAATTATTAAAGCTGCAGTGACTGGAGTTCCAATCTTTACATTTAGTAAGCTTAAATCCATTCTTACCTGACTTTTAAAATTGAGATATAATTGACATGTAACATTATATTAACTTCAGGCATATAACTTAACGATTCAAACACATATCTATTGCCAAATGATCACCACAGTAAGTCTGGTTAATAGTTAACATCCAACGCCACACACAGTTTTTTTTCTCTTGTGTTCCCCTAGCAACTTTCAAATATACAATACAGTATTATTAACCTTACATGATGTTTAAAACCTTATTTATTAACTGAAAATGTCGCTTGCTGATAAAACTTGCCCAAATGCTACCACTGAATGTACAAGTCATTGATTATGCCAAAACAACAAAGGTAACCACGTGTTTGAGGATGGCAACATGCCAGATACTCAGGGGAAAAAAGAAATACACAAACTAAACAAAACTCATGCAATAAACATCTGAGAATCTGGACACTTCAAATCACTGTTTTGAAGTGTTTCGTTCATATCTTAAGATGAGTGTATCAAAACCTTGGCATGATTTAATTTCAAGTTGCCAATTTTTGTTTTTACTAACAACAGAAAGTTATGCTACACAGACAATGCCAGGGCTGCTTGCTATGACCAAAGGGACTTTGCAGATGTGATTATATTACAGGTCTTAAGGAGAGGTTATCATGGATTATCTGGGTGGGTCCTAAATGCCATCAGACATGTCCTTATAAGACGGAGGCAGAGGGAGATTTGTCACAGAAGAGGAGGAGGTGCTGTGACCCTGCAGGCAGAGCCAGGAGGGATGTGGCCACAAGCCAAGGCGTGCCAGCTGCCACAAGGAGCTGCGAGGAAGCATGGCCTGGCCCACTCCTTGATTTCAGCTTCTGGCCTCCAGAACTGTGAGAGAATGCATTCTGTTGTTTTAGGCCACCAACTCTGTGGCAATTTGGGACAGAGACCACAGAACACTAACGCATGTAATAAGTGTTCCAGAAGCTGTGCAGGTTCATCACAGATTAGGGACACAGCTCTTTCCTCAAAGCTTTCAGGGTTCCCCCCAAAGCAGGCAAGTTCAACTAGAGTGAGGCAATGCGAGAACAGCATATTGAAATGGCATCTAACTAGGATTTTTCGCTTAGCTTAGAAACTTAAGCTTGTAAAAGTGAGAAGGTGGGCGTGGCGGTGGTGGGGGAACTCGGGCAGAGAGCAAGTTTAGCTGTGGGAAATATGGTGAGAATTATGAATGCAGGAAGACTGACCTGTCAGTGGTGGTCTGCGGTTGTCTATACTCGGCTGGAGACGTCGCGTGATTCCTTAACTCTTCTATATTTGGGATTGTTGGACTAGATTGTCTTAATGCTTAAGTTATGTCTTGGCAGTTAACTTGGTAAATTTGGAAGGCACATTGACTTACTGGCCTCTTTTATACTACTATTATTATTATTATAACATTCAATGGTCCCACAGTGATCATTTAAAGAGTTAATGTAGTTTTCCAGAAGTTCTGAACGTATTTTTAGCAGTCCAGGAATTTGGCCCAATACAATCACAGGGCTATCATTTTTATGAGGGTGACTTTTTTTTCTTGCACAAATATTGCATCCACACTATGATGGGATCAAAACATCCAAAATGGGTCGCAGTCCCACCACCCAAACAATTCTTGCCCATATTCCTCTCCTGTCTCTGTTCATTCACAGACAAATTTTTTATCATCTCAATTACAGGTTAGATGCAATTTTGTAAACTTCTCTTTTCTCTTGATATTCTAGCAAAAGCATTTTCCATGATGCTACTTAGTGTTCATAATAGAAAAAGACTGTGTCAAAGTCTTTTGAGTGGATGCCCCCAAACTAATACGAGAGTTACTTCATTGTTGAGCATTTTGATGGTTTCTGATTTTTTTCATTGGTGTAAATAAGGCTTCAATATAGGCTGGTCTTCCTTTTGGTTTATTTACTTAGGTAAATTTCTAAGCCTGGCCTTACTTGGTCAAATCATATGAAAATTAGGAGCTTGCTTTTAACAGATACACGCTGCAATATATAAAATAGGTAAACAACAAGGACCTACTGTATAGCACAGGGAACTGTATTCAATACCTTGTAATAGCCTATAATGGAAAAAAAATCTGAAAAAGTATATTTATATATATATATATATGAAAATGAATCACTTTGTTGTACACCAGAAACCAACACAACATTGTAAATCAACTACACTTCAATAAAAAAAAATCATATGAAAATGTGTATGTTTGAAATACTTTGCCAAATTATTTTTCAACAAGGCTGAACCAATTAAACCTGCCGGACAGCTCTGCTGGTGTGTTTCAGTTTCTCCCTCATCTTTAACAGCATGAGATGTTATCATTATTTTCCACTGAATTTATTTGATATTAAATAGCAAATTCATGTTGTTTTCATTTGCATTTCTTTGAGTGTTCTCAAAGCTCGAATAGCTTTTCATGTTTGTCCCTTAATTGCACACATTATGGCTCTTCTTAGCTCAATTACATATTAGGGTCTGGATTTTTTTTCTGATCGAGTTAAATGCACTTTTAATATCCAAATATGTATCGATTTTGTCTAATGTATTTACTACAATTTTTTTAAACTTTTCAGGTCTCTTCTTTTGTTTGTTATTTAAATTACAGAGTCGTTTCGGGAGTAATATCTCATGCTCTGAAGTCAAACAGACATGAATTCAAATTCCAACTCAACCACCACTTGATCCTGGGTAAGTGCTTAACATTCCTGAGCCTCAGTTTTCTTATTGGCAAAATGGAGACACCAGTGTCTTCTCTCCTTGGGGTTGGTTTTCTTTTCCAGACTGCTCTTTTGCCTTTTATATCAGTTACTTCTGCCCCTACCCCCACCCCTCATATAGAAGTTTTACATGTTTACATAGTTGACTCTGTCTTTTTTGGTTTTTCTTTAAAGTTCCCAGTGAACTGTCTCTGGTGCATGTTCTCAGGATCACAAATGATTACAGCTCTTTGGTGCTCAAATGTGTTCCAGATGGGCCATGCTCACATGGTAGCATCAGTTCCGGGCCAGCTTTTCAGCACGTAGGCTCCTACTGTCATCCAAACGACGGTGTCTGGACTCGGAAGGTAGAGGTTTTCCAGTGCAAAAGGGAAAATGAAAGGGGTTACTCTAACCCTGATGGAATTGCCCATCAACACCCCCAAATGAAAGTTAATATTGTTCTAGCCATGGACAAGAATGCCAAGAATGCTTTGTAAAGTTTTATCTCTTTGTAACTCTCCATTTTAATTATTGTCAGGAGGTGACCTACATGCTCGCCATGGAACTTTCACCCCCTACCCGCCCCGTGCTGGTGAGAGCCGTGATCCACTGGGGACAGGGCCCCCGCTCCCCACTTCTCTGCCCTTCCCTCCACTGTCTGATGATGAGAGAGCTGGCCTTTGGTGCCACATGCACCGGAGTTTGGATTCTGTCCCCACCACCCTCTAGTGATGGTAAAGTCTCTTGTGCCCTCAGAGCCTTAGTTTTCTCAGCTATAAAATGGGAATAAAGGTACCAATCTCAGTGTGTAGGTCGCGGTGTTTAAGTGAGATCATAGAAGTGGTTAAGGGCTGAGATGAGGCTGAATATCATCTCTCTGCCCAGTTCATGGCAAATTTGACCATGTTCTTACTCAAAATCTTTGAATGACTCTCCAGTTTTAAAGCCTCATCTCTTTGGGTCTTGAGACTTTTCACAATCTGACTTATGCTCCCTTCTCCAGTTGCATTTTCATCTCTGCTACTTCTCAGCCATGTGGTCAGGGTCCAGTTATTTAATCTTTCTGTGTCTTACATTCCCCATCTGTAAAATGGGATAATAACCCTATCTCACAGGGTTTTTGCAAGGATTCAATCAGCTGCTACGTGTAAAGAGTTCAGGAGAGTACCTGGCATCTAGTAGGTGCTCGATAAAAGTTAGCTATTATGATCATAATTATTTTCATCTGCAAGCCCCGCAGTGCACCCTGGTCCCTATGGCCCCATACCTTTGCAGGCACTAGTCTCTTTGCCTGGAAGCCCATTCTCTCCCTCTTTGCTGCCTACTCATCCTGGGCATCCTTCAAGACTCAGGCCATCTGGGCCTCATCCAGGAAGCTGGCCCAGGCTGAATGAGGTACCCTTTCTGAGGCCCACAGAGCTCGCCATGCTCATGCCTATGGCAGCCCAGTCCAGGGGGCCAAGCAGTGGCTCCGGAGTCAGGCTTCATTCCCAGCTCTGCCTCTCGGTGACTACACCAGCTTGGGCAAGTCCCTTAACATCTCTGTGCCTTTTGACATCAAAAAGATAAAATGTAGACAAAGCGCTTAGAACAGTGCCTGGCATATGATAAGCATACAATACAAGAAACTATTAATTTGACATCATTCATTACACTGTACAATAGTTATCTTTATACATTTTTCTTTCCTCCCTCAAGACTCTGAGTGCCTTCAAAGCCGAGATTATGTCTTATTCATCTCCATTCCCAATATCTGGCACATAGCAGGTGTTTAATAAACTCTTGCTAAATGTAATTCATCCCAAAATATCTTAAAAAAATTTTTTTTGTTGAGATATAGTTAATTTACAATGTTGTATTAATTTCTGGTGTACAGCAAGGTGATTAAGTTTATATATATATATATATATATATATATATATATATACTTTTTTTCCAGATTCTTTTTCTTTATAGGTTATTACAAGATATTGAATATAGCTTCCTGCGTGACTTTAGGCAGGCTGATAACTTCTTGAGCCTTAGTTTCCTCATTTGTAAAATGAGAATAATTTTATCATCTTCCTGGGGTTTTTTGAGTGTTAGTAATAAGGTATGTGAGAGACACACCATGTTTCTGGATGGAAAGCCCGAACAACTGTGAAGATGGGGAGTCTTTCCAATTAATTTAGTCAAAAAAAAATCTCAGTGGGCTTTTTCTTTGAAGTCGACAAAGTGATTCTAAGTTTATTTGAAAGAATGAAGATGTTGTAACAGAAGAAGAATTGAGTGAGAATTCTCATCAGATGTTAAAATGCATCCGTAAGTTCCAGTTACTAAAATGGTGTAGCATTTGAACGGAGATGGGCACAGAGCTTATTGGACTAAGAACAGACTGTCTGAAACCAATTCCTGGGCCTAGGAGACTTGCTCTGTGATGAGAAAGCGCCACACAAAACTTGGATTTAATCAATAAAGGGCATAGGGAACACTGGGTATTTGAGAAAAAAAGAGAGATCATCACCTCACATCATACTTTGACATAAATTCCATATGGATTATAGAGTTAAATGTAACAAACAACATGCAACAAGTTAAAAAATAAAAAGCTAGAAAGGGAATACATACATATGTTTGTTTTCCATATTTAACATTATAATCCATCTGTATTATTCTCCCCTCAGAACAGGAAATAACTTTCTTAAGAAAATGACAATGGGAGAATCTACACATAAAAATATGACAATATGATTACATAAAATTCAAAACTAATTTTTTACTTTAAGAATCATAAAATTAGGGACTTCCCTGGTGATCCAGTGGTTAAGAATCCGTGCTTTCCACTGCAGGGGTCGTGGGTTTGATCCGTGGTCGGGAAACTAAGATCCCATATGCCACACAGTGTGGCCAAAAAAAAAAAAAAAAAAAAAAAATCATGAAATTAAAAAAAAAACACACACAAATCAGGAACACTATAAAAAATAACAAGGGACTAAAATCCTTCCATGTCTAAGGTTATTACAAGTCAATACGAAAAACAAACAAACAAAATAATTCAAATGGGACACGTGGAAAAACAGTTCACCCTCCCTAGTAATCAAATAAAAGCAAAATTAAATCGTTATCAGTCAGGTGACCCCCTTGGTCAAAATCCCTCAAGGACTCCTCATTGTCTTAGAGATAAAATCCAGAATAAGTAACCCGACACAGAAGGCTTCTTACAGTCGGATCCTGCTTGCATCTCTTTCCCCGGCCACTTCCCTCAGCATCAGGATGGAGTCTTCCATCCCATGCGAATCTCTCCATTTTCCTGCACACAAGGCCGCCTGAGATTTTGCACATACTGTTCCCTTCATCTGGAATGGCCTTCCCAACCCTCTCCTTGGTAAAGCTCCATCCACCTTTCAATACCTGGCTGAGCCTAAATTCCAGTTCGGTTTGTCTTGTGCCCCTGCCCTTGGGAAAAAGTGCTTGCAAGTGCCTGGCAATTTATGATTCCTCTTAGAGGGAAGGGAAACAGAGAAAAGCTTGAGTTCTCTCACACTGCCTGATCTGCCTACATTTTCTTCTGGGAAGCAGGTGTAAACCTCACATCGGCCCTCGGAGCTGGGATAGCGAGGCTAGTAGTAAAGGTGAAATTCCTGGTGGGCTTGGATAAAGATTCACAGAGACTGATTCCACGATGCCCTCCCTACTCCGCCTTAACCCAGCTCAACTCAGGGTCAGCTCAGAGTTAGGCTGTCAGGTAAAATCAGATGCAGGTTGTTCCCGGACATGGGACATGCTTATATTACAAATTCTTCTTTTTCTCTTAATCTAAAATTCAAACTGAACAGGGCATTCTGTATTTTTATTTGCTACCTCTGACCACCCTAGTGGAGAAGGAAGCTGAAGGGTGATGGCCCAATTTTCAAGACTTTGGGAGGGACCGTTGTTGCGGATGGGCCTAACAAGGACAGGGAACTCACTGCTTGAACCCTGAGTCATGACTGAGGTCCCGGCTGGGAGACTGCTCCATGCCCTCTGCGGGAATGGCATCCCAGCGAGGGTGGATTTTTTCTTTTAAGCATCAGAAAGCACATGAACAACACCTGTGGGGCGTCAGGGCTATACAGTGGCAAGGGCAAGGTCTCTTGAACCAGATGGATTTGGGTCTAAATCTCAACTTAGCTGTGTCACCTTGGGCAAGCTCTGTAACCTCTCTGAGACACTGTTTCACCATCTGCAAAGCAGGGATCGGAACCACTGCCAAGGGCTGCTGTAAGGATTAAATAAGAAAACATGTGTTGGGCTTCCCTGGTGGTGCAGTGGTTGAGAATCCGTCTGCCAATGCAGGGGACACGGGTTCGAGCCCTGGTCTGGGAAGATCCCACGTGCCGCGGAGCAACTTAGCCCGTGAGCCACAACTACTGAGCCTGCGCGTCTGGAGCCTGTGCTCCGCAACAAGAGAGGCCGCGACAGTGAGAGGCCCGCGCACCGTGATGAAGAGTGGCACCCGCTCGCCGCAACTAGAGAAAGCCCTCGCACAGAAACGAAGACCCAACACAGCCAAAAATAAATAAATAAATAAATAAATAAATAAATATAAATAAATAAAAGAAAACATGTGAATTCACTGAGCATAGTGCTTGGCATAGAATAGCCACAGGTGTTTTCCTTGGACTATCTAGAGGAAGGAGAATACCAAGAGTTCTACCCTGATGCAACCGAAAAGGACACAGCCTCCTGTCATTTTGTTTTCCTATAATAAGATGTATGGTATGGTGTTATATATTGATTATCTATCCCTACTTCAATTATTGTCATTAGTCAAGATCCCTCTTCCAAATATCTTCTTTAATCCTTGTGTTAAAAGTTGTTAGATAGATCTTACTGTTGCCACTTTAGAGTTCAGGAAACAGAGATGCAGAGCAGTCAAGGTCATGCAGTTGTAAAATGAAACAGCAGCAGCAGTTGGGTCCTTACTGTGGGCTTTCCTGGCACTAACATCTTCACACACCTCACCTCAGTGCTCCCGTGTACTCAGTGCACTCAAGATGGCTGTTCTCTTGCTCTCTGTACCAAGCCTGCTTTACTCACATGACTATCCAGTCCTCTTGATCATAGGGCTTAATTAGTCCTTGGTCACTGATGAGCCCACCTGATATCAATCTTCCCTATAAATGGTAGCCTCCTTCGCGACGAGTAGCAAATACTGCTGCCATGTCCTGGGGTGTCGCTCCAGTACCCTTTGTGTAAGATTCTCCTGTCCAATAGACCACTGATGTCACTGTCGCTGTCTCTGGGCCCTTTCTTTGGTCTCGAGGCCGGGCCACTACAAGGCTTGCCTGCCTGAGGGGTGCAGACCAATAACCTCACAAACCACTTTTCAGGGTCAGAATGATTTTCGCCGTTCAGAGAAGGCGTAAAGCTCAGAGAGGGAATGTGTGTGTCCCAAGTTTACAGAGCAGTAAGTGGTGGAAGCAGGATTCAAACCCGGATGTCTTTGGGCACAAAGCCCACCCAGCTGGGGATGGAAGCCTGGTCCTCAAATCCTGCCTCCTGCAATGCCCACAGCAGCTGGAATGCACCGTCACAGGGTTTGGGAGCTGCCATTCCAGCACTGGCACCGGTTCTCCATCCTGCCTGAGACTGCCCTCCTAGCCCATACGCGGTGTAGACAGTGCTCACTCCGTAGGCATTGGCTGAGTGAGTGGATGGATCAAAGGAGATGTAGGGAAATGCCTTCCATGTGCAAAGGAAGGGTTTACTGAGCCTTTGCAAAGCCATTCCAAGATGAAAATCAACATAAAAAAAAAATGTCTATCTCACCAAAGGTGCTGTTTTAAATGTTTGACACCAAAACAAAAACAGAAATCTCTAAGCAACTTTCCTGGAGAGCAGACATCAGGCTAGTAGCTCCTTTTGAGTCCATGAACCCTGGCCCAAGCCCACGGGATGCTTGCGTTAATTCACGATGCCCTGACGGACACTCTCTGCGTGGTGTTCGGGACCCGGAGCAGGACCCCAGTAGCCAGATGCCTCTGCAAGGTGCAGGATTTAGGGCCTGAGTGGCTAGTTGAGGCGGTGGAGGTTGTGAAACCTTCGAAAAGCCTTTTCCAGCGACACATTATGATTAGCCAGTCTGTCAGGATTCCTCTGCTTCCTGTAGAGAATACACACCACCTGGAAAGCCTGGGCATGTAGACAGGAGGGTGGCAGGGCCACCAGCCGTACTTCTCCTCCGAGGAGCCCCAGATCTGGCTTCTTGTCCTGGGCTCACCTGTGCATCCCTGGATGTGGTCCTGCTCACCCTGGGCCAAAGTGCAGCCATACGGAGAAGAAATTTTGGAGCAGTTGCTCCCTAATATATCAAGTTCAGAACTTGTCACCCAAATGGAAACCCCTCAGAGGAAGGGAATGGAGGAGGGAGCTGGCATTTAATGAGCACCTACTATGTGCCAGGTGATTTAATCTGCAACCTCTGGATGTCCTCACCGTCCTTCAAGTGCCAACAGCCCTCAGCTTGGGGCCACCTGCACAGGGCAGGGGGGCGGGGAGTAGTCACAGCTGGGAGTAGTTTCCCCTCCCCAGAGGAAGCAATGCAGCAGTCAGAGACGCTGAATCTCCCCAGGACCTCCCAAGCTCCTAGCCTCCTCATCTCGTTTTCACATGATGGATTTGAGGAGGAGGAGAGAGACCAACCTGGGGTCCACTCCCTCCCTCCAGGCTAGACTCAGCCCTCCACCTGGCACACAGGCCCCCAGTGACCCGCCTTCTCCTGGTCCCCTTCACTCCCCCCACACCCACCCATGTCCCCCTGTTGAAGGGGCTCCCGAACTGTCCCCATCATCTGGGCACGCTGGATGCCACCAGCTCGAAGGCACTGCTCACTACTGTGGGGAAATTCTCCCCAGTGCCCAGCTCAGCTGCCCCCAACTTTCCAAGACTGTCTTCTTCTCATTGATGACCTCATAGTGCCCCCCAAAAGAAGATTTTTTTTTCCTTGAGAATTAAAATATCGTTGATGTTATCATCCAAAGAAAAGAAAAACTTGTAACATTCTCATCAAACTTGGGTCTCCCAGGAACAAGCTCCAGTCTCCAGCAAGCAGGGCAAGCACATTGTAGCTGTGTTTGCAGACCATCCCCTGTTTTTGACCTTGGCTCCTTGGGAGCTGGGCCGTGGCAGGTGCACCCTGCATCTCAGACTCCCCTGTGGTTGGCATAGAACTGGCCCCGGGGCTGTGCCCGATGCATACTTGTGCAATAAACCAAGAAACAAGGAGTGAGTGAGTGACCAGGTATATTCCCTGTGAAGTGACAGGCATGAGGGCTCATGCCCAGGTGTCCTGACTTCCGGCGCAGCACAAGTCACACTCTATGGCCCTGTCTGGCCTCTGAAGGTTCCCTTCCTTCTATAGGTGCGTTCTGTTAGGCTGTTAATCTCCCCCAGTTTCCAGTGTACCTCTGAACTGACTTTCCAGTGGGGTGATGGATGGCTCTGGCCCATTCAAACCAGCAGCTCCCCCTTCAAGTTCTTTCTTCTTTCTGTCTTACTCCTTACGTGTAATTTTATTATTTTCTATGACAGCTCACATTATAAACCAAGATTAAATGCATATAAATGAAAACATACTCTACATGGCATCATGGCATTACCATAAAGATCTTTTGAGATGGACAAATTAGTTGCTAGGTTCGGAAACTGAAGTTACACTTCTGAAAATGTAACTTCTTGAAGAAGAAAAAGGTTTTAGAACCGGTAAAGATTTTATTATAAGCCTAGTAATAGCTCTTCCTTACTAGCAATCAATGTTTTAAGAGAGGGAGGGATCAGGGGAAACCGATGGTTTCTGAGGACCTACTGTGTGCCGTGCTTGCTACATGTCTTATCATGCAGCAATGACAAAGGCCCAGATGCAGGCAACCAGGCTGCTCTGGGCTCAAATTCTGCCTCTGCCGTTTCCTAGCCAGGTAATCTTGGGTTATAACCTTACCCCTCATTTCCATCAGATGGGGAAGACCATCCTGACCTTAGCTGCTCTCAGGAGGATTAATTAAAATAAAGTCTGTAATGGGGCTAGTATACACAAATTCAAAGCAAAATAAGTCGTAGTCATTTATAATAATGGTATTAGTAACCCTCAGATGATTCAGCCATAAAGCTATTTGTCCAAAGTGAGTTTGAACAAATGAGCAATTTGGTCAAAACAATTTGTAAGAAAGCTGAGTGGCTAACAGAGCAGCTTGGTCCCAACAAAAATCTGGTGGAGGGCTTCCCTGGTGGCGCAGTGGTTGAGAACCTGCCTGCCAATGCAGGGGACACGGGTTCGAGCCCTGGTCTGGGAAGATCCCACATGCCGCGGAGCAACTGGGCCCGTGAGCCACAACTACTGAGCCTGCGCGTCTGGAGCCTGTGCTCCGCAACAAGAGAGACCGCGATAATGAGAGGCTCGCGCACCGCGATGAAGAGTGGCCCCCGCTCGCCGCAACTAGAGAAAGCCTTCGCACAGAAACGAAGACCCAACACAACCATAAATAAATAAATAAATAAACCCAAAGTTAAAAAAAAAAAAATCTGGTGGAAAATGAATATCCCCAATAGTTGACATTTGAAACATCAATTGCAAATCTACCTTCCTCTACGCAAAACATTTCTGCACTTTTCCCCTAGGATTTTCTGTCATCTTTCTGTTTTGTTTCTGCTTTATTTTCAATAATAATTTATTCTTTCTCTTGTAATAGGGAAAAGTTGGGACATAGTAAATATTTAGTTGTAAGCGAACAACTTGCATTGCCAAGGAAAGAGGAAACAGTTGAGATGATCTCGTCTACCAAGGTGATGTAAATGAATTATGGAATGTCACAAAATAGTGTGGCATGAACGCATTTTTGTAGAAAAATCCTCATAAAAGGCCACCGCTACGTCTGTATCAAAGGTTGAGGGTAGGTGGGGAGGGAGGTGAGACTCTGGGGATCCTTTACGCTTTTATTTTGCTTCTCTCTATATATATTTCACTATTTCTGAGATAAGTATGCTTCACAGTAAGAAAGACACTAAAAGAAAAAGCTCAAAACTTTTTCAGTCTTTTGAACAAATTTTTAAAAACATTTTAAACAGTCTCATTGGTTTCAAGTCAATTCTACCCTTTCTGATGTTTTGATGTTTTACAATTTTTCACACATTGAGATTGAGATTATTCCCCAATCTGTGAAACAGGGATACTAACATTTGCCTCCAATGATGAGTAGAAGGATTGAGTGAGCTGCTTTATATAAAATTTCTTGCACAGTCCTGGCCGCATGGTTGGTCCTAAACAAGCGATAATCAACGGTTTTCATCCTGTGGAAATGTGTTCTAACAAGTCTTCGTTGTTGCATGTTTGGTTTGTCTCTTTTGCCTATAGATTATTCGGGTGAATTCCTCCTGGTGGACGTGAAGAGCGTTCTCCCATCACCTTTGCTTGCATGACTGTGACATCCTCCTAACTGGTCCCCTTCCCCTCAGCCCCCTCCGCGTTCCAGGCTGTTCTGCTATAGCCCCTGTGCTATACCAGGCGTTGGCCGCTTTTTCAGGCTCATTACCTGCCTTGTTCTTACTTGTTCACTGAGGACCATCCACTTTGGCCTCCTTGCTCTTCTCAGCGCACCGAGGCTGCTTTGTCTCAGGGCCTTTGAATGTCTCATCCATTCCCTTTGCTGAGATGCTCTCGCCCTGGACGTGTGCCTGGCTTCCTCTCTCAGTGCCTCGGGGTCTCTGCTCAGTTGTCACCTCCTCAGCTATGCCTTCCTGAGCCTTTTGCCTCTCTTTCTTCATGACATTATTTGCACTCAATATTTAATATTCATATGTCTGTTTATTTGATGCCCCTCTTTCCTACCAAAATGTGAGCTTCCCAAAGGGATGGACCTTGTCAACTTTGCTCACATCCAGGCCTTAAAAGAACACCATTATATTGGACTCCTAGTAAGCATTTGCGGAATGGATGAGTAAAATAAATGAGTTAAGGGACTTCCCTGGCAGTCCAGTGGTTAAGACTCCGTGCTTCCACTGCGGGGGGCATGGATGGGTTCGATCCCTGGTCAGGGAACTAAGATCTAACATGCCACTCAGCGTGGCCAAAAAAAAAGTGAGCTAAGTCTGACCTTAGTATTCATCACAAAAAGTTTAAATACAAATAATCTCTTGAAAATGGATTAGAAATAAACACCCTCCCATCCCCCACCCCAAAAGAAGAGAACACAATCCCTGAAGCATGGTTGAAGTTCTTAAAAGAATCACCACCAGTTGCCAAAGGACCCAGTGATGTACCAAAAAGAATAATCCTTGACCAATAGAGAAGGAGGAGATTCACTTTCAACCAATCAGCACCTGCCCAGGTATCAGAATGACTAACTTGCTTGTGGCCAATTGTGTCTCAGCCACGTCACCTGGGCTCAGCGTGGTGGGAGAAAGAGGACAAACGCGGGGTCCCTGGCAGAGTCGAAGTCTGCTCACCCCCAGTAGGGGCAAGCCCCGATTCCCCAGGTCTAGGTGCCGGCTGTGTTTCTATAGGAAAACCACCCTTTCCTGCCCACCCCGGCCCCACCAGGGGTGTCCCAGCCGGGAATAGCACCTCTTCTCCCGGAGGCACGTAGGGCACCTGCAGCCACCCATCTGGGGATATGTGCTTTTAACCCCAGAAGGCTGTGTAGAGTCAGCTGCGAGAATGGCAAGGAAAATATTTTTAGAAGAGGAGGAAAGGAGAGGGTGAGGTGGGTGAGCACTGTGGGAAGCTAGCGGGAAGGG
Organism: Balaenoptera musculus; assembly: GCF_009873245.2. NCBI lineage: Eukaryota > Metazoa > Chordata > Mammalia > Artiodactyla > Balaenopteridae > Balaenoptera > Balaenoptera musculus. The sequence goes on along the minus strand of NC_045787.1, from coordinate 148,002,295 downwards.
GGTGGTCCTCTGGTCCAGTTTCCACTGTGTATTCTGGAAGTGTTGTGTGTGTGTGTGTGAGAGAGAGACAGAGAGACAGAGACAGAAAGAGAGACAGAAAAAGAGAGATACAGACAGACAGAGATAGAGATACAGAAAGAGAGACAGAGACAGAAAAAAAGACAGAGGGAGAGAGACAGGCAGACAGACAGAGACAGAGATACAGAAAGAGGGAGACAGACAGGCAGACAGAGACATACAGAGATAGAAGGAGATATAGACAGACAGAGATGGGGGAGGGGGCTGGCCTGTGTGTTTATGTACGCATGTGGTATGTGTTTGCGTCTCTGGGTCTGTGGAGTGTTCCTCTGCGTATCTAGTGGTTGTCTGTTTATTATCTCAGTACCTCTGTGTGTGGCTGTGTCTGTGAGTTTGTGTCTGTCTGTCTGTCTGCTTGCTGCTTCTGCGTCCATTGCTTAGCTCTGCCACTCCCTGTGTGTACTTGGTGTGATTCTCCTCCTGTGCTGTGTAAGGGTCACCTCTGCAGACACAAAGGTGTGAGCCCAGGCTTGTCCTCCCTTGGCTGGGACCCTTTGGATAACTTGTGCCAGGTTTGGAAGAAGCTGAGAAGATATCCCTGGACATTCAGCCATGAGGAAGAAAAAGGTGGAGGGGCTCAGAGTCACAGTTGGCAAAAGTGGATGAAGTGAAATATCTAAACCCTTGGCCGTGTCCAATCAGGGACCTGCATGTAAGAATCCAGGCTTATGAGCACAACCCTGAGGGGCCTCTTGATCGACCCCTGCTGATCTCTTACTACCCTGGCCCATGCTTTCCATTATTTCCCAAACATCCCCTGCTTTTTCTGCCTCAGACCTTGCTCCAGCCTTTCCTTCTTCCTTCGGAACATCTCTGGAACACCTCCTCCGTGAAGCCTTCCCTGACCATCACAGAACAGCTAGCCTCCCTCGCCAGGGTTCCCATGGGGCCTGGACACACCCTCATTGGAGCACTTCCCTCCTTGTGTTGTATGCTTGCCTGTGGCCTCCACTCTCACCCCCAGTGAGCCTCGGAGTTCCTTGAGCACAGGGACCTGGCTTATCTGATTTTGTACAACCAGAGCGCAGCATGGGGCCTAACGTGCAGCAGAAAGAAGCGCCACTGCCAAGTGGGATTGAGCCCTGTGCTATCACGGGCTGACTTGGCCCATCCATGCCCTCCCCCCGCTCCCCGCCCCTCCTGTCACCAGGGGAGGAGGAGATGGGAGGAGAGAGTAGCATTGCGCGGCTCCCATGAGACCTCAGCTAATGCTCCTCGCTATTGGACAGGCTTAAATATATATAACACACGTTTTCTCCCCTCTTCTAAAATCACTCCTTAGACAGAGGGAGTTGTTTTTTACATTGAGCTTTTTTACAAAGCGTCTCTCTGGATGGGGAACTCTCTAAATTGCTTTATTTTCAACAACAAAGAAATGTTTGGGGAAGGTACATTAGCCTAAAACCACCTCAAACAACATGGGTTTACAATTCTTAAAGAGATAATCTGACAGAATCTGTAAGAGAGGGAGTCAGAGACATTTTACACAGATTTAGCAATTCTTCCTCGGGGTATGACCTCCAATTACAAGTGCTGGATGTCATGGCAAATAAGCCTTTTAAAGCTCGGCTTAAAAAAGCAATGCGGAGTGGTTCTTTTGTGCAGACCACGCATTGACACACACCCAGAGAAAGAATCAAAATCCCGACAGGACTCCTGTCAGGCAAGTGGCAGGCAGACTGTGTTCCCAGCCCGCCGGCCTCAGACATGCAGCCATAAGGCGCTGGGTCTCAGGGCTGTTAGACCCAAGTGAGGAGAAAGGTCTGGAAAACGGGGCTGGATGACGCAAAATAGGGCCCCTGGGAGGCAGACACTTGTGGAAGAGCAAGGCAAGCGTCAGAATCAAGCTGTTTTGGGCAACCTGGATATGGAGAAGAGCAAAGTTTCTCAATGAATATTATTCATTATGAAGAACAGTCATGAAACAGCCCATCTGTTACTTCCCATGTGAAAGAGATCCTCTCGGCTGCCATCTATTGGATACTCACCACGAAACAAAAGTGTTTCCAAGCAGGTTACCTAAATTATTATTTTAAATGATTATTTTTTTTCCCTCCACCTACATGTAAAGTGGGCATTCTCATTTTTTTTTTTTTTTTTTCCTAATCACTTGACCGATGAGGAGACAGACTGAGGTTTGAAAACTTCATCTAAATCTCACCACAGGACTGGGAGCTGGGATTAAAATCCAGGCCTGACCTCTTCACACGGCCTTGTCCCAGCTCTTATAAACATTTCCTACTGTTTGTACAAAGGATCTTATCAGAATGGCAGGAGAGTGTTCTAGCAAGGAACTGTAACTTAATTCCTCTGGTTACTCCTTGCTTGCTGGGCTCTGTGAGTCCTACTTATCTAATTAATGGAGAGATGGGGTCTCAAAGCCAAATGCATAGAGAGGCCAAGAATGTAAAGGAAAGGAATGAAGGGTCCCGGGGTTAAGCGATAGGGAGAGGTGGGGACTGCGGGAAACCAGAAAACCTATGCTTATCTAAAGGGGCCAGAACTACTGCACCAGCTCATTGTTACCCATATAACCCTGGCCCCACTATTACCAAATCTTCAAATATTTTCAGAAACCAGAGAGCCAGATTTTGGGGCGAAGTCTTATTTTTAAGAGTTGATCACTCGTTCACATTAATTTTCAAAACCCACATAGAGCAAACAAAACACACTTGGGTGCTAGAGTTGTAACCTCTGTGTGTGAACACTGTTACAGCTTGGGGCAGCTGGGATAGTGCTGGCTTTGGCCTCCAAAAATACGAATTCACATCTTAGTTCTGCCCCTTACTAGCTGGGTAGCCTTCCCAAGCCTCAGTTTTCCTGTCTGTAAAACGGGAAAAACTAACAATCCTTACCTTGTGAACCCATTGAGAAGAGCATGAGTACATTTGAGTGTCTGACTGACATTGAAAATCTAATATATCCAACACCGAACTCTTGTCTCTCAGCCCCTGCCTCTTTGCTGTCCCCACTGTTTCTCGTATCAGGGCACCATTATATTCTTGCTGCCCCCTCCAGCAGAAATGGTCTTCTTTTAGCCTCGTTGTAACCAAAGGGCTCTGCGTTCAGAACTTGCCATGGGCTGGCTCCCTCGTCACTCAGGTCTCAGATTACATCACCTCCTTAAGAGACACCCTCCCTGCCCACCCTATCTAGTTTTGCCACGTGCCTCTTGTATCAAGTCAACACCACACTTAGGCCATGTTGCTTTCTCAATAAACTCATGATGACCTCATGTATTTACTTGTTTCAGAGATCACTGCCTGTCTTCCCAAGTAGAGCAAGGACTTCACTGGTCTTCATTCACTCTTGCATTGTCAGCACCTAGAACAAGGCTTGGCACATTGCAGGCACTCAGTGAATATCCCTTGAATGAATAAATGGATCAAGAGTGCTGGATGAGACTGAGGTACAACAGAATTCGATGGATATTAGAACCTGGTCCCCCAGAGAGCAGAATGGAGGGACGCCGATGTCCGGACTGCTCTAGAGAGGCCTTGGGTTTGTTTGGAATCTTGCTATGAATCAGCACTAGGTCCTGCCCATTCCTTGCTCTCTTACCCAGTAAAATGTTATTGCTTGAGAAGCTATTAGAGAGATAGAGATAAAGCCGCCTGGAGCATAGATAGAATCAAAAATACAAAATTAACTCCTAAGCAGGCTGAACAGCTCACAGAATCAGGCAGGCCAGGCTGAGAAAGTGGGGAGGTTAATCTAGCTTTTTTACTAAATGCACATGGGCTCAGAATCTGCTGGGGCAAGAGGGGTGGCGAGACTTAAACATTGTTTACTCTGACAATTATCTCTACCTGTGGCAGGTAGATTTCTATTTTCATTAGTGATAAAAATTTCCCTTTAGGATAGATGCCCTTTAGTTTTTGGTTTTTGTTTTTTTTAAAGGAGAGGTTTATCTTAAAGGAAAATATTAAGTAAATAATTGCACAAGTGGTGTGTGGATGTGACAGTCTGACACGGGTGATGGAGCCCCAATGGTCGAAGTTCAGCAGTTCCTAATCTGGACAGTTAAATGCACCCCCCTTGGAATGGACCTCAAAGATCTCTGAGATGTGGCCCTGGCTCAGTTTGCTAACTCTTTCTTTTTACTCTCTTTCATTTAGGAAATTGCCCCAAACTTACCTGCTTTTACCCATGCCCCTGCCTCTGGGCTCAACTCACTCTTCCCCCTCCCAGCATGCCCTTCGTTCACATACCCATCCTCTAAGATGCAACCCACTTCTACCACCAACCTCTTCTCATCCATTGTTTGTCCTTCTGTAATAATAACTGCTAAATGCACTTTCTGTGGGCCAAATCCTACAGATACACCCGTCTTTAAGGCTCCATCAATTCTGGGAGTTTTGTCCTCATAATCTCCATGTCACTGAAGGGTGAAGTGCTCTGGCCAAGATTCCTCAGCTGGAAGGGGCTGGGACACATTCTCACCCAGTGACCCCAGAACCCAGGTGCTTAACATCCCCACTTCCGGTCACCCTGGGCACTTTCTACACAGCTATAGGGGTACCTGCGTCTGTGTTTTCTCCCTCTAGGGCTTGTGAGCTGCTGGAGGACATATTCTGTATCACTCTCCAACTTTTGGGGGTTTGGCACCTGTTGAAGATTCTGCAAACGTCGCGTGAACCTTGAGCCAGATTAAGTTGACGTCCTCCTGATGGGGTTTCAGGCTGGGTGGGGCTGCCAGCCTTTACTGGATATCTGGACAGAGCAGCTAGAAGAAGGAGGGCAAATCATTAATCACTTCAGGGGAGAAGGCTGTACCTTTCGGATCCTTGTAAAAATTGGTGTTCCTTTGAGCCAGTGTCTTAGGGTCATGGAACAGACACAGCGTGGGTTTGGGTTCATTCATTTCCTGACTGTATGACCCTGGGCAAGCCTCTCCATTTCCCTCCTCCAGCCTCAGTTTCCTGATCTGTAAAATACAGCTGCCGGGAGGTTTATATGAAATAAAGGAAATACAATGTCTAACACTGGGCCTGGTGCATAGTAAGGACCTCCTTACTTCACCGTTGGCTTTCTGCCTGCTTTATCTCATCGTCCCTGTCCCCCACTTGCATTAAACAGGCCTGTGTGCAAGAACTGTTGGGGTTTATAATTCCCCCACTAGCAAGAACACCCTTGGGCAATTTACTCTTGAATCCTCAGTTTCCTAATCTGTGAAATGGGAATGATAATCTATTTGCCCCAAGGCTTGTTGTGAGGGTTAATGAGATAATTTGGAGCTCTTAGAAACAACCATTACCTGGTGTGTAGAAAATGCAGACTTATGAGAGGTGCCTCTTTATGACCTCATTCCTCAAGCAAATCTGAACCTTCTAATCCCCTCTTACTTAATTGCCTCTTTTCCCTTTCTTGTTTGCAGCCGCAGAAACATTTCAAATTCCACAGTAAGTACCAGGTAGGGAGATACAGAGATAGAAAAGGAAATACATGTACAAAGTTGAGTACTCCTGACGGAATGCAGCCTGTAATACCACACTTGGGGCAAAGACATGGAAAATATGAGTAAAATTTTAGACTCCATCTGAAGATCTCTTCAAAGTCCTTTTTTTTTTTTTTTTTTCACTTTTCTCTAAATGTCATCAAGATAAATAGATGTTCCTGAACTGGGGAAAAGCCAGATTACAGTGAAATGAAAGAAATATTCAGGTCGTATTCAGCACCCACTGAGAGCCAGTGGACCCCAAAATGAAGGAAGATCATCCACGTTTTGAGTCTTAATGGAAAAGACAGACAGGGGAGTAAAGGCATGAGGCTGCCTGGTAGTGAGTCAAGGTGGGATAGAAAGGGGACAGGTCGGAGTAGCTCCAGAAAAGGCAACAACAGCCAAGGCAACTGAAGAGGCGAAATGGGCCTTTCCGTCAGATCCCCAATGGCTGGCATTGGAAACCATACCCTGGGGCATCATTTAGAATTTATTCTTTGCAAGGCCAGAAACAGACATTCACTGGCTAATTGAGGCAGAGAAGGAATATATTGGAAGGATGCTGAGCAGCTCACAAAATAGACAGGGAGCTAGACTTGGATGAGAATAGAACTGGGGTTGCCCTGGGGGATCCCGAGAGCAGAGCTAGCAGACAGCCTCATCGGCAACCGGAAGGAATGTGCTCCAACTCTTTCTTTGTTTTTCCCTTGTCTGTGTCACTTGGATTACGATTCCAAGTCCAGGGAGAGAGCACTTGATTGTACTGACCAGGATTAAATGCGTACCTGAGAGTACAAGGAAGGGGCGGCACAGCCACCTGTGACCACACCTAGAGGGGGAGCGGGGATTCCCTAAATAGAAATGAAAGCGATGTGATGAAGGACTACGACATCCATGACTTTGTCCGCTACAGTGAGTGATGGAGAGTTACAGAGCACGGTGCTCCAACCCCCTTCAGTCCTGGGTGTGTTAGCATTTAGTCTAGGTCAGGCCCTGTGTTAGGTGCTAGGAGAAGAGGTGAGTAAAATGGATTTGGAAGTAATTGAGCCTATGTGGTGAACACAGATTCTTTGATGCCAAATCCCTGCCTCTAGGAGTGAAGGGTCTGGAGGGGCAGGAGGCATGAGAGCAGAGGCAGCTGGAGGAACAGAGGGACCACCGGGTGCCTTGATAGTGAGATGGGGGAGAGAGAATAGATCCTCACTGATGTTTGCTGAAGGTCAGAACTACAAGGACAAGGAGAGCCTCACTGAGCACCAGAAAACTCAAGAAGTGGCCCTCTCTTCCCCAAGCCATTCTGACACCCACCCCAAGTCAGTCTCAAGGTCTGTTTGGCCAAGACATCCTCAGAACCAGATTATCCAAGCATAGAATGTTGGGCCAAAACTGGGACAGATCAAGCATGGGAGGCATGGCCCAACAGCCCCATGTGGGGTTGATCGTGAATGAGGCGGTCTCCTTTCTCCTTTCCCAGAGGCCACACGTCAGGAGCACCATGTCAGGGGCCAGGCGCACAGCAGGTATTTAACAAATAGTTATGGGAGGGAAGAAGAGACAGGAGGGAGGAAAGGATAGAAAGAATGCATAAAAAGGGAGAAGGGATTTTAAAATGAACAAGTAATGGGGAGATGAAAATTTGAATCAATAAATGAATGACTTCTATAGGGATAGGGAAAAAAAGGAAGAACGAATGCATGAAGTTTTAAGATAATCCACACTCTGCCATTTGCTAGCTGTGAGATTCTAGGCCAATTACTTAACCGTTTGGGGCCTCAGTTTCCTCATCTGTAAAATGGGACTAATTTGGACAACTCTCCCAGAGAGTCATTATAAGAACAAAATGAGAGGATGGATGCAAAGCCTTCGGCTCCGAGTGAGAGCTCCATGCATGTCAGCTGTTATAACTGATGGGCTAAAGGTCAGAAGTGAATGAATGAATAAAGTAAATGAAGAGAGAGAAGATGAGAAGACAGTGGAGAGCCTTCATCGGGGCCCCGCTTGATCCTTGGTGGCCAGTGAGGACGGGGGACTGTCTGCCTTACACACAGGGTGGCTCCCTGCCTCCGTGCACAGGCCCAGCCTGTGTGATTTCAGGAGGCAGATAAGATGCCGGGGCTGCTTTTTCATCTTCTCTGGGCCCTCCCCCCGCTCACTGCCCCCTTGGCAATTGGGGCCTTCAAAGTCCCTGCTGGCTCCAGATCTACAGATAATCGTTTACTGTAATCCTACCCAGGAAAGAAGCTGATAAAGTCCAGATGGAGTGTGAGGTCTTCAAACTCACTTTCTCTGCCCAGATAACACTGGGGCCTCTCAGGAGACCCCTTTCTCTTGGGAAGAGAGGCAAAGAGGCCCATGTTCGCATAGCACACACGTTGTAAGAATGGACTCTCATTCGTCAGGGAAGCTCCTTGCTTTCCTGGGGAGGGTGAGTGGATGGGTGGAGAGGGAGTACCAGATTTGGAGTCAGATCAGCCTGGATTCCAAATCTAGCTCTGCATGTAATTAAAATGGTGGCATGAATCCCCATTTTCCAGGGTGCTGTGAATGTTCAGGGATGCACTGGGTGTGGAAAGACCTGGCTTGGGGGACAGTTCAGGCCCTGCCTTGGTCAGACTTCCCCACATGCCCCAAGAAGGCTCCCCCAGCACCTGAGCCCCAGGATGGCAACCAGCTGGCTTCCTGGACTGGCCCTCAGGGGGTAACCATAGGCCCGGGAGTCAAACAGGCCCGAGTTTGAATTTAGCTCTCTCACTTACTGGCTGTGTTACCTTTGGCAGGTTGCCGAACCTCTCTGGGCTTCCGTTTCCTCATCTGTAGAGTGTGCTAATAATCCCCACCTCACTGGCTGGTTGCAAAGGGTCAAATGAAATAGCAAATGAGAAAGCGTGTTGTGATTAGAAAAGTAGGCAAGGTGAGGTGCTACTTTTCTTCTTGCCAAATTGGGCCCATGATCCCTCACAGTGGAGGGGCCGCATTGTTAGACCTGATCGGGGGATGCTGGGAAGGTCCGCCCCAGTAATGCATTCAGGAGGGATGATGTGGCCCCTCTGACCCATTTACTCAGGACTTGGTGCTCCAGGACTCACTTACCACTATCACTCCGATCCCTGAGTTTTGGGGCCAGAAGAGGTCCTGAGGCCTGACTGCCCAGACTGGGGTGCAACCCAGGTGCATGGGGTGGATGCACGGGGAACAGCAGCTCTGGACACGCCCTGCAAAAGGTAAGGGATCAGGGATGGGATGGGGGCCCCTCGGGAAGGGCTTCTGACATAGTGCGATCCCCCATTTGGGCTTACTTTCATATCCCTTTCATCAACCCATTACGTAAATCCAACCAGATTTAAGATCTGACCCTACCTACTTCTAAGAGGACTTAGGGTCTTTTAAGATTAAAACCTAGGGCAAAAGAAGACCTTGAAAGAGATTGTCTGCTGCTCAATCTCATAATGACAAAAATGCAATCGAAACTACAGGAGATGCCCTTTGCACCGATCAGATTGGCAAAGATTTGAAGCCTGATAATACTCTGTGCGGGTGAATTTGTGGGGAAACAGGCATGCTTACCACTGTTTGAGGAAGAAAAACATGTGTACTGACTCTTAGGAAAGGCTTTGGTTTCTAGTTGTTAAAATTAAAACGGGCTTGTCCTTTGACCCAGCAATTCTAGGAATTTATCCCTGACTTAAACTTGCAACCATGAGCAAAGGCATCAATACGAGAATATTGACTGCAGGATTGTATGTTGAGACAAATATGGAAACTCTCTAAATGCCCGTTAATAGGGAACAGGTTAAATAGATTATGCTGTAGCTGTTCAAAGACAACACAATCTAGGCTGAGTGTATATAGTGTGCTCCTCTGGGCGTGTATGTGAAGGATATGCACAGATTTGTATAGGCACAAACTAGTTTGGAAACGATCACAGTTCCTCTGGGGAGGGGAATTGGATGCTTGGGGCTGAGGTGAGAGAAAAATTTACTCATAAATTTTTATACTTTAAAACTGTTTTAATTTTTTATTACATGCTTGTAAGAATTGTTAAAAAAACAAACAAACAAACAAACAAAAATCTAAAGATCTAAAGACCCACCCCCAATAGAAACTAAACAAGAAAACATCAACAAGCACACACACACACACAAACCACAGAGAACCCATCTGAGATTCACTCTAGACCTAGCACAGCAATTTGCTCAGCCAGACCCTCAATAAACATCAAAATAAATAAATAGATTGGGATTATCGCAGAAAGGAAGCCGAATAAACGCTTTCTGTACTTGAGCCAAACCGTTTTATAATACTCATGCAATACATTTTACTGTCAGCTTGTTGATGCAAAGACAAAACGGCAAGCAGGTTGCACGACATAGTTTGCATTTTCTAACATCAGAAAGGCCTTACGTTAGTCTACTGAGATAACATTTCTCCCGAACAAACAAGCAATTAGCAGTTTGCCCCTTGCTCTCTGGGACCCTTCCTGAGGACCTGCCTTGGTCTAGCACACCATGTTTACTCCACCCCAGGTGGAAACATGGCCCTGTGTGCACATGCCGGATTGCCCCCTCTGGGTGAATTTGGCAGAGGTGGTCTATTGGCACCTTTGAGAAAGGGGAAAGGGACTTTTTGGTGGGGGGAAGGGGCACTGGAATAAGAGACCAGGGTTTGAATCCCTCCTGGATGAACCTGCATCTAGTAGCTGAGTGGTTTTGAACAGGTGACACAACATTGCTAAGCCTCGATCATCCAGGTCTGGGAAATGCAGTTCATGACAGCAGATGGGCTAAGGCACCTGGACATGATTTCTGAACTTTAATAATCTTTAACTACTCAAGAAGAAGTTTCAGGTTCCCTGGCCATTGGTAGGGTAGAATACTCTCACTGCACCTCAGATCTTGGAAGTGCTTACCAGAGTAAACTAGTTTGGGCTAGCCATGTCCTGAAATGGTGAAACAACATCTTCTGAAAGGAACAAAGAATGTTTCTTTGTTTTTCGGTTTTTGTTTTTTTTTTCTGGAGCTTGGGTTTCTTTTCTTTTTTTCCTTATTTATTTATTTATTTATTTATTTATTTATTTATTTATTTTTGGCTGCGTTGGGTCTTCGTTTCTCTGCGAGGGCTTTCTCTAGTTGTGGCAAGCGGGGGCCACTCTTCATCGCGGTGCACGGGCCTCTCACTATCGCGGCCTCTCTTGTTGCGGAACACAGGCTCCAGACGTGCAGGCTCAGTAGTTGTGGCTCACGGGCTTAGTTGCTCCATGGCATGTGGGATCTTTCCCAGACCAGGGCTCGAACCCGTGTCCCCTGCATTGGCAAGCAGATTCTCAACCACTGCGCCACCAGGGAAGCCCAAGAATGTTTGATGAATGACAGCATCCACTGATGTGTGTGACATCACTCTCTGAGCCTCAGTTCCCTCATCAGCAGAATAGACCAAATGACCTTTATGTAGTACCGTCAGGATTAATTGAAAGCACATCTAAGGATCCCAGTACATAGCAGGTACTTTGTGGGCATTCAGTAAACGTTAGTTTCTCTCCCTTCCTCTTAAGGATTGAGAAAAGATGAATTCTTCTGGGCACTCAATATAGTAAATTTCCAGGGCAATTACAATGACTATCCTGCCTCTAGACTAATGGAGAATGACCAGCTCCATTCAGACAAGAGAGTGCATTCTCCCTGCAAACAGTTGGCCAAGCCTGATTATATGCAGCAGCTATGAATTATACACCATAGAATACTGACATTATTTTCCAGTCCCTGCCCATAAAATATGCAATAAAAACTCAAGCCAGGTTGACCTATATCTCACTGATAGAACTGAGGGTTTTCCATTTAAATGGTGCCATGGGTCCCATGTTGTTTGTTTGGTCCTGAGGCAGTTATGTTGTATTAAGATGCATTGGGCTGCAAGTAACAGCAAATCTAACTCAAGCTTTAACAGAAATAGGGTGGGCTGTAGGAATGGTTGATTCAGCAGTTAAATGTTGACATCAGAGACTCAGGTTCTTTCCATTTTTCCAGCCTTCCATCCTTAGAGTTACCTTCACACTCAAGCTGGTAGCAAGATGGTTGCTGTAGATCCAGGGTTCCACCTAAATGCTGAAACTTCCCGAGGAAGAGACGAGAGATCGTGACTTTCCCTAATTCCATCTTGGGAGTAAGGAAATTCTCTGCAGAAGTTGCCAGTAGGCTTCTCATATCACAGTAGCACAAGTTGGGTCATACACTCTCTCCCAAACCAATCATGGCAAAGGCTTATCTTAGGACATATCAGGCTCATCCCTGGAGCTGGGGGCTAGGATGGGTGCTGGGGAATGACCAATGGTGTCTTGGTTATGTGCAAACAGACATGTGGCTCCCCATGACCCCTTCCTCACTTACATCTTTGTGTAATCCCCTCTCCTTGAATGTGGGCAGGACCTGAGACTTACTTCTAACCAATGGAATGTGACAAAGGTGAGGGAACACCACTCCTGTGATTATATCACACTATGTAAGACTCCATCTTGCTAACAGACTCGTTCTAGAGACTTCCTTGCCGGCTTGATGAGGTAAGCACCATGCTGGAAAGCCCACGTGGCCAGGAACAGCAGGCATCCTCTAGGAGCAGAGGGCAGCCGCCAGCTGACGGCCAAGAGCCAGCAAGGAGCTGGGACCCTCTGTCTTCCAACCACGAGGAAATGAGTTCTGCCAACAACCCAAGTGAGTCCGGAAGTGGATTCTTCCCCAGTGAGTCTGCAGATGAGAACACAGCCTGACCAACACTTTGACTGCAGTCTTGTGAGATCCGAAGCAGAGGACCCAGCTAAAATACACATTCGTGCTATTTTAAGCTGCTAAGTTTATGGTCATTTGTTATGCAGCAGTGGACCAAAATGGTCAGTTTCTATTTTGTTTTAACAAGATTGGAAAAAATTTAATTTTCCTAATAGTTTGTTCCAATGAGGGAGAGAACAGCTTTGCCTGGAAAAATATATTTAGAAGATCTTGGGAAGAAGAGACATTCCCAAGGACCTGAGTGGCATCAGGTGCCAAGTTCTCAGACAGTGTGGGAAGCCGCTCTGCAGTAAATGTGGAAAAGAATTTGAGGACTTCCAGGGCCCCTCGGGAGCTGAGAGGGTGAAGGAGGAGAGTGCCTGGGGGTGGAGGGTCTTGGAGAACAAGACTTCCCTCAACCGCATCTCCTCCTCATGGGGATGCAGTGGTGTATAGTCATCTGCTATGGCTACCATAACAAAGCACCACAAACCAAGTGGCTTAAATGACAAAATGTATCATCTCACAATTCTGGAGGTAGAACCGTGAGACGTCTGAGATCAAGGTGTCAGCAGGGTTGGTTCCTTGTGAGGGCTGTGAGGGAGATTCTGTTCCACGCCCCTCTCCTAGCTCCTGGTGGTTTGCTGGCAATCTTTGGCATTCCTTGGCTTATGGGAGCGTCACCCCAACCACGGGCTCCATCACCCCTATCTCTGCCTTCATTTTCACATAGCATCCATCTACGTGTGTGTATCTGTCTCCAAATTTCTCCTTTTAATAAGAACACCAGTCATACTGGATTATCATATTGGATTAGGGGTCCACCCTACTCCAGTGTGGGCTAATTACCTTTGCAAATCCCTATTCCCAAGTAAGGTCACTTTCTAAGTTCCTGAGGACTAGGATTTCAACCAACGAATTTGCAGAGGCATAACTCATGGGGGTTAGTAGGAATCTGAGCTAGAAGTAGATTTTCATCAGCCGTGGGATTGGGGTATGCAAAGTAATTTTAGCTTTATTTGAAAGGGTTAGTAGGTCTGCCACTGACATACTGTGTGAAGAAACCCCTCAGGGTCTGTCTGTAACTGGTCAAGCACGACATGCCATATTCCTAGGAGAGGTTGCTTCCTCCAAAGCATCCTGCAAGATGCCCGATACCCATTTCCTTGAGAACAGTTGTCTCCTGCTATTTCATGGCCCTGCAATGCCATGATTTAACTCTGACCAGAACTCTCCTATCCAGTGGCAAAGAGAAAGGCAGTTGAACTTTACCCCTTTTGGTGGGGGAAGAATCTTGCAGACTAGGCCAGGGCTGAACACGCCAGCTTCCCTGGAGAGAAAGCTGGATGGTGTGCCACTTCTTGGGTGTCACTGTCAAAGGCTTTCTTTTCAGAGATGAAGAGCCTGCAGGAGTTTCCTCATTCTTTTTCTATCTGGAAATCCAGCCACAAAGTCATCAGATCTAATTGACTGCAATTAATTGTCTACATGTTCTTTTAAAAAGCGCTCTTGTTAAGGTCCTCTAATTGACTCATTTTCTTCTGTGACAACACTGGCTACAAAGTGGTATTTCAATGGGAGAGTGAGTCAGGGCTTATTAAATGATCAACAATTTAATTCAGAGCAGATCCTGATTAGGGAGAAAGGGGAACAGTGGAAAATACACCCATTCTTGTCTCTATGAATGATAATTTCTATATGGTTTGATTGATCTCTTCCTCCTTCCCCCCCTGTTTCCATCTTTCCTTCCCTCCCTTCCTTCATTTTAGTGTATACCAAGCACTGGATTCACAGAATATTTGAGCTATAGAACGGTCTTGGAGAATATTCAACATGATTTCCAGATAGGGAAACTGAGGCTCAGAGAAGTGAAGCAACCCATCCAAAGAAACACAGCTTTGAGAATAACACAGTTGACTCAATTCCAGGCCTTGGGGTTACTTTACGCTGTCCTATGTCATCCTGCATATTTGGGGATGAGATAACCCATTTTGGGTTTTGCTATCAAGAAGAGCTATGAAAGCTGTTCTCTGCTCACCCCCACCCCACATGCCCCGTAAATGATGATCGTGCTCATGGACTGGCTTCTGTCTCCGTTTTTTTAAGATTCTAGCTTTGTTTGTTGTTGGTTGCTTGTTTATCTCACTGGAATGAAGATGATTTCCTAAGGGGCGGCAACTTTGCTGGTTCACGTGGTGCAGAACCAGAATAAAGGCAGCCAAGGGCCAGTGGCAAAAGGAGATTCGTTACCCAAGAGTGACAACAGCAAGCAATCAAAGACAGAGCAGGAGCACCAACAATGAAGCCTTCTGAGCTTGGTGGCAAAAGCTGATGGCCCTCATTTTCTGATTGCAGATTCTCTGGACAAGTGGTTCAGGCTCTGGGAATCCGGAGAGGAGCTGCAGAAATCCACCCACGGACCAGCGGGGAGGGATCAGCTATTACAGTCATACGACAAATTACTTTGCCAAAACTTAATGTCACATGGCGTTGAACAGTAATCCCCAGAGCCATGAGTCCCTGGCTTGCTGCAAGAGACAGGCTTAGTGGAGATGATTCCAGATGCCGATGTGCTCCAGGCTCACCATTCCGTCCCGGACATTCTGTTGCGCAAATCTACCTATTACACGTCCGTGTAAAGATGGCTCCCCTCCCTTGGTTTGTTCTTGGTCCCAGCTGGAAAGGGGAGATATTAGCAGCTGTGTTCTTACGCAATAACTTTAGAGTCAGGCCCAGGTGTAAATTTTAGCTCTGCCACCACTAGCTGAGTGTCCTAAGACACATGTCTTGATCTCCTGGTCTTCAGTTTCCCTACCTGTTAAATAGTGGTAATGATAGTACTCAGCTCACGGGGGTGTTGTGCGAATGACCTGAGATGGTGGATGGAAAGGGCTCAGCTCAGTGTCTGGAAGATGGGGGCGGCTCCTAAATGATTCCCATCCTCGAGGCCCCAGTGAGTACATTGGATTCGTGGCCTCACAGCTGCAAATCACCACAGTCTCTTTTCCACCAGTGCTTCAGAAGCTTTCATGTGGCTAAGAGGTCCCCCCGGGCAGTTTGCTAAAAATGGTGATTTCCGGATTCCACCCCCAGACAGTCTGAGTTAGCAGATTTGGGTCGGGACCCAGGCATTTCTGCATTTTAACCAGCATCCCACGTGATCCTGGGCGGTCATGAAACACACTTTGAGAAACCTCTTCGTACAGTTAAGGGAGGTGGGAATACGCCATCTCTGCCGGCTTCCCCTTTGTCTTCCTGGGGGAGTTTGTGGTACATGCTTAGGGCTCCTATGGCTCGTCTCTCGAAATAAAATGAAATGCTCTAGTCCAGGGGCCCCGAATTCAAATGGTCACATGACATGAGAGCCGCAGGCTGGGGTGGCACTCTCAGCCCTGGAAGTTAGGTTTCTTGCAAAGGCAGCAGCTATCACCCATCTGCCAACGTCTGCCATCTGGGGCTGCGGAGACCCAGCATGGCTGCCTTTCCCATTCTTTGCAAAGGATTCCAAAAATGTAGGAATTATCATCAAATCGCTTCATTTTTAAAAGTTGGGGGCTTCCCTGGTGGCACAGTGGTTGGGAGTCTGCCTGCCAATGCAGGGGACACGGGTTCGAGCCCTGGTCTGGGAAGATCCCACGTGCCGCGGAGCAACTGGGCCCGTGAGCCACAACTACTGAGCCTGCGCGTCTGGAGCTTGTGCTCCGCAACAAGAGAGGACGCGACAGTGAGAGGCCCGCGCACCGTGATGAAGAGTGGCCCCCGCTCGCCACAACTAGAGAAAGCCTCGCACAGAAATGAAGACCCAACACAGCCATAAACAAAACAAAACAAAACAAGTTGGAAATCATTTACTATTATTTTATTTCATTTTTACATTCATGTGGGCCAAACCAAACATGTTGATGAGTCTGAAGTGGCCCATGGGTTGCCAGTTGATCACCTTGGGGCTGCTCCTCTGGTCTTCTTATTTGTCAGATGAAGAAAATGGGGAACAGAGAGGGGAGGGGAGACGCCAAAGGCTATGCAGCTTGGGGGTTCTGGGAGCCAGGACCGGACTCTGCTTCTGTAGCATGATTGGGGTGATCGGTGCTTTTTTTCCAGGAGCAGGGATTCAGGGCCACACCCCAGAGCATCCACGGGCTTCCTCCCTGCTCTGGCTTCAGCACCGGCTGGGAGGCCAGGAGCGGGCAAACAGAGCTGAGCTTCCTCATCCCTCCACTGCCACCTTCCGCTTTGATAGCTTGATGTTCCAGTTCTGGCAGCCCGAGAGGCTGCGGCAGCAAGCTGCCGGCCCCAGCAGCTGCCTCACACCAAAGCAGCCCTTAGCAGGGCTTGCTGGGGACGTCAAAGGTGGAAAATTGCCCTGGGATAGCTTCTCGAAGGCGCCTTCCCAGTGTGAACAGCACGAGCAGAGAAGGAGATCAAAGTGGGACCAACCTTTGGTTACAGGGAAAAGGACGGGCAGGGTCTGCTCTGTGCTGAGTGGACCTTGGGATGAGCCTATCCTTGAAGGCTGTCCAAAGTCCAGAATCAGAGGGCGGTCTTCCTCTTCTCACCTGTCCCCGTCTCGGTGGAACCAGGAACCTCTGTGTCTTACCGGCAGGGGTGCTGCTGAGTAAGTGTTTCTCACCGTGTCTCCTGAGCTCTTGACCTTTTCTTTGGTTTTCTTGGGCCTCATCAGGCACAGCCCTGCGTCTGAGGAGGAGGAACCACTCGGTCTGACCTGCCCGGAACCTGAGATTGCGTGAGGGCAGGGAAGCCAGCCAAGCGCTGATAAATCTCTTCCTCTTGGGAAGCACCAGGCAGCACCCCAAAAGGGGAAGTGATCTGTGGCCCGATCTGCTAATGATTTATTGCTGGGTTCTTTGGCCTGGCACCCATGGCACCAGCTGCAGCTGGGCTGTCTGGAGAATCTTCCCAGCAGGCATCAGGGAGCACAAGGTAGGAAATCAAGCTCCCAGCTGCCAGCCACTGCCACAGCCAGCCCCTGCCCTCCCTGCCCAGAAAGGGATGCTTTTGTTTGTTTGTTTTGTTTTTCAAAGCAGCCGCAGGCTGTGAAGCAGTGGCCTAGTGAAGGCACGGGGAATGGACCGGGACTGGGGTATGTGTGTTGAGTGATGTGTTGGCACTCGACTCTGGGCCTGTGCATTGCTGTCAGTGTGACCTGAAGGCTCAGCCCTGAGCATCTAGACCAAGAGGAGCCCTGCGCTGCCCCTGCTTGCTGACTACTCGCCACCAGGTTTCCAGTATTAATGAAATAATTATTTACAAAAGGAATAAGTGCCCATGGTAAACATTTCAAACACGCTTAAGAAAAAAAATAAATCTCTCTTTATTTGCAATCTCATCCCCAAGAAGTAAACAACGTCAAAAGTTTCCTATTCTAAAAGACACAGACCTACTAGAGAATGGACTTGAGGATATGGGGAGGGGGTGGGGTGAGATGGGACAGGGTAAGAGAGTGTCATGGACATACATACACTACCAAATGTAAAATAGATAGCTAGTGGGAAGCAGCCACATAGCACAGGGAGATCAGCTCGGTGCTTTGTGACCACCTAGAGGGGTGGGATGGGGAGGGTGGGAGGGAGGGAGATGCAAGAGGGAAGAGAAATGGGAACATATTGTATATGTATAACTGATTCACTTTGTTATAAAGCAGAAGCTAACACACTATTGTAAGGCAATTATACTTCAATAAAGATGTTTAAAAAAAAAAAAAAAAAAAAGTTTCCTATTCTAGAAAGCAGGTATTTTTTTTAAATGAGCGTTTACTAGGTATACTCTTCTTCAACTTCATTTCCCTTTAATGTATCTTTCCCTCGTGAGGAGCTACATTATTTAAAGCGGCTTCACAGTACTCTAGTGTATGGATGTGCTGTGATTTACTAATCAGCTCTCTGTGGATGATCTTTTGACTGTTTCTAATTTTTCACTTTTACAGTCGAGAGACAATAGGCCTTTGTGTACTCTACAGGGGTGTACTTTTGTGAGTATGTCTCTGGATGTCTTTTAAAACTTGAACTGAGTATATACATTACAGTTTTCTCATCAGCACTCTGAGGGAGGCATGATGGTACCCACTTTGCAGATGAGGAAAATAAAAGCTCAAACAAGTAATGCTTTACTTTTGCCCTGGGTCACATTTCTGGCATTTAGAACAATCATTCATTCAACAGGTGTTTGTTAAATATTACCACTGTCTTTTCCAGGCATAGTGCTAGACACTGGAGAAGCAAATGGATGAAGTCCTGCCCTCTTGGTGCTTACAACCTAGTGGGGGAGTTTTATATATATATATATATATATATATATATATATATATATATATATATATATATATATATGAATTCGGGAGAGAGGGGAATCCGGGCACATAGCATTCACTCTATGACAACATCTCAGATTAAATGTGGTCTTCTCTGACCGCACAATCCATATTCAGTCCACTAGTCATTCTCTTTTATAACATCATGGTTTGTCTTTCAAAGCAATTAGCACAATAAATAAATATACGTATACAAATTGTGCTAATTGCTTTGAAAGACAAACCATGATGTTATAAAAGAGAATGACTAGTGGACTGAATATGGATTGTGCGGTCAGAGAAGACCACATTTAATCTGAGATGTTGTCATAGAGTGAATGCTATGTGCCCGGATTCCCCTCTCTCCCGAATTCATATGTTGAAACCAAGTGCCCAATGTGATGGTATTTGGACGTGAGGGCTTTGGGAGGTGATTAGGTCATGAAGGTGGAGCACTCATGAATGGGATTAGTGTCCTTATAAAAGAGACCCCAGAGAGCTCCCTTGTCCCTTTTGCCATTTGAGGATGCCATGTGAACACGGCCATCTATGGGTCAGGAAGTGAGCCCTCATCAGACATCAAATCTGCCAGTGCTTTGATCTTGGCCTTCCAGCCTCCAGAACTGTATGAAATAGATTGCTGTTGTTTACAAGCCCCTCAGTCTATGGTATTTTGTTATAGCAGCCCAAATGGACTAAGACAGGTGTGAAGGAGGAGCAGGAGTTGGCAATAAGAATGTGAGAGTGAGAAGGTCCCAGGTAGAGGGAGCAGCATGTGCAAAGGCCTAGAGTGGGAACGTTTCTGCTTATGGTGTTCAGGGACTCCATAGAAGATCAATACGGCTGGTGAGTGGTGAGCATGAGGGGGAGTGGAGGAGAGGCTGTCAGTGAGATAGGGAGGAACAGGAGCCCAGGGACTCTTGGAGAGGGATTCTGCATTTGTTCAGATGCAGTGGGAAGACACTGGGGCCAGAGGAGCTATTTTACTGGGGAACCCAAAGGACACCCTGGCAGAGCCCAGAATAAAACCAAACCAGCCTTTGGTAGGGTTTTGATCTTTTGAATAAGAACAGTAATATTAGTAACGCGTTAACGTTGAATGTGCTCTATATGCCAGCCACTGTGCTTAGTACTTTTCATATATTACCTATTTTAACCCTCATAACAACCATTTGAGGTAAACACTATTGTTATCATGCCACTTTTATAGATGAGGAAACTGAGACCAGAGAGATTAAGTAATCATCCAGCTAGTTAAGTACCCATGGTACATTTGTCAAGATTGAACATATCCTGGGCCATAAAACAAGTCTCAATAAATTTAAGAATCGAAATCATACAAAGTGTGTTTTATGACCACAATGTAATTAAATGAAAAACCAATAAGAAGAAGATGTCTGGGAAAACCCCAAATATCTGGAAATTAAATGATACATTCCTAAGTAATTCATGGACTGAAGACAAAATCACAAGGGAGATTAGAAAATATTTTTAACTAAAAAACAACAAAAATGTGACATGTCAAAATTTGTGGATGCAGCTAAAGCAGTGTTTAGAGGGAAAGGTAATTGACACAAGAAATAGAAAATCTAAATAGTCCTATGCCTATTAAAGAAATTAAATTTGTTATTAAATTTTTTTCCTAAAAAGGTAAACATCAGGCCCAAATGGTTTCACTGGTGAATTCTATCAAACATTAGAGAAAGAAATAACACCAATATTACGTAAATATTTTCAAAATATAGAGAAGAAGGAATTACTTCCCAACTGTTTTCTGAGTCCAATATATCTTTAATAACAAAACCTGACATAGGCATTATTAAAAAAATAATAAAATTACAGACCAATATTCTTCATAAATACAGGCACAAAAAATCCTTGACAAAATAGCAAATTGAATCCAACAATATGTAAAAATGATAATACACCATGACCAAGTAGGGTGTAATCCCAAAATGAAAGTTAGTTTAATATTTGAAAATCAATCTTTAAATATAATTCAACAAAGTAAATGAAAAATCAATTCATTGCATTGAATGAAATTGATTATTTCAACAGCTGCAGGAAAAGCATTTGAAAAACAAAAAATTCTACTCATTCAAAGTAAAAACTCATAGCAAACTAGAAATAGTAGAGAACTTTTTCAAAATGTTAAAAAGCATCTGTAAAAATAATCTATAGATAACGTGATACTTAATGACAAAAGATTGAATTTTTTTCCCTTGAGATCTATTACAAGGCAAGGATGCCTGGTTCACCACTTGCATTCAACCTTCTTGTATAGTATCTTACTGATGCATAAGGCAAGAAAAAGAAATAAAAGGTGTAAAACTTAAAAAGAAAGTAATAACTCTTTATCTGTTTGCAGGTACAATAATAATTTATGTAGAAATCCAAAGAAGATTAAAAAACAACTATTAGAACTAATAAGTGAATTTAGCAGTGTTGCAAGATACAAGGTTAAAATACAAAAACTCATTGTATCCTTATATACTAACATCAAACAATTGATGAAATTAAGGAAACAATCCCATGTATGGTGGCACCAAATAACACTGAATACCTAGGAAGAAATCTAACATAAGACATTCAGGATTTCTACAGTGAAAACTATAAAGTACTGATGAGAGAAATTAAGAAAGACTTAAACAAATGGAAAAATGTCATGTTTATGGTTTCCAAGACAGTATTATTAATATGACTCTTTTCCTTAAATTGAACTATGTTCAATGCAATCCCAATAAAATTCTGAATTTTTTTAGTGGAAACTGACAAGTGGATTCTAATATTTATGTGGAAATACAAAGGGTGTAGAATAACAAAAGCAATTTTAAAAAGGGAGTTGGAGAACTTAACCAACTTGTGTTCAAGACTTACTATAAAGTTACAGCGATCAAGATAGTTTGGGTATTAGTGAAAATATAAACATATAGATCAGTGGAACAGATTAGAGAGTCCATAAATAGACCCACATGTATTTGGTCAATTGTTTTGACACAGGTGCCAAGGCAATTTTGTGAGAAAAGAAGAGTCTTTTCAACAAATGGTACAAGATGTTCATGTGAGGAAAAAGTGAATATTGATGGTTAACCCATACCATACACAAAAAATTGATTCTAAATGGATTATAGACCCAAATGTAAAACTTAAGAGAACTGTAAAACTTCTAAAAGAAACCATAAGAGAAAATTTTTTGCAAATCTGGGGTAGGCAAAGTTTTATTAGATAACACACAGAAAGCACAAACCATAAAAGAAGAAAATAATAAATTAGACTTCAATTAAAATAAGAGCCTTTTGTTCTTTGAAGGACATCATTAAGAAAGTACAAAGGCAAGCCACAGATTGGGAGGAAATGTTTGCAACATATATGTCAGAAAAAGGCTCTGTATTCAGGATAAAAAGAACACTGACAAATCAATAATAAAAAGACAAACAATCCAGTGAGAAAATTTGGGCAAAAAATGGGCAAAAGATTTGAACAGATACTTCTCGAAAGAAGATATGAGAAAGGTGCTCAACACCATTAGTCATCAATGAAATGCAAATTTAATGACAATGAGATACCACTACATACCTGCTAGAATGGCTAAAATCAGTGGTGTTCTGGTAAATGTTTAAAAGCTAGCTCTGGGTGGGGTAGGAGTAGAGGAAACCTGACTAGTAGTGTTTGCTGATTTGTATGGTGTAAATACTCTCACCATGATCAATTTCAAGCTACCAACAACAAGATGCCAATGAACCCAGATTTGGGAAGAGATGCATACAATTGGCTCCCACAAACTGGTGCAAGCTAGCTCCAGCACACTACTAAAGTATTTAAAACTGACTGGCCCTCTTCCACTGGTAGAGATATGGGGCAGCTGGAACTCTCTTACACTGCTGTTGAGGAGGTAAGATGATAAAACCACTGGGCAAGAAGAGTTTTGCAGTTAAACATCATATGCTATATAACTCAGTCATTGAACATCTGGGCATGCTCAAGTTCACAGCAGCTTCATTTGTAATAGTCCCAAATTGGAAACAACCCAAATGTTCACCAGCAGATGACATACTGTGGCATATTCATACTATGGAATATTAATCAGCAATAGAAAGGAATGAACTGTTGGTACACAAACCATATGGACGAATCTCAAAATTATTATACTGAGTGAAAGAAGACAGAAAAGAAAAAAATACATGATGTCTGCTTCAATATACAAGGTTTGGGCTTCCCTGGTGGCACAGTGGTTTAAGAATCTGCCTGTCAATGCTGGGGACACAGGTTCGCGCTCTGGTCCAGGAAGATCTCACGTGCCACGGAGCAACTAAGCCCGTGCACCACAAGTACTGAGCCTGCACTCTAGAGCCTGCGAGCCACAA
The DNA here is from genome assembly GCF_009873245.2 of Balaenoptera musculus. Taxonomy (NCBI): domain Eukaryota; kingdom Metazoa; phylum Chordata; class Mammalia; order Artiodactyla; family Balaenopteridae; genus Balaenoptera; species Balaenoptera musculus. The sequence continues at coordinate 147,979,351 of NC_045787.1, read as the reverse complement.
CTACTGAGCCCGCATGCTACAACTACTGAAACCCACGCGCCTAGAGCCCGTGCTCTGCAACAAGAGAAGCCACTGCAATGAGAAGCCACACCCTGCAACGAAGAGTAGCCCCCGCTCGCTGCAACTAGAGAAAGCCCGCGTGCAGCAACGAAGACCCAATGCAGCCAAAATAAATAAATTAATTAAAAAAAAATATATATATATATATACACAAGGCTTTTTTTTTTTTAAATGGAATCTATAGTGACGAAAACATATCGGTGTTTGCCTAGTGAGGGGGTGGAAGGATGGATTACAATGGGCACAAGGTAATCTTTGATGGTCAGGAAATGTTTGTAATCCTGATTATGGAGATAAACTCATGGGTGTATACATATGTCAAAACTGATCAAGCTATACATTTTAAATATGTGCCGTTTCATGTACTTCAATTATATCTCGATGAAAGTGAAAAAATATTTTAAAAAGTGCAAACTCCTGGGCTTGACCCCAAGCTCGGAGATGGAGCTGGACTTGAAGTTTAATAAACTCCTCAGACGATTCTTAGAAACTGGGAGACCTACTGAAAAGGAACACCCCGAATTTAATCAGATGTGACAAGTTTGATTTTCAAGGTGGATAAAGGAAGGTGTGTTTATACTTCAAAGTGGAGCCTGAGTTTTAATAGCCCAGCAGTAGCATTTGCATGGTCTAACTGTCCTAGCTTGTGCTAGGTGCTCCCCCATGCATGTAGGTTTGCCTGACTTTGCCCCCACTAGGTGGCAAGGATGGGAGAGTTGACTGTCGGGGCAGCTGAGAATTACAGGGGTAGGTTCAAATCTCCTTTCTACCACTTCCTAGCTGGGTGACCTCTTGGCCCGTCTCTCTGTCTCAATTACCTACTGCTGTGGATCCAAGCCAGTCCAAGACATTGCAGCTTAAAGCAAATGCTCATAACCCGGTGATCTGGGTAGGGCTTAGTGGGGACAGTTAGTCTCTACTTCATGTAGGGAGGGTCAGCTGGGGTGCTTCTCCGAGTCTGAAGGATCCACTTCCAAGCCACCTGGATGCTGGCTACCTCCTAGGAGCTCTGGCACAGTTGTAGGCTGAGCCCCTGTCCCTCTCCAGATAGATCTTTCCATGAGCTTCTCTTTATAGTTTCCTTATAGCATCACGGCTGGGTTCTAAGAGAGAGTGTTAAAGAGGATGAGGCAGAAGTTGTATCCCCTTTTACGATCTAGCCTCAGAAGTCACACAGTGTCACCTTGCCCGGCTGATCATCCTTTAACACCTTCCCTCTTGTTCATCCTCTTGCAGCCATGCTGGTTTTTCTGTTCCTCTAAAGCTCTAAGTCTGTTCCTGTTCCAGTGTGTTGGCACCTGCTCTTCCCTCGGCCTAAAACACTTCCCCTTGCCCCGCAGATCTGCACAAGACAGACCCCTTCTCATCATTTAGGTCTCAGCCAAATGTCATCACCTCCGAGAAACTTTCCCTTCTGATCTTCTTCCCTTCCCACCCCTGCAAATCTTGCCAGCACTATTCAATAGAACTTTCTGGCATCATGGAAATAGTCTTTACCTGCGCTGTTGCATATGATAGCCACTATCCACAAAATTTTCAGAACTGGAGTTCAACTTTTCCTTGATTTTAATAAGCTTCAAATTAAATTTAAATAGCTGCATAGAGCTTGTCGCTACCACATTGGTGAGCTCAGCTCTATTCCATCCTTTCATCCTATTTTCTTCATAGCAGTTATCACCATTCAAAATTATTTACTATTTCTTTTTATGTTTTCAACTTTTTTATTATTACAAATTCAACTCTACAGAAAATTGCAAGAATACTAGAATGAACCCTTCACCTAGATTAATTGAGTGACTGTCTTGCCAAATGTGCTTTATCTTCTATATGGGTGTATATAATTTTTGGTGGGAGGTGGCTGAACCCTTTGACAGTTAGTTGCAGATATCATAGCATTTCACCCTTAAACACCCCTAAGAACAAGGACATTCATGCTATCATCATGCTGAAGGAATTTAACACGAACACAATACTATTATCTAATATTGATATCATACCATTGTCTGATATGTCATCTGTATTCAGCTTTCACAAATTGTCCCCCAAATGTCTTCTGTGGCATTTTTTTCTTTTGATCTGGGATGCAATACAGAATCACGTGTGGTGTTTGTCTTATCTCCTTATTCTCCTTTAATCTGAAACAGTTCTTAGCCTTTCTTGGTCTTTCATGACCTTGACATTTTTGAAGAGCAGAGCCAGTTGTGTTGAGAAATGCCCTTGGACTTGGATTTGTTTGCTTGTTTCCTCATAACTGCATTCAGGTTATGCATTTTGGCTGGAGAGCCACTTAGGGATGTGTTCTCAGTGCATCAAATCAGGAGGCACCTGATGTTAATTTGTTCTATTATTGGGGACACTTATTTTGATCACTTGGTAAAGGTGGTATTCGCCAGAGCTCTCCATTGTCAAGGAACTGTTTTATTTTTTCCCTTGGCAGTTTATAACTAGTCTATAGGGAGATCCTTTGGGACTATGTGACTATCCTGTTTCTCGTCAAATTTTCATTCAATGGTTTTGACATTCATTGATAATTAAGCCTGAATCAATTATTGCTATGAAGTTGCAAAATGATTTTTTTCCTCTTTATTTCCTTCTCTATCTATGAGTTGGCCTTCTACTGTAAAGAAGAGCTTTCCTTTCCCCTTTTATATTTATGTATCTATATGTTTGCTTGAATCAGAATAAACTCATGGATTTCATTTGATGTATTATAATCCATTACTGTTATTATTCATTTTGATATTAAAATTGATCCAGTCTAGGCCAGTGGGAGCTCCTGTAAGCTGGTGTCTATGTTCTTCTGACATACCCCCATCAATCCTTGAGATTTTCTTTCTGGCATAATAAGATATTCCAGGTTTACCTTAATTAATTAATTAACTAATTAAAATGTGCATTATGTTTCTCTCCCATCAGAAGATAAGCTCTTCTCTCTACCAAGATTCTTCGCACTTAAAATGCTTAGGTACAAATTGGACAAGAGCAGTCTTAGAAATCTGTTTCTGGAACTAACAAGGGTCCTTCTGCATGAAAAGGAAAGAAGGTTCAAATTCCATGCAGTTCTTAGCTGTTTGGTCATAACAGCAGAGTGTAGAGTCAGTGAGGCCGCATAAGTGATGAAAACCATGGGCCATAGGGCTAGGCCTTCCCAGGTTCCTCTCTGCACTTCATTACTTCTAAACTGTTAACTTTGGATAAGTCACATCGCTCTAAGCCTCAGTTTCATTATCTCATTATCATCAAAATGGGACACCACTAACAGTACCTCGTCACATGGTTGTTATAAGGACTAACGAAGAGAATATACATAAAGTGGTTAGCGCAGTACCTGGCACATGTAGATGGCTGACAAATAGTAGGTATTATTATTGTGTACATTTTCTCATCTAGTTTTTCCAGGAGCTCTGTGAAATATCTTCATTTGTAGATGAGAAAACTGAGGCTCAGAGTGGTTAACTAAATTACCCAAGGTCACACAGCTAGATGGTGAGGAAGTCCAGGTAGGAACCTATGGAGAGGCTTTTCCAGTTACACTCGAGGGTGAGAACAGACCTAGGTGAAGCAGAGCCCTTTATAACTGGCCTAGCCATGCACACCTCCCCGCAACCCCCTGCAGAGTGTAGGCAGAGGGGGTCACTGCTCATGGCGAAGTGACCAGGGCCTGCAAAGGAGTGACAGTCCTTTTTACTACCAGAGGTTTATCAGTGATACTGCAGACCATATGTGGCAGCAGAATAGTGGTTAAGATCATGAACTTGAGTTAGACCTGGGTTTTCATCCTGAATGGGAGAGCTCGAGTAAGTTACCTAACCTCTCTGGGTCTTAGTTTCCTTATCTGTAGAAGGGTGGGGACGGGGTGAGGAGGGATAAATTAGGAGATTGGGATTGACATATACACACTACATATATAAAATAGCTAACTAATAAGGACCTACTGTATAGCACAGAGAACTCTACTCAGTACTCTGTAATGGCCTATATGGGAAAAGAATCTAAAAAAGAGTGGATATATGTATATGTATAACTGATTTACTTTGCTGTGCACCTGAAACTAATACAACATTGTAAATCAACTATACTCCAATAAAAATTTTTTAAAAAAATTAAAAAGGGGCTTCCCTGGTGGTGCAGTGGTTGAGAGTCCACCTGCTAAGGCAGGGGACACGGGTTCGAGCCCTGGTCTGGGAGGATCCCGCATGCCGCGGAGCAACTGGGCCCGTGAGCCACAATTGCTGAGCCTGCGCGTCTGGAGCCTGTGCTCCGCAACAAGAGAGGCCACGATAGTGAGAGGTCCGTGCACCGCGATGAGGAGTGGCCCCCGCTTGCCGCAACTGGAGAAAGCCCTGGCACAGAAACGAAGACCCAACACAGCCAAAAATAAATAAATTAATTAATTAATTAAAAAAAAAATTAAAAAAAAAACTTCAGGGCATTTGCACTGGCTGTTCTCTCTGCCTACAATGCTCTTCCCCCTACACTCACATAGTTAACCCCTTTATATCCCTTATATCTTTATTAAAATCACTGAGCCCTACCTCGATCACCTTACTTAAAAATAAAATTCACCCTCTCCACTCCATCGCCTTCTCCTGGCTCTATTCCTACCCTCCCCCCCTCCCCCCCTCCCCAGGCACTTCTTACCACCTAAGGCTACATCATTCACTTATTTATTATTTTCTTTGCTCACTGTCTTTCTCACCACAGTAGAATGTCATCTCCACCAGAGCAAGGACTTTGGTCTCTCTGGGTCTCTGAGAAAAGTTCCTGGACATAATAATAGCTCAATAAATATTCCTGGTTGTTGTCACCGTAAACAAACCACACCAGAGTGCTAAATTTTTAGGAAATGCTCAAAACAAGCAAGCAATGTTATCAAATCATGTTGATGTTTCAGTCCCTCTGGAATGTGATCGTGGTTTTAATGCCAAATTCCTGTCATTTTTAGTTATGGCCTAAGGCCTCCAAATAAGTCTGGGACTTCCTCCATCTCTACCTTACATCCCGCTTTCCACTGTGACCTGTTCTCCTTTCCGCTGTGACCTGTGTTATCCTTACCTGGAGCTTGCAGAAATGCAGACTCTTGGGCCCCACCCCAGCCTGACACAGTCAGAACATGCATTGGAACAAGACCGCCGGGTGACTTGTGTCAGGTCAAGTTGCTAGCGTCCATCACTTTCTTCTTTTCTGGAATCTCTCTCTTCCTGCTCCCCAAATCTTTCAGCCATGCTGCCCTAGCTTTCTAATTTGACTTGAAGCTTCTTTCCTATGCAAGTTAGCTCTCTGGTGCTCCAAGGGGACTTTTCATGTTCCTCTGCCTACACATCTTGTCTCCTCGAGGTGCCCCTTCATCAGATGGGGAGCTGTTTGAAGCCAGAGGCTCTCCCTACCTACCTCCACCTCCCACTGCCTCCACCTGCCTTAACTTACTAGGATCTGTCCTGAGAGCAGATGAATCATTTCATGTCTTTGTTTCCTTTGTTTACTCCAGGGATCTAAAGATGTTTAACACAACATTGCTTTCATGGATTCTTAGGTCTCCATGCTTCCTAAAAAGGAAGGACCATTCTGTCTTCCCTGGTATGCAAATTCACTTTTGTTTTAGCCAGTGAACATTGGGAACAGCCTGAGTGCCAGTCCCTAGATAAAGTGGCTGCTAGGGAAATAAATATGCTGGAGACACAATTCCTGGAAATAAGCTCACAGCCTTGTGGATGCCCCACGTGGACACACTAACAGGAGTCTTCATCGTAATATCATCCGATTCAGTGGCAAACATCTAAATGTCCACCTGCAGGAATAAAAAAAAAATCTATGGCACAATCATACTGTAAAATTCTATGTAGCAGTTTATTTATTTATTTATATTTATTTTTGGCTGCATTGGGTCTTCGTTGCTGCGCGCGGGCTTTCTCTAGTTGTGGCGAGTGGGGGCTACTCTTCATTGTGCTGCGCGGGCTTCTCATTGCAGTGGCTTCTCTTGTTGCAGAGCATGGGCTCTAGGCGCGTGGGCTTCAGCAGTTGTGGCATGCGGGCTCTAGAGCGCGGGCTCAGTAGTTGTGGTGCACGGGCTTAGTTGCTCTGCGGCATGTGGGATCCTCCCGGTCCACGGCTCGAACCCGTGTCCCCTGCATTGGCAGGCGATTCTTAACCACTGTGCCACCAGGGAAGTCCCTATGTAGCAGTTTTTAAAGAAAGGGAGATAAATATAGAATTACTGCCAGAGAAAGATCTCCAGGACAGGATGAGTGAAAAAAAACATCTTGCAGAATATGTGCCTTTTGATACTGAGTAGAGCTTAAATATAAACATTTATATTTAATAGGTACAGAAAGGATTGAATGGACACACAAACTAATGACAGTGATCAAGGGAGATTTTAGCCTTATCTGTCATTTTTTTTTAACGTGGAGAATATTTGTATGTATTATTTGGGCAATTATAGAATTCATAATAATTTTAAAACATAACACTATTCAATTCAAATTAAAGAAATAGGGCAAGAGCAACCAATGTGACCAGAACTGGGAGGTGGAGAGATATTATATGCTTTGGAAACAACTTTATGTGGCCAAGTTACAATCGTTCCGATTATGTGGATGACTTGACTGAGACCAGCAGTGGTTAAGTGACTTGCTTAGAGCCCCATAGCTACTAGATAAGATAGGTCGAATGGAGCACACGTGCTTTGTGCTAAATGTGGAGTGGTCCCTGAGTGAAGGATGAGAAAAGCAAGTGCCCTCCTCCACCACTAGGTTAGATGTGGCCATCCCCACCTATCCCAATATGCCTGAGTCTGATCTGCATTTATCCATTTTTTGGCCTCCATCCCAAGACTCCCTTCCTTAAGATGATGGAGACATGACAGTTTCCTCTTTCCCTGAGGGCAACCACCTCCCCCCCTCTCCCTTTTATCTGCTTCCTACAAACTTAGATCTTTGGTCCTGACATCTGCTACAACTTTGCAAGAGGAACTTTACAAATTACTGCTCCTCTTGCAATATTCTGAGCTATAGGCCAGAAATCTGGATTCCCAGCTTCTTCTCCCAAGTTCTCAGCTTCACCATAAACCCCAACCCAGGCACCACACAGGTAGGCAAGACCAATTTCCTGGACACAGGTCTGTCTGATCAGGCATTACCTCTGGGGAGCAAGGGTCTTCTATTTTTATGATTCTTGCACACTCTAAAAAAAAGTTGCGAAGGCAAGCAGAGCACATAAAATCAAACAACATTAACAACAAAAGACTCGACTTCAAAAGTGTCTATACTCATTTCAGAAAACCAAAGAGCTGAAAATTATTTCCCGGGCAATAAACATCCAGAAGTAATCAAGCTAGAACAAGATGGTGAGTATGACACACCTTGCTGGGTGCTCAGAACACAGTGAATGTTAGGAAGGGGGGTTTGAAACAACTGAAGCATTGTCCTCAAAGGTGCCCTGTATATATGCTGAAATGAACAAAAGGAGGTTTTAGTGTTTCTCAAAACAAAGACAGCTAGCTCTGGAACCAATGACAAAACATCAGAACATCATACAAGGCTGAACATGGGAATCAACTCTGCATTGCACATTTATTACCAAGAGTGAGTGCAGCAGGCCTGGAAGAACCAGATTTGGAAACATCTCGAATTTTGTTTGCCCAAATTTGCCAAGCATGATAGATTAGGAGCCCTTATGGGTGTACCCAACTAATTGCACTTAATTATTTGTACACTTCAGATGACCTTTCAGCAATGAGCCCAATTAATTAAATGTAGACACACAAGTCAGATTCGGAAGGAAGGGGGAGGGCTGGGTTCATTTTAAAATTAAACCTGTGTTATTTTATTTTATTTTGAAGTCACTGAGAGAACACATGTAAAAACAGTAGTTCATATGGAACATTCCTTCAGGATATGGTAGAAACTATTTACTAGGACTTCCTGGGACCTGTCAAAGCCCTGAGGTTCATAATGCCAGAGAAGGAGGGAAAGGGGAGAAGATTGTCTTAGCAGGAGCAGGGCTGGTCTTCATAGCCTAGGAGAGGGAAGGCAGGTGGAAGACAGGCCTAGGGTGATTTGAAAATCAAGTGAAAATCAGGTTCAATGCATTGCTAGAGTCTTCATCTAGTCTTTATCAAGGAAACCTCAAATCCCATTAGGCAGGACAGAAGGAATGGATAATTTCTAGAGACAATATTTCTCACATTTCCATCACTCATGAACGCCTTCACAATTTTTGCAGTATTCAAGTGATTTGTCCTACTGTTTCCATTTTTCCTATAAATCGGTAAAATGATTTCCCACAGGGTTGTGCCATCTGTCACTGCCACCACTGTGTCTTATCTAGTCTTTTCACCACACCAGCATCATCCACCAGATCCACCTGCCCACCCAGTGAGGCCCCTTGGGGATGGGTTCCCTTTCTTTTGAACAAACCACAGAAAATGCCCCAATTTCTCATTCGCCAGTTTTAAAACACCCCCTTCCCTCTTCAGCCCATGCAACCTGACTTCCTTAATGATATTCCAGAATGACTGCTCACGAAGTCCTTCATTCTACAAACATTTCTCTTTTAGAGTCCTCCTCATTCATAGCCGAAACTCAGCTAGCTCTCCCATCAGAGGCAGAGGGGAGATTGCTAGCAAGGAAGGGGCCAGAGGTATGTGCTTCAAAATACATACATTTTGGATGCCCCAGCAGGTTTCCAGGTAGATTGATTCAAGCTTTCTTGGTTAAGTCAGGTCAACCATCCTTTGTCGTGAAGGCTTAGCCCTGGAATTGCTTTAGAGGCCACGCTGATTACCTCTGATCTTGTGCAGTTTAACTCAGACTGCAGAAGGTCCCTTCCCCAGTGCAGCCTCAGCAGTGGTTCTAAAGCTGCTTGACTCAGAGGCCTACCCATGGATTAGCGATGGGTATGCATGGAGAGGTCGAGAGCTGATGGGGATTTTGATAGCCAATGAGAGCCATGGAGATTTCTGAGGTACGGGCCCAATTTCTCTACTGACAGAAAAAAAGGCAGCCCCCTCAGAGCACATGGAGGCAAGAAGAATCTGAAAGGAATGGGAGCAGGGGGTGAAATATTGTCAAGGACCACACAGGGGATAAAGACCCCTCTGGACACCCATTTCACCTGCTCCCTCTACTCCCAGCCCTACAACTTCTCCCCTAGTTCTACAATGAGTCTAGCCCTAGAGCCTTCTGTCTCAGGCACCAAAGGAAGGGATGGTGGAGCTATGACCAAAATAAAAGGGATTAATTAAGTCAGGGCACCAGATACAAAAGGCGGTTTTGTGACTCAAGCCCAAATGATGACACAACAGTATCTGAGAGTTCTTGAAGCCTTAATTGCTGCCTAATTGTTTTAACAAGAGTTTCTTTTCAAAACCAGTGTCTCTTGTTTATCCTGGCTGGAATCTGCCCGAGGCAGGGCAGAAGGGCAGCTACTGCTACTTCCCACTCAAAATGGCAACCAATTATTCAGCACCTGGAATGAGCCAGGCTGTGTAACCATTTACTCAGATGGGTCTGAATTTAACCTTGCCCAGTCTTTTTGGGGGCTGGTACTACACCCACCATCTTCTGCATTATGGAGACCTGAAGGTGATCAGGGTTTTCTTTACCACTTTGTTCCTTTCAAGGCCTAGAGGTTAGGTCTATTTGCTCACGTGCAAACATGACAGTAACCATGTGCTGCTTCTAACCACACACACCTCACAACAAACCACTGTTCTTAGAAGTTCTTGGCCATTAAATTCAGTGCATAAACATGCATAGTGCATAATGCATAAACACGTGTAATGTAAAAGGAGAATAAATAGAAGACTTGGAGAAAGTTCTCATTCTGAAACTTTACTTCTGCCACTAACCAATTTATGGCTTTGAACACATCATCATCATCATAATAATAACTATTAAATGTTTTGAGCATTTACTTTATACGAGATACTTTCTGTGCATTATCTCAGTTTTATGAAGTGGGAACAATTATAAGCCCCAATTAATAAGAAAACTAAGGCAAGAGCCCAAGGTGATATAACTATAAGTAGTAGAGCCAAAATTACTTTCGACAGGGTCAATTATTTTTAGGATAACCAATCATCCTGGTTTGCCTGGGACTGAGGGGTTTCCTTGGACATGGGATTTTTAGTGCTTAAGCCAGTAATGTCCTAAGCAAACTGGGATGAATTGGTCACTTTTATTATTTCCTGAGTATATTTTACAATAAACACTTGGTTCATCTGTAAGTATTTTGTTTCTGTCGTTTTATTAACCATAGCTTTGAGTTTTCTTTTTTGAATCTAATTCTTTTCCTTATACAGGCATACCTCAGAGATATTATGTTCCATCCCAGACCACTGCAAAAAAGCGAATATTGCAATAAAGTGAGATGTATGGATTTTTTGTTTCCCAGTGCATATGAAAGTTATGTTTACACTATACTGTGGTCTATTAAGTGTGCAATAGCATTATGTTTTAAAAAAATGTACATACCTTAATTAAAAAGTACTTTATTGTGAAAAAATGTCAAAACAATTGCAATAGTAACAGAAAAGATTACTGATCACAGATCACCATAATAGATATAATACTAATGAAAAAGTTGGAAATATTGCAAGAATTACCAAAATGTGATACAGAGACATGAAGTGAGCAAATGCTGTTGGAAAAAGGGTGTCGATAGATTGACTGGATGTGGAATTGCCACAAATCTTTAATTTGTATAAAACGTAATATCTGTGAAGCACAATAAAGTGAAGCACAGGAATGCCTATATTTTGTAAGCCTCAACTTTGCTGAGTGTAGATTGTGTTAGCTTTAATTTGTATAGATATTTTTCTACTGGTAATATTCATCATAAATTAGATGAATAAAACGGTTTATAATTACTCCTTGGCTAACGCATGATACAACCATGTGCAATTCTCACCAGTGATTCCGGGATTTTATTGCTCATCACATTACTAACCTGATTGTTCTATAAACTTGTTGTGACTTTGCCTACTAACTGGTCACATAGTTGACAGTGCAAAGAGCAAATAGCACAGTCAAAACACGATAAACTAGTGAAAAAAATAGTGGGAATAGAGAGTCTGGCTTTGTAGAGAGGAAACTTTCACATAATTAAAATGTTTTATTTTTATTCAACAAATATTATGAATTTTGTACTTTGTGCCTTGCACTCTCCAAGATGCTGGGATCCAGTGGTTAACAAGACCTGGCCCTTGCTCTCATAGTACAGCAGAGTAGATTTTAACAACTGATTATATAATTAATTATCTGATTTTAGTGATGATGCAGACTACACAGGAGAAGCATAGGGACCACAAGGGCATGTGGATGGAGCACTCGGCATAGCCAGGTGACGACTCCAGGAAACTGCAAAGGTGAAATCAGAACTCTGTGCCTGAGTCAGGGGTGGCGTCTTCAACTACAATATTCTGGGGGCCACTGGTCTCGGTCGCAGTGAGGACAGAAGGGGGCACTTCCTTCCTGCATATATTTCCTCTAAGGATTGTGATAAGGGTGGGAGTAAATCTAGATAGAGTTGGCAGGAAGGGAGTTGTGGCGCCGGGGAGGGCTGAGGCACAGCATGGCTGAGAACCCATTGCCACCTGATATTATCACTAATTGGGACAGTGCAGCTTCTCCGGAGGCCCCTGGGAAATGATTCTTAGCTACCGTCTCTGGGGCAGTAAACCCTCACCCAGGTGAAGATATGTATTTGTGTATATCTAGGCACTGAGCATTCTGATTTTATCCTCACTACAGTTCTTCCAGTTAGCGTGATTACCACCATTTTGCATATGAAGAAACTGAGGTTCATGGAGCGGAAGCAAGAAAGTCACCCGGCTAGAAAATAATAAAGCCACATACTAGAAAAGAGCATGGATGTTGGATCATTCATCCTAGACCGCCTCAAACAGTGTCAGCTTCAATCTTTTTAAAATGAGAATAATAACACTGTTACATTAGGGTCGTTCCAATGGAAACTGAACGGTATCACATATGTTCATTACCTAATCAGTCGTAAAGCTCAGAGTAGGTGGCTCAAGATAGAGCAGTTTCCTGTCTCTCCTAACCTCAGTTGCCTCACGAACATACTCCAATCTTGTAAGTGGCTTTTCTTGGAGTTGCAGGTGGATACAAAATAGAAGGGAGACTCTGGATATTTGATGGAGTGGAAGAAATTGCAATCTGGCTGGGTGGCCCAGGGAGCCACAGAAAGTGAGTATCTCCCAGAAACTCTTTCTCAGTGCTCACCGATGGACTAAGCCTTAAAGGATTCAGGAATCAGGAGGGAACATCCACTGGGGCTGTGTGATCAGGAAAGGTTTCCCAAGGAGGTGAGAGAGCTCAGGACAATAACATCATTTCCTGATCAACATGCTCTAACAAGAGCTATCATGGGTTTTAAAGCATGCCAGAAAAATGTACACCTATGACATCTTGAATGGGAGAAAAATCTGTGTCCTTCCTTGGTTAATTTTTTCAGAGCTGAACAGCAACAATGTGAGAAAATAGTTCTTAATATTAAAGCATTGTATACACACACACACACACACAGAGTCACACACCTAAAACCCAAATCAAAACAAAAACTAGCCTTTGGAGTTAGACCAGTCCAGATTTGGATCCTGGCTTCTTCATTTCCAAGCCGTGGGACTTGAAACAAGTCTCCTAATCTCCTTAGCCTCAGTTTCCTTCTTTATAGAATGAGAATAATAGTACCTACTTTGCAGGGCTCCTAGGACTGAGTTAGCTGACACACGTAAAGCACGCAGTTCAGAATGTGGCACGTGGTATAAACATTCATTATCCGGGCTTATTGTCCCTGGCACCAGAACACTAGTTCAGGATTCTCTGGGTAAAAGCCCTTCCTAAACTCAAAAGTTATTTTTTCAGCTTTATTATGGAAATTTTCAAACACATAAAGAATGAGAGAAAATAGTGTAATGAATCACCCTATGACTATCTCCCAGCTCCAACATGTATCAACTCTTTGGCTAATCTTGCTTCATTTTTATCCCTTCCCTACTCCCTATCCTTGGTATATATATTTTTAATTAATTTTAAAATTTGAGATCAAATTGACGTATAACATTACATTAGTTTTAGGAGTACAACATAATGATTTGATACATGTACATACTGCAAAACGATCATCACAATAAGTCTAGGTAACATCCATCACAAACTTGGTATATTCTGAAGCATATTTCAGATGTTTTATCTACAGCTTATTGGGAGTTATTTTTCTGTCAGCTTCTTAGTTCTCTTTTTGTCAGGGCAAATAATCCGAATTCCCTTTTTGTACATGAAATTTATTAAGATAAAATTTATATACAGTAAAATTAGCCCTTTTTAGGGTATAGGTCTGAATTTTTTTTTTTTTTATAGTGGGTAATGTGAAGACTTCAGATGAAATAGATTGAGAAACTGATTGGAAATTGAATGCAAACTAAGACCACTTGACTGTTACTGAAATGAATAGCCCAGTTTGCTTTTTTTTTTTTTTTTAAAGAAATTCACGATCTTTTATTTATTTATTTATTTATTTATGGCTGTGTTGAGTCTTCGTTTCTGCACGAGGGCTTTCTCTAGTTGCGGCAAGTGGGGGCCACTCTTCATCGCGGTGCGCGGGCCTCTCACTATCGCGGCCTCTCTTGCGGAGCACAGGCTCCAGAAGCGCAGGCTCAGTAATTGTGGCTCACGGGCCCAGTTGCTCGGTGGCATGTGGGATCTTCCCAGACCAGGGCTCGAACCCGTGTCCCCTTCATTGGCAGGCAGATTCTCAACCACTGCGCCACCAGGGAAGCCCTAGGTCTGAGTTTTGACAAACCAAAAAGCTTTGACAATTCTTCAGAGTTCCTTCCTCAAGGTAGTCATATATTCCAGCACTAAATAGATGAATAAATACACAAAGTTTTTTACTGTCTATATTGACCTTAACATAGAAGAAGAGGAAATAGCCTCTTTCAGTGGTCTCCTTAATCATAGTTTATTATGCCTTGGAAACCTAACATGGTTGATTGGTTAGAACATAACCCAGGAATAGATTTATTAGCATCAAGTGTTGTTTAGAGCAACTGAATTTATGTTGATGCATTCGTTCCAAATGGTCATAATAAAAGGTTTCTAAGAAGCTCGATTACATTAATAACAAACCTTAAGCATGCCCCTATTGGGACTGTGTTCAACCCAAATAAAAATAACTTTGTTGACTAAAAAGAGATGTTCCTTTGGTAGCTGCGATACGTTCAACGACACAGAAACAAAGGACCAAACGAAAAACAAGTGTAGATGCCAGGAATAATACTACTTCCTTCTTCCTGGATCCTAGCAGACAGTCTGAGACTACATACCAGCAAGGCTGCCATCTATTGTTTCCCAGTTACTTTGCATTCTCTTCGTCTCCAGTTTTGAAAGATGGTACAGTTTCTGTGTCACTAGAACCTCTGTGGGCCACTTCATAGTTTGGGTGAGTATAGGAGTACAGTTAAAAGTGCTTACAGTAGCACTTGCTTATAGGAGCTATCAAAACTGAATGCTGTGTTTCATTACAACTAGCTGTCAACAGCTGAAACTGTTAAAGCACCATGAACTTGGAGTAACCCAGTACCCTAGACACTTACATGACCTAACCAGAAACTCTTTCCTAACCACTCAACAGAATTTATCTAACCATGTATAGACCTAGGTACTAGCCTATCTAGAGGGCTAGCTTTCAATGCTTAATTAGCACAACAATCAAGAACTCCCCTCTTTCAGCGCTTAAAAGTCACTGACTTTTTCCTCTTTGGAGAACTACTTAGAGAATTTCTTTGACGGCATGGGTTCCCTTGTCTGGGAAGTTAACAGACCCATTTTTGTTTGTTTGTTCATTAGCTATTGTTTTTGTTTTGTTTCATGTTAGTTTGCAACTCTGTTGGTCTTTGTTCTACTCTTAGGCATAAAGAATGGAGGTTTCACCAAGATTGCCTTGACCAGCCTCTTTCCTGTATGTCCCTGATTTCTAAACTTGAACATATGGGCCCTTTTGTGCTTCAGTTTGGTCTTGCAGTGGGTGGGTCCTGCAGTCCTGCAGCAGTGATCGATCTCTGATGCGTGATTTGTTTGCTACATCCTGGCAGAGTTTACTTTGTTTAACTCGGTTGTCATACTCTTGACTTCTTTTATAATTCCAGCTAGCAATCTCCTGCGAGACCTGGTTTTAACTTGAGAGTTTTTTCAGCAGCACTTCAGTCTTGGTTTGTTGTGTTTATTTGTCTATGGTTTGTCTGAAGAAGAGAAGCAAATACTGTCTTTCCTTGAGCTTACTTAAGTCTGTCTTTTGGCTAAGGAAAGAATCCCTTCTGTGTCTGCTTTTTGGTTGTTTGTTTGTTTGTTTTGGTTTGTTTTGTTAAACATAGCGACTGCCAAGTTCAAAAACAGCTAATAACACCCTCCTTCACCCCAGTGTAAATGATTTCAGTTCTACAATAGTCAGTCTTTTAATTGGCTGTAAACTCTGTTCTTATGCCATGCTCTAGGATATCTGGTCCAGATAGGAGAAAACTAATGAATCAGATTATAAATCCTCAAATTTGATATTATGTATAAAATAGATAACTAATGAGAACCTACTGTATAGCTCAGGGAACTCTACTCAATGCTCTGCTGTGACCTAAATGGGAAGGAAATCCAGAAAAGAGGGGATATATGTATACGTATAGCTGATTCACTTTGCTGTACAGTAGAAACTAACACAACATTGTGAAGCAACTATACTCCAATAAAAATTAAAAAAAAAAAGAAATACAAAAAAAATTCTCAAATTCTATGGGAGCCCTTAAGTTAACTGGTTTATAGAGCCTTAAAAGCAGTTATATAAATTTAAAATAAAAGAACTCAAGAACTTCCGAATGGCAAAACCACTTAACTACTAATGCTTTAAATATTTTAACTCTTTCAAAGGATATTTTTCTGTTGAGACTGCAGCTCTGAAAAAGAAAGATTTAACTGCGAGTTGGTGGTGTTGGTTACTAAGTTACACACTGAGATGGAATGTAGTTCATCTGGTGCTTTTAAACAATTTAAAGTGTTAATTGCTGTTACATAATATAAAATAAGAGAAATGTTTATAATCAAGGTGAATCTTTAAAAGTTAGACTATTTTGGGGGCTTCCCTGGTGGCGCAGTGGTTGGAAGTCCGCCTGCCAATGCAGGGGACACGGGTTCGTGCCCCGGTCCGGGAGGATCCCACATGCCGCGGAGCGGCTAGGCCCGTGAGCCACAACTGCTGAGCCTGCGCGTCTGGAGCCTGTGCCCCGCAACGGGAGGGGCCGCGATGGTGAGAGGCCCGTGCACCGCGATGAAGAGTGGCCCCCGCTCGCCGCAACTGGAGAAAGCCCTTGCACAGAAACTAAGACCCAACACATCCAAAAATAAATAAATAAATAAATTTAAAAATTAGACTATTTTGATAATGACTTCTCTCTGATTTTACCACAGTATAAATATGTTAGCATAACACTCTAGTTTAGGCTAGAAAGCTTATTTAATCTGAATTTTCTAAATTTTCTATACTTGTCTTAAGCTAATATTACTTTCATAAATGTTTAAAATTACAAACTTGTAAGTATATGTGTTCAATTAGATTGAATTATAATAGCCGATGTCTTCATAAAAAGGGTTGATATTTGTAACTTCAGTCACGTCACAAATTCCATGAGTCTACAGAACCACTTGACTATAATTGTCAATGTAAATTCTAACATAGTGTTTTCTGCTATGTCTAATATCATTAGTGATTGTTATTTTTGAAGGATGACTTAAATTTAATTTCTAAGATCGCCAATGGACTTTGAAACTTTGAGAGTCAGCAATGAATAATTTTTATTTCAAATTCCTAAGGGAGAGAGGAAAATATGTGCAAAGTTATAATTTGTATTAGTTTCATATTGTTGCTGTAACAAATTACCACAAACTTAGTGGCTTGAGAAAACAAATTTATCCTCTTACAGTTCTGGAATCCCAAAGTCTACAGTCAAGGTGTTGGCAAGTCTTCATTCGTTCTGAAGTCTTTAGGGAAGAATATGTTTTGTTGCCTTTTCCAGCTCCCAGAGGCCACCTGCATTTTCTGGCTTCTTCCTTCAATCTTCAAAGCTAGCATTTTTCTTCTCTCTGACCTCCTACCTCCCTGTGATTACATCAGATCCACCCAAATAATACAGGATCATCTCAAGATCCTCAGCTTCATTACATTTGTAAAATCCCTATTGCCAAGTAAAGTAACAGAGTCACAGGCTCTGGGATTATGGTGCGGACATCTCTGAGGGATCATCAATCAACCCATCACACATGAAATCATTTCAACTTTAATTCTTGCCTATATATAAGCTCATTTGCTCTTTCACAACGTTTGAATCCAAATGGTAAAATCAATGTGACATATACATTGTTTTATGTTAATAAGACTAATGATGTAAAAGATTGTATACTATGCTTATTTATGTATGTTTTAACATATAAACACAATGATTCAATAAGCAAAAATCTTACATCAGACAGAAAGGAGAGGTCCGATAAAGGAAGTACTCTTTACAAGGAAGTATTCTTGTCTGATGTAGAGTCAGTTCTTAAGAGTTTCAGTTTTTAATTTTTATTCCCTCTTACCATGCTTCTAGGTTATTTTAAATGAGCAGTAAGAATTCTTCGTTGACCTCCTGATGATTATTACGTTAACTTCTGTTCATTTGTTGCTCTGTTTAATGAGGCAGCCAAGACTTTCCTTTGTTCTCATGACCAGCCTATTCTGATGACTTTTTTTGATATTGCTTTCCCCAAAATGAGACCACAAATTTAGAATCATAAAATTCTAAGGATATTTTTTAAACGTAAAATATCTTTGGGTTTTCCTGGATAGCCAGTGAGTAAACACAAAGCTTTTCTCTCTCACCTTATAAAAAGAAAATAAAAATACTTAGATTTGTCTGGCATTCTCCAGATTTTAAGTAAGTCAAAACCAAAAGTGAATTAAAGTAAGAGTTTGAGTTTGTTATCCTTCTCATGGAATTTCATGGCACCCCCTTCTATTAAGGTGCTATGCTGAAAAGGTTATTAGCTGCAATGATAATACATTCATGGCAATTAATTTGTTTCTATTTGGTCTGCAATTGATACCTTTACCTGAAAGAATGACATCTTCCCAGTTAGCATTCCGCAACCAACTTTTGGGAACAACAATACTAGTTAAAAATTTTTCCAAGTGTCACACTGTAAAATTTTGCCGATGGTAAATTATTATTACATAAGAAATAATTAACGAAGCTCTTTTTATATACTTCTTTTTGAGACATCAAAGAAAATGTCCTTGTGCTTGCTGAACTCGCTACACTATTTTTGGTTAAACTTTAGGTGTATTTGGTTAAAATGGCACTTTGGTGCCTGAGAGAGGTCTACTTACAATATTTACCAAAATGTCGGCCCCCTGTGGCTTTGTGTATTTCTACCAAGATAATATCACCACCCAACATGGGCTGTGGAGAGGGAAAGCAGTCTACCATCTTGATAGGCTTGGTTGTACCCATGTACGACATGTACCCATGTTGGGGTTCTACCAAAGGACCTGCCTTGCAAAAGCAGATGTCCCAGAGGAGGGAGAGATGATGTTCCATCAGTTTGTGCATGGACTTCTCCCTCAGTTTGGGATTCCTGATCAGAACACTGCTTTAGAAACTGTCCTTAGCAATGGCAATCATACCAATGAAATTGTCTAGAAGATGTCTGCTGGTCAAGCTCAATGGTGAGAGTCTTACTCACTTGCTCACTTGCAATGACATTGGGCAATCGCATCACTTTAGGTTATTTATTGACCAAACAAGGTAGCTTTTGTACACTGGCTAACACCTCCTGTGGCATTTGGAGTAATGTTTCAGGATAAGTCAAGAGGTTCCTATATCAAATTCAAGAACCAGGAATTCCTTGTCCAAGGTGGGACGAACTGACCAATGGAATCGCTCCTCATGACTTGTCTACATAAGGGCCTGATTAAGGGGCACTTTAGTGTTAGTTATACTGTTGTGTTAATTGTAGCTGTTGTCAAGTATATTGTTAACAAGGTCTTAAATGTTGTTGCACTGCTACCCTCTTGTTGGTTCATACATCAGGTGATTCTGTTTCCAAGGAGACATAAATAAGCACAATGGGATCTGTGGAAAGGACACTGCAACAAGATGGTGGTGTGGCCCTGAACACCTGACAATTTACTTATGCTTTATGCTCTCGTCCATCATCTTGAGAAGAAGGAGAACCTATTAGTGGGAAATTTCCACTTACGGCACCATTTGCCCGAGGCAATAACAAACTGAATATTTTGTGTCATTACAATTGGTTCTAAACAGTTAAAGTGGATGAATTTTAAATGGCCTTGGGTCTCAGATTCTCAGTGGACATCACTGAAGGTGTTCCTGACCAATAACAACAGGACTTGCTTTAACCAACTGTGTTCAGAGCTGTGGCCTAAGTCTTTCCTATCCAGAGGACCAGTCTTCAGGGCTAAATTAGACCAACCGCCAGGAACTTCCCCCTGCCAGAACTTACAAAGCCCTGAGTTTTTCCTCCACACAGGACTACTCAGTGAGTTTCTCCACTGGTGCGTGCTCCCCTGACTGGCAAGTTTATATACCTAGTTTTGTAACTTTCTTTATACCTCTGTTATTCCTGCTTTGTTTTTGACCCAATAATAGCACATACAGTTTGTGAATCAAAAAGATCAATCTGGATGCAGATTCTGCTTCCTTATGAAAATATATATATATTTTTTTAAAAGGAGGTTAACCTCTGGACAACTTAGGTTAAAATTCTCCAGAACTGGGCTTCCCTGGTGGCGCAGTGGTTGAGAATCTGCCTGCTAATGCAGGGGACACGGGTTCGAGCCCTGGTCTGGGAAGATCCCACATGCCGCGGAGCAACTAGGCCTGTGAGCCACAACTACTGAGCCTGCGCGTCTGGAGCCTGTGCTCTGCAACAAGAGAGGCCGCGATAGTGAGAGGCCCGCGCACGGCGATGAAGAGTGGCCCCCGCTTGCCACAACTAGAGAAAGCCCTCGCACAGAAACGAAGACCCAGCATAGCAATCAATCAATCAATCAATCATTAAATCCTTAAAAAAAAAAAAAAATTCTCCAGAACTCACATACTTGGGTAACTGAGGTTGAATTGGGAAAGTTTCATTTTCATTTATGCACACTTAACTCAAGCTTTTTGCTTAGCTTTGTCATTAGAGGTCAGGTCCCATTAACTGTATTATGAAGTAATAACAGTGCTATGCAGTGGCTCAAACATCACTTATTTTTTATGTCATATTTATGTTTTTTGCCATATTTATTTCAGATTTTTTCTTTAAATTGACTCATTTGTCCTTATAAATAGATAGCAGTATCACAGCGTAAATGTAAGTGAAATATAAAAATAAAAACCAAAGTATTTTTTGAATAAA
Organism: Balaenoptera musculus; assembly: GCF_009873245.2. Lineage (NCBI taxonomy): Eukaryota > Metazoa > Chordata > Mammalia > Artiodactyla > Balaenopteridae > Balaenoptera > Balaenoptera musculus. The sequence goes on along the minus strand of NC_045787.1, from coordinate 147,958,829 downwards.
GATTTGCCTTTTTTCCACCAGTGGCATGCTTATCACAATTTGTGGAAAATTGTTGTGATCTAATAGGCAAGGCCTTGGGAGTGCTTTAAACCATGACAACCCATTACAACACCACAAGATCAGCAGTCAATAAAAACCAAGCATCCAGCTGTCCAGACTGCTTCCTCCATTGCCCTAAAAGCTCTTTCTCCACTAGCTCTTGCCTTTTATACCTTCACAAATTCAAACCCTCTGCCTTGTCCCTCTCACCCTGCCCGGTATCCCCCTTGGTCTTGACTTTAGAATTTGGTTTCTCAGTTTTGATCTTCCATACTCAGTATATTCACTGTAACAGGAGTCTGTGATTGCAAGCAACAGAAATCCAATTCTGGCTACTTAAACCACAACAAAAAAGAGTTAGTGGAAGGATTGGGGAAGCTTGCAAAATTGAATGAGAAGCTGAAAAACCAAATTCTGTATGGGGAGAGAACAGGGTACTTCTGAGGATCAAGGGCACAGAAATTAGTAGGCAACCTCTTTAGGAGATGCTAATTCTCCTCACCTTTTGACTCTTCCTTCGGTTGTTTGGGGTCAACATCAAGGCAGATTCATCTTTGGCTTCTGGAACAGCATGCCCAGCCCTTTTGGTGGGAATATTGCAGAATTCCAGCCTCAGCATTCAAGGGCTTGAGTCCCTTTGGGCAACTCTCTTTACTTACTTCCTTTAGTCTCAGTTTCCTCATATGTTAAATGGGAAACCTCATGGGATTTGGGGGAAATAGCTATGAAATGCAAAACTACTGTAGTGGAGCGAATACAAGCAAAGCCATTAGAGCTACATAAATCTGGATTCAAATCCTGATTAAAATGTACACTGGCTATGTGTCTTTGTGAAACTTATTATATTTCCGTTTCCTCATCCGTGAAGTGGGGATAATAATAATATTTACCTTATTGTAATTAACCTTGTATCTAGCACATAATAAATGCACAGTAGTGTAAACCATACAAGGAAAAGAGGTAATAGATGTGATAATAACTCTGTGAAGTTATTGTTATCAATCATTCCTTCTTGCGGGTAAATAGTGAAGCCACATCTCCTCCCACATATAATTAATAGGACAGTTATGAGAAATTTCTGTCTTACAGTAAGCTTTTCACATAGGAGAAAGGAAGCCCTTGGAATGAAGGGTAGTATTAGATCTGGCCTCTGTAATCAACAAGGCTTTGCCTGCTCTAGTCTCATGTCTCTTCTGGAGCCTGAGGTGTTCTTGACACATCTTTTATAAAAGTCAGCCTTGCTTTCTTCCTGTTGCAAATTGCATGCACATTTCTGCTCCCTGCGACCAGCCTCCATTTCTCAACCAGCCTTCTCCAGCCTCCCCATCCCCCTCTCCTAATGAGAACGAGTTGACTTATAATTAAGGTCATATTTTATCTGCCGGGAAAGGCAGTGGCTGGCGTGGCTAGGGCTCTACAGCTCCACTCAGCGTTCCTCTGGCAGATTACCGGTGTGTTGATGACCATCGGTTGTTGTTTCAGGCGGAGATACAGAAGAATGGTTTTGATGGCTTGAAATTACCAACCGGATTTATAGCTTGTACATAGTCCTTGTGGCGAGATTTTCCTTCTCTGCTCTAATCCCCTCTTCCCGTTCAGACCTCATTTAGGGATCCCTTGCCAGGAGCATGATTCTCAGAATGGAAAAAGAAGAATCTTTATAGCATTCCAAGTTGATTCTGCTGAGAAGTCCGTAAGGGCTCTTCGCACCAAACCTCCCCTTCTGGGATGGGAACAGTTCCACTGGTCCACTGCAGCCTGGTTGCCCAGGTCCTCCTAAGATTGTGATCACTCACCACTCACTCTTTCTCTTCTTGGTTCACAGCAAGAGAATTTCTGACACTTTCCTATTATTTTTAACTTATCTCTTAACATAATGCTCTGTGCAAAAAGACAGGTGGTTTTCCCAGACACCCTGGCTGTTATGGTGATGGAGGAGATGGTTTGGAAAAATGTGAAGACCTCCAAACCACTAAAGTCAATCTAGCGCTGTTTGAGGGATACTGAGAAGCCTGGCTGGTTTTGCCTGTTTGCAAGTTGCACTTGCTTCTCTGGCTCAGACAACTCTGCAATGAGAACTAAGTAGAAGTCGCCAGAGAGATTCCCCTCTGGGAAAGGAAGTTTCCCATTAGAAGCAAAAGAAAGAACAATCCACGTCCAAACAGCTTTCTGGTCCGTTGGCTCCGAGACTGGCGGATGGGCCAGTGTTCACAAGCAAACTGGACCAACTTGGAGAGGAGGGACCCTGAGATGGCTTTGTCTGAGTCACACAGCCGCTGTGCAGTTGGCAGAATGACTCACCCCTAAACGTCTGCCCTAAGAGTCGAGCATGGGAGACATTCGGTCTCTGCCTACTTGTTATCAACGGGACCATAAGAATCCCCCACCTCCTGCCCTCCCCCCAACCCCAATGTCAAACCAAAATGTTTTAGATTAACATCAGGGTTTTAAATGCGAACGGCATGTCAGCAAGCCCCCTAGACAACATTATTTAGTCTCCCGATGTCGGACGTTTGTAGTGACTGTACATTGTACCAGCACCTTCTTCAGAGTGACATTGACATCACTCTGCTCGAATGAGTTAATTTTCCCATCGTGGACTGATTCATTGGGCAGAAACCACAAGTTCACGTGCCGATGCGTGGACTGAACTCCGTGACCCTCTACTGCAAAACCGAAAGTGTATCATTGGGTTTTCATGCACACAAGCACTGGGAAGCAGTTTGCTTTCATTTAGTTAGATTTTTATTTTTCCTTTTCGTGGCAACATGACCTTTCATGACACCAGCTGAAAGCTGGCTCTTTTTGTAGCATTCTCATGTTGGAATTTGCCAATTACAGCCAATATTTATTGAGCTCATTAACGTGTTGGATTGTGCTGGGCTTCCATATGCTATTTTATGTCGTTGAGCGACTTACCAGAATAGGTGGCATGGTCGTCGTTGAACCAAAGAAGAAATGGACGTTCAGAGACATTAGGGAACAGTCCAAGTCACAGATGAGCTCAAAAAATATCGGGTATAAAAGACGAATTCTAACAAATCATTTGATCCATATAAGCGAATAAAATGTTATTTCTACACTTCTATTTCTGCTCTTCTTCCCTGGACCAAGATCCCTCCTCATCTCCTTTCTGGAAAAAAATCTCTCAGCAGGTTGCTCAGGGGAAAGTGCCTCAAGGCTTGAGATATTTGGACAGAACAGAGGCCACACTGATTCTTCAGGGTGGATTCTGTCAGCTGCGACTCAGGCTTCAACCCAGCAGACTTGCCAGGAACCCTTTATCTTCTGACTTCAGTTCAAAAGACAGAGATGGTTAATTTAAAAAAAAAAAAGAAAAAGAAAAAAAAGAAAGAGACGGTTACACATACCCAACACCAGGGAAGGCAAATGTGAACCCACCCACCAGGCCCTCCCCTGATTATTTAGGCCCAGCCCAAACCCAATGCTGCTCTTTGAAGCCTGCAAACTTTTTCTCATTACTCATCTCTTCTGATTTCCAGCCAACTTTCCACCATGGAAGTGCCTAAGGCCCAGAAGAAAAGTGCCTTCTTATCCTCGGGGAGGAAGTATCCTGGAGAGCTGTGAAAGCGCCTCTTAGGAGATCCCCCTGCTGGCTTTTCAGATCCACCAGCTTGAATCCTTGGGGAAACATCCAAAAATTCTAGGCTCTCCTCCAAATGGAAACTGAATCCCGAATCTTTGCAACTGTGTCCGTAAGCATTTCAGACCACTCACTGTGAACTGCTGTACCGTGGTGTGAAGTTTTGGTCTGATGGCCCATCATAATACTTTGGTAAAATATGAAATTTCATGCTTTCAGATTACAGTTTCCACATAGCTTCTACTCCCAGATGCCTCTGTCTTTTGACAAGTGTTTGTAAAAATTGTTCTGCAGAATCAGCAACATTAGATCACTGGTTCAACCGCCTGAATCAATTAAGTACCTCTGTGTCCAAATCCCAACTCAAAAATGGCCTTAAAAACAAAGAGGGATTATTGGCTCAGGAAGCTGAAAGGTCCAGAAGTAGTTGGCATCAGGTGAAGCTTGATCCAGGTGCTCACAGAGTATCATCAAGGCTCAGTTTAGCTTGTCTTTCAAGATGTCAGCTTCATCTTTAAGTCCCACATGCTAGCTTCCAGCATTTGAAGGCTCCTCCCCAGCTACAAGTTCTGATGCGGAGGGGAGTTTCATACCAAACTATCCAGGAGAAAAAGGAGAGATTCTAGTAGTTCCCATGGAAGAGAGGACCTTATATCTTGGAAGTTCATAGCCAATGTCTCCTCTCACCTCCTTTGACTGTGTTGGTGACCATCATCAAACCAATTCTCATGGTCAAAGGGAGGATATATATTCATTGGCTTAGGACAGTGAGGGACCTCTAGGAAGTTCCTGTATGATCTCCCCCTCCAGTCATCCCCTGAATCCCTCTTCTCATCCTCAAGGCTCCAGCCATACTGACCTTCTCAGTTTCTTGAATTTGCCAGTCTCCTGCCTGCCATCCAGCCTTCCCAAGGGCTGTTTCCTCAGTCTTCTCTCTCCACTTCATTAGCTCTTGCTCAAGTCTCACCGCCAAGGCCACATCCCCAAGGCCTCATAACCAAGGTAGCCTCCCCAGGCACTTGAGTTCTCAGCCCTCCCTTCCCTTTTACTGCACCAGGTAAGTCTGTGTCTCCCATAAGTGAGTCCATTCATTCGTTCCTTCTAGTGAACATTAAGTGAGTGCCTCCTGGTTGTCAGGCCCCATCCTGGGTGCTAGGAATGGAGCCATGGAAAGGAAAGTCTTCATGGAGCTCAGAGGGCATATCCTGTATTACACTGCTCCAACGGCAAAGCATGGATGACTGGTACACCTTACATCGCAGACGCCAAACCGTGATTGATGGAAGATCACATTTGATATTCAACCCTCTGATAGGGATTCTGGGCACTGTTACCAGCCCTAGAAGCTGGCTTGTATTAAAAATGCATGATTCTGAGGTCAGGCCTTTTGTGTAATAGGAAAATTAAACTCCTGAATTCATTCCTGTGGGTCTAGCCTGTGCCACCACACCAGCTGAAGCCTCCCCAGCTCTCGCCTGTGAATTTGAAATGGTCTTTGAGATCCGGGAGAGCAAAAATTTAGTCGCATTTATCTCGGAATTCCCAGCACTCTGCATGGAGTCTGCGTGTAGGCGCCCCATAAACGCAAGTTCAATGAATAGTGGTTTCCTTGCCTCCATCTCCTTCCGCATCTGGTCCAGTCTCCACCTGGACTTGGAGTGATTTTCCTACCCAATGAGGCCACCCGGCCAAGGAGATGTTAGTGCCCATTTTACAGCAAAGGAAGCTCAGACTCCAGGAAGTGAGGTTAAGGTCACGGATGTAAGGTCACGTCGTGAAAGAGCCAGGACACGACTGGGTCTGTCTGGGGTCACAGTCAGCCTCTTTTTACAACACACACTGGCCTATAGCAGAGGTCCTTAATCCGGTCGGGGGGCTCCTCCGTGGAGTGTCAGGAAGCTAGTGAACATTTGGGATTCTGTGCAAAATGTGGGGATGTGTGCACATGTCTGCAGAAGGGAGATCACAGCTTTCATCAGATTTTCAAAGCTATCCGGAACCCAAAACCATTAAGAGTAACTAGCCTGGGGATATTTTCTTTCTTTCTTTTTCTTTTGACTGACACAGATGCTGACACACCACTGCCCCGCACCAAATCATCTTAATAGTGGGTTTCACGCGGAGCTGGGGCCCCTCTCTTCCTGGGGCACCACCCGGCCGACCACCATGGGCATCTCTGCCAGTCCAAACAGCATCTGCTGCCTCCGTCCCATTCCTGAAGAATCTGAATATTAGAAGGAATGGAGGATACAACGAGGTAAATTTCCAGACAAGATAAATACAGACAGTAATATAATCCTTACTTGAAGAATAAGGCTACTGTTGGAATCTCCATGCTACAAAAATGTACCGAATTACAGGGGCACACCCAGTTGGAATTCTGGTTTTCACAGTCTCTTTGCTTGTCAAACTTAATATCAAGGAAAATAAGCTAATTTGATTTGGCAAAGGCTCATGCAATATGGAATTGATATCTGTGGCAGCGACCTTTGATGTTTTGTATAAACAGTGTTTTCCCTGCTGGGGAAGCAAGAGTCGAATAATAAACAGCGCCTTCCCTTCCCCACTCACAGCCTTCCCCCCATCAACAGTACCAAAGGAAAGAAAAAAAAGTAAGAAAGTAAGTCTTTTCTGTGGCTCACAGAATTTATGGAGGCATTGAATAGCCATTATCAAGTAGCCAAACTTGTTGGCCAATTTCTCAACCTGACATTTGGGGCCAGGTAGGTCTTCCTTGTGAGGGTAGGGGTGCTATCTTCTACTTTGTAGAATGCTCAGTGGCACACCTGGCTCCTACCCAGTGGATGCCAGTAGCACCACCCCTTCCTCCAGTTTCTTGTTTATAAATTTATTTATTTATTTTTGGCTGCGTTGGGTCTTCGCTGTGGTGCACAGGCTTCTCACTGCGGTGGCGTCTCTTGTTGCGGAGCACGGGCGCTAGGTATATGGGCTTTGGTAGTGCAGCACGCGGGCTCAGTAGTTGTGATGCACGGGCTTAGTTGCTCCACAGCATGTGGGAACTTCCCAGACCAGGGCTCGAACCCGTGTCCCCTGCATTGGCAGGCGGATTCTTAACCACTGCGCCACAAGGGAAGCCCCCCTCCTCCAGTTTTGACAACCAGAAATGTCTCCAGACATTGCCAAATGTCCCTGGGAAGCAGGATGGCCCCCAGTTTAGAACCACTGGCATACAGGTAGGAAAGAAGACTATTAAAGAAAACTTTTTTCTTTTCTCTCAGTTTCAGGCACTAGTTGCCTTAATCAGGGCCTTCTGCCTCAAGGCCCTGAGTCATCACCCAACAGTTCCTTAAGAGTCCCCGGGGAAGAACTGTTGGTGTGTCACCTCTTCACCTCCCCTATACTCCCAGGGGCTTCAGGCCTGTCTGCCACACTTCTGCCTGGAAAGGGGCAGCTCTCACTATCTCTGCTTAAAACACTTGGTGCATCTGATCTTGTGGGGGGCCCTCTGCCTCAACAGATTTCCAAAGTTCAAGAATTGCATGGTTGCTGGGCACACACCTGATGCTCGCTTCTCTGTGTCCCGTGGCATTTGGTAAAGTGTTGTGGTAAAGGTTGCTTACCTGCAGTTGGGTAGGTTCAAGTCCATGATGTTCTGGAGCTGGCTAGCCCCAAGCTCACGAGAGCTGATTGTTAAACGTTCAGGAAATCTGTGAACCATGTGCAATCATGTTTGTAGCGTGACATGACCCATGATGAGAGAATTTACACCACAGAAATTGGCAAACAAACACCACACATCAGACCTCTCCTGTCCCCTCACCTACACCCCCAACCGGTTAAATGTTTACTAGTTAGTACACCACTAGTTCGAGTTCAGGCTTGAAAGTGGGATAGCAGACACGGCTTGCTGCTGACCCAATATCCCTTCTCTCCATTCTTTCCTACTCAAGGAATTCTAGTTTTGTTTAGCCTGGCAGTGAGTCCATTTATATAACTGCATTTCCTGCCTCTCTTGCAGTTAAGAGTACTCAAATGACAAGACTCTGACCAATGGCACGTGGATGGAGTTTAATGGTAGGTCTTCCCAGAAATGCTTTAAAAGGAGCAGACCAACTGGCCTGTGACTTTTATTCTCTGTCCTTTCCCTACTCCCTGTTTAGATTGTAGATGCTAGACCAGATGTGGATCCAACATCTCGCAGCCACAAGGTGACAAACCAGAGGATGAAGGTCACACACTAAGAATGGCTGAGCAGAAAGACAAGAGGTGTCTGGTCTCTGATGGCATCAAGGTGTCAGTGCACCAGCCCTGGACCCCCTGCCACAGGCTGCTTATTGGTGGGCTTCAGTAATATACCACTGAATGCAGTCCTCAACTAGGACCTCAGAAAAGTCAACAGAGCTCCCTTATCTATAAAACAGAAATAGGAAGAACTGAATTCATGGGATTTCTCTGAGGGTTGAATGAGATAATGCATGTGCAGAGCCCAGCGCAGTCCTGGCACGTGGGAAGCACCTAGGGGTGCAGGCTGTTGTTACTACGAGTCTTCGGCTGCACTTAGCACCCTGGCAGTTATTATGTGCTTGGGTGTTTGCCTCTCCACCTAGCCTTTGTCTCTTTAAGCACAGGGCCGTGTCTCATTCACTCTCCATTCTTAGTTTCCACCCCTGGTCCTATAGGCACAAATTGAATTCAGTTGTTGCTAGAGGACAGGCTAGAGATTTGAGTTATACTCAAACAAAGGATAATTAATTTATGTTTTATTGTTTGAGTATAACCCATATCTCTAGGCCACCCTTTAGCACCAACTGAATTCAAGCAGTGCTTATTGAACACAGGTTGTATTATGAACACAATGAACAACACAGAAGTCGAATAAAACATTGATATCTCTGCCCTACTCTAAGGAACTTGTACTCAGGTTGGAAACATAAGAAGGGTCCCTACATAGCTGTGGTGCACAGAAGCACGTGGGTTCTCAGACAAGGATGAAGCGAAGTGCTGCAGGTGGCTGAAGGAAGTGATGCAGGATAAAGAGAAGGCTTCATGGAGGAGGAGGCATTGGCACAGGCTCTGGGGGATGGTGGGTTGGCGCTTCCATCAAGAAGGCATCATGGGTATCACAGATCATCACAGATAAAGGCAGGGTTGTGGGAAAGCCTGGCTCTTGCCCCCGGGAATGGGGCCAAGTGGCAGGTTGGAAAACTGGGTTGGAGGCACCTCATGGAAGAAAGCTTGCTAGGCGGAGGCATTTACATCTCTGCTCACTCTCTGGGCAGTGAGGAGCTGCTGAGGGTTTGAAAGCCGGGAGGGACGTCAGAATTGGGATTTAGGTGGATTAATCCAGCAGCCACGTGACGATTGTTTGGAATGGGAGACAGGGAGGTACGAAACTAATGAGTAGGCTGTTAAATAGATGAAAGAGGCATACACTCTACCAGCCCTGTGAGCTGTTCCTTCACAGTACATGAAACCATTGTAAACATATGTTTCTTTGGGCAATCCTTTGATTAATGTCCGTCTTGCCTTCTAGACCGGAAATCCATGATAGCGGGGCCTGGGTCTGTGAATCTCAGCACCTAGATAGCAGGTGCTCCATGAATAGCTGTTGAATGATGAAGTCAGAGGGGACTGAGGGTCAGACTTGTGTCTTCCAGAGCACTGAGAGTGGTCTGTGAACCTTGGGACACCTAGCCAGACACCAAGAAACGTAGTGGGTACCCTGTTCCGGAGGAATGGTGGAGAACTTCTGGTTGGAGACGGGCACCCAAGCAAAAGTGCCAACTTCACTGCAACTTGCTGTGAGACCCTGGGAAGTCCCTTAACCCTCTCCAGGCCCCTCGATAAAATGCAGAAGTTGAGGCCATGACTTTGAAAGTCTCCTGAAGTCCTGCACATCTCAGTGCAAAGGAAGGAGAGAATTGATTGAATGCATGCTACACGCCAAGGCACTGAGCCGTGGTCGTTCCCTGCTTTCTCTCATTCAATCTTCAGAAGATCTCCGAGATTGATAAACATATTCCAGTGACTCAGAAGGCAGCCAGGTTATCCTACCTCTTTTTTTTTTTATATTATGTGTTTTTTGTTGTTGTTTTTGTTTTCTTAAATTTTATTTATTTATTTATTTTTGGCTGCCTTGGGTCTTCATTGCTGCGCATGGGCTTTCTCTAGTTGTGGCGAGCGGGGGCTACTCTTCGTTGTGGTGCGTGGGCTTCTCATTGCGGTGGTTTCTCTTGTTGCGGAGCATGGGCTCTAGGCGCGCGGGCTTCAGTAGTTATAGCACGCGGGCTTCAGTAGTTGTGGCTTGCGGGCTCTAGAGTGCAGGCTCAGTAGTTGTGCACAGGGTCTTAGTTGCTCCGCGGCATGTGGGATCTTCCCGGGCCAGGGCTCGAACCTGTGTCCCCTGCATTGGCAGGTGGATTCTTTTTTTTTTTTTTATAATATTTATTTGGTTTACAATATTCAGCCCATTTTTAAAAAAAATTTTATTTACTTATTTATGGCTGTGTTGGGTCTTCGTTTCTGTGCGAGGGCTTTCTCTAGTTGCGGCAAGTGGGGGCCACTCTTCATCGCGGTGCGCGGGCCTCTCACTATCGCGGCCTCTCTTGTTGCGGAGCACAGGCTCCAGACACGCAGGCTCAGTAGTTGTGGCTCACGGGCCCAGTTGCTCGGCGGCATGTGGGATCTTCCCAGACCAGGGCTCGAACCCGTGTCCCCTGCATTGGCAGGCAGATTCTCAACCACTGCACCACCAGGGAAGCTCGGCAGACTGATTCTTAAGCACTGTGCCACCAGGGAAGCCCTACCCTACCTCTTATATTCTGAGTCACTCAGGCCTAGGGAATAATCTAGGCTCCACATTTTCATGTCTGAGTATCCTTGGGCAAATTAGTTAGCTTTTCTGTGCCTCAGTTTCCTCATTTGTAAAAAGGGGCCCCCAAAGTATTATTATGTCACAAAGGAATGGGAAGAGCTTAATGAAATAATGCATTTAATTCCCATATGGTTCCTCTGCTTGGTCCTTGGAGATCAATGATGTTAGCCCTTAATATAATGATAGACCCAGTGGAAATCCAGAGGTATTTCTAAGAGTTGCATGAGTTGGTAGGGGGCTCAGCCTCTCATGATCACTTCCCCGTAACTAGGTGCTATGATTTCCCGACGATAATTTTTAAAATCACCTCACTTTTAAAAACGTAACTAAATTTATTTCAAAAACCTGTGGACGGCTACTCAATGGGAATGCAGTGCCACTTGGGATATGAAGAAGGTAACTAGAAAAATAAATACCACAAAGACAAAATGAAAGCCTGGCATTCTAACTGGCTCCAGCTGCCCACGGGAAACTGTGAGCCTGTGTCCCCTTCTTGCTAAAGAGCAAGGTCTGCAGGGTTAGGGAGGTTTTAGAGGGTAGTAGCACCAAATTGCGATAGAATTGAGAAGAGAATACGTCTTCATTTGGTGGTCCAGGGTTATTGAATCAATCCCACCTAAAATCACCCAGCATTACCCCATCCCTGAAGTTTGGGCAATACTAAACCATGCTCTCCTGCTTGTGGCAGCTTCTCAGATGGAAGGCCATTTCCGCAGGTGATATATAAGGACGCTTGCAGCCAGGCAAAGATACTGAGGGCACGCATCTTTACTCTTCCTCTCTCTGTCTCTTTTACTTGATCTGGCACATTATTGTGGCTGCAAGCAGAGCAGCCTATTCCTTTAATCTGCTGCATCGTGGAGGAATTTTCTTTTTTAATCCTATCGTTTTCTTTTCATCTCTATTACCCGTGTTAACTGCTTAATTTGTCAGGTTCCTGCGAGCCACCTATTGATAATGGATAGATTGTTCCTTCCTTCCCAATTTCCTCTATTAGCCAGCCCAGGAAGTTTATTTGTGCTTTGCATGTAACCCGATAGGGTGGAGAGTGCCCGCCTTGTTTGTAGGCCTGTGTAAGTTTATACTGTCCAGCCCTCCAACCAGGAAGCTATCCAGTTGCACGCTGGCAGGCTCCTCTTCATTGAAACGACCTGTAGCGGAGACATAAGGACCTCCCTTGCTCTAATTGCTTTGAGTTGGCCATCTGGGGAGATCACTGATGCCAGGCCTGGCTCCTCCCCCCATGCCTCCAACCCCATGCCTCTAACCTGGGGCTTTTACAAGACGGGGGTGGGGATGTCTTGCTAAGAACATCCTGTTCAAAAGAACTCAGTTTCCCAGCCTTGTCCAGTTCCTCCTGGGATTTATTTTTTTTTCGGTTAATTTTTTTTTTTTTCTCCCCCTTTGAGTTTATTCAGGCAAGAAGCATTAACTACAAAGAAGTCTCTTTAGGTGGGATTTTGACCGGGGGCTAGATTAATACCCAAAGATGCAAGTGAGTTTTTTTTACAGACTATTTTTATTTGTCTAGCTGTTTAAAACAACTGTGTAGTGAAAATCTGGAGATTGGATGGAGCCAAAAATTCAGAAAAGTTTTGCAAATTTTTGAAGTTTTGACTTCTTTTGAGAAATTGGAAAAGACTTAGTTCACATTCCTATAGGAAAAATGAAATAGCTGAGAAGGGGAGCTTCATGTCACCAGTATCCACTCTCCTGTTGACCACAGCCTGCAAAATGGGCAGTATAGGACAATGATCTTGTACCTGAAACAAGTCACGTGTGCATATGCCCTTCTGGGCCCCAGTAAGTGACTGAGTTTTAGACCCCTAGTCTATGCAGCCCAAACTGAAGGGGCACCACTCTTCCAGGGAATTTTGGATTTGGTCAGACAATTGTCAGATTTCTACTGGAGTTCGTTTCATTCTCTATGGACATAATCGTAGCCCCTCAATCCCTTGCCTGAGAGAAAGGAAATTCCTGGCCCTCTCATTCGTTCACTTTATAGACTTCACGAGGAACTGCTCTCCATCAGGGCCTCTGCTAAAGTATGGGAATCTGAAGATGAGTTACTTTCACCTGCCTCCCCCAGTGGAACGAGTGCCGTGAGGACAGGATGGGAGCTTGTCTGTAAGGAACCACTGCAAACCTTAGCATCTAGCACATGCCTGGCTCTTCAAAGAATGAAGAGAGGGAGGAAAGAGTAAATGAATGAAGGGCATGATCTCTGCCCTCAAGGAGCTCACCATCTGCAAACACATCACTCTAACGCCCCGCGTGCAATAAGGACTATGAAAAGGGAAGAATAGGGGACTCTAGACATTAAGGGAAGGGGTGCCAGCTGGTGGGGGAAAGGTCAGAAGAGTCTTTGAGGAGGAAGCGTGATGTATGAGCAGGTACTTAAAGGATGACTATAGTTCAGCCAAAAACAAGGGGTCCAGTACTGAGAGGTGGAGGGGACCATACGTACAGATGGGAGAGCAAGACCTTCATGCAGCTACAATGTGGGTGTGGCTCCCTCACCTGACGGTGGGCTCCAGCTTGTTCATCCTGTATCCTCAGAATCTAGAGTAGTGATTGGCACAGATGAGACACTGAATTTTGTTTGTTGAATGAATTCATGAAGGAATGACGCTTTATCTATGCCTGAGACATGGCGTTGACTCAAGCTTGAATGCATTTGCACACTGAGGCTGAGGATGGGGAAGAGGGATCCTTCTGAGGGTGGTTTGGAATCAGCAGTGATAGTGAAGATGGGACGGCTGGATGAGCATGTGTGGACAGGCTCCAGCATTATCCAGTCTTGAGGATCACATAGACTCTTCAAGAGAATCCCAAAGTGCCCCAAACCCAGAACCTGGGACCTTCCAGCTCAATCTCAGAAATACCCCACCTCCTCAGACATTTTGTATTTGGGCAATTGGTTCTGGGCCATTTGTAGTCAAAAGATGATCTCAGACTTTCCCTGATTTGAACACATCAGACCATCTTCAGATGTTGGAGGCAAAAGAGGTCAGTTGGTAGCTACCATGTTGTTTTGCCCAACTTAGGGGTAATGTTTTAATGATTCTGCTCAGTGTTTGAGGTTGGGGTAGGAAGAGGAGGGGCAGGAAATACTCTTTCCTTCCCTGAAATCCCTGAATATACGTCCCATTTAAGCAGTGAGTCCTAAGGGGCGGTGTTCATCCATTATCACGTTTACCCCGTCTCTGTGAGGTGAGTGTCATGCACAGCAGCCTCTCTTTACGCTGAGAGCGGAGATCTGAGCCTGGAGCCTGTCTCCACCCCTGGTGATGGTCCTACTGGACTGCACCCTGTAAACCAACCCTGTGACCATCCATAGGACCCCTACTGCTTCTGAGGCCCCAACTGGGGCAGAGAGAAGAGGCTCTTCAAGAGAAGTGACCTTCCCATTGCCCTTCACTGTAAACTCGCCACTCCCTGAGAAACTTTGTCTTGGGTCAGTGCCTTAGAAGCAGAGCTGGAGATGGGACTTCTTGTGCAAGTGATGGATTGAGGAAGCGATCTCTCCTGAAACCTAGGCAGGAGCAAGGGGAGCAGGATGGGGCAGGGAAAGATCAGCAAAGGTGTGATTTCCAGAGAAGTCTAGCTGGGTCCTATGAAAAAGTCTGGAGTGTGAATTGCACTACAGCAGTTATCCTGCTCCAAGGTTGTAAAGTCTCCCTCATCAGTCACGGCAAAGGGCAGAAACAGGACCATGGGGGAGAGGGAGGGTGTGTGTGGGACGAGCCTCTGAGGCAGCTCTGATCGGCACAGGGTGCATCTGGGTGGGACACTGACGGTATCTGCCGCACTCCTGTTTCAATCAATGGGAGCAAATATCTTCAAGGTTACATGTCAGCAAACAGACCCGGCTTTAAAATCCAGCTCCTCCGTGCACAGCAGGGGGACCTCAGACAAGTCACTTCACCTCACAGAGCCTTGCTTTCCTCTTCTGTAAAATGGGAATAATATTCATGTTCATCTTCTAGGATCATTGTAAGGATTTAACAAGACAATGCAAGTGAAAGGGCTCAGCAGAACGCCTGGTCCTGAGTAGGTCCTAATGTTGACTTCTATTATAGTTGTTGCCGCTGCCACTGCTGTCCTAATAGGCCCAAACTTAGAAAAGGTTCTGCCTAACTGGTGCTCTGATCTTCTGGCGAAGAATTGCTTATTCCTCTGAAGCACAAAAGGATGTTTCCTTACAGGTAACACTGAGAAATACATAGGTGTATGGACAGTGTATATTTTATTAAGAGGAATCTAGTTACAAATCCAGTGGACACATGGCAGATCGTGACTCATCTTTGGGGTCTGAAGGCTCCTGAGAACTGCTTGGAAAAGAAGAGCTTGAACAGCCTTCTCCGAGGGAGCATGTCAACAGTCAACACCTTATATTTTCCCTGTGAGCATCATGCAAATACATGGCCCTAAATTGCCTGCAAATTACTCTGCTGCCAGTTGCAAGAGTAATTTTAGGATAAGCCTCCCTCCCTAAATTCTTAGTGAGCTTTTGAAGTTAAATGTAAAGGTAATTATTGTTAAGTTTAAAATTATTATTAGATTAAAAACAGGCCTAGGAAAGGCCCATTCTAGAAGTGTTGATTCCACCTCATCTTTATTGGTTATTCTTCTAAATGGAGAATCTTCTTTCATTCCTTCAAATCAACCCAGGATCTGAAAATGGGTTAACTTCAGAATTTTCTAAGTAACCTGTGGAGCTGTTTTGAGCAAAGGAGAGTTTATTAAGTCCACTGTCTGGCTTAACTTCTTGGGTCCTTATTTTCCTAGGGATTATTTGCTCACAGAAACCAGCACGGTTCCCTTGGCTGGCCCTCCCTGCCCCCGCTTCCCCCAGTGAAGAGTCTTTACTGGGCTTCAGTACCATCAGGAGAAGCCAGTGGGTTACCTTATTGCTGCCCAAAGAAGGAAGACTTCAGGCTACTCTTGCTGCTTTCTATCACATTCTTTGCAATTGCAGAACAAAAAAAGAAGTTCTAGAAAATACTAAAAAAAATTTGCAATTAACAAAATGCAAACTAATATATGGAGGCAGAAAGCAGAGTGGTGATTGCGTGTGGAGGAGGAAGGGAAGGGATGGATTATAAAAGAACATGAGGGGCTTCCCTGGTGGAGCAGTGGTTAAGAATCCGCCTGCCAATGCAAGGGACACGGGTTCGAGCCCTGGTCTGGGAAGATCCCACATGCCGCGGAGCAACTAAGCCCATGCGCCACAACTACTGAGCCCGTGCGCCTAGATCCTGTGCTCCGCAACAAGGAAAGCCAGCCTGATGAGAAGCCTGTGCACCGCAACTAAGAGTACCCCCCACTCACTGCAACTAGAGAAAGCCTGCGTGCAGCAACAAAGACCCAGTGCAGCCGAAATAAATAAAATTATTTAATTAATTAATTAAAGAAACAACATGAAGAAACTTTGGGGGGTGGTGGATGCATTCATTATCTTGATATTGGCGTTTTCACAGGTGTATACCCATGTCGAAACTTGTCAAATTGTACTCTATAAATATGTAGTTTATTAGCTATCAGTTATGCCTCAATAAAGTTGTAAAAACAAATGGATTACTTCCTTTGTTTTTTAATAGTATATATTTTAAAATAAAATGGTTTTAGTGTGCCCAGTTTGAAGGAATGAAGTATGAGATAGGTCTTCAGCCAAGAATAAAAGACAGTTAAACATAATGGTTAAAACCTATGCACTTCTGGAAGCAACCAAGATGTCCTTGAGCAGGTGAGTGGAGAAATAAACTGTGGCACATCCAGACAACAGAATATTTTTCAGCACTAAAACCAGATGAGCTATCAAACCATGCAAAGGTATGGAGGAAACTTAGATGCAAATTACTAAGTGAAAAAAAGCCAATCTGAAAAGGCTACCTACGGTAGGATTCCAACTATGTGACATTCTGGAAAAGGCAAAACTATGGAGGCAGTAAAAAGATCAGGGACTGCCAGGGGTTGATGGGCTGGAGGGAGGGGTGAATAGGTTGAGCACAGAGGAATTTTAGGGCAGTGAAGCTACTCTGTATGACACTATAATGATGGATACATGTCTTTGTACATTTGTCAAAAACCCATAAAATGTACAACATCAAGAGTGAACCCTAAGGTAAACTATGGACTTTGGGTGATAACAACATGTCAATGTAGGTTTATTGATTTTAACAAAGGTATCACCCTGATGAGAGATATTGATAACAGAGAGGCATGTGCAGGAGGTGTATAGGACTTCTCTGTACTTTCCTCTCAGTTTTTCTGTGAAACTAAAACTTCTCTAAAAAATAAAGTCTTAAAACAAAACCAACCAATTAACCAAACAAAAAATCCTTATGTGCCTCAACATAAACCCAGGGGTTCTTATCTGTCTGCACACCCCTGGACACTGGGTATGTGAGCAGTGTTCTGGGAAGCTGGTAATTTTCCAACTTAGCCTGAGTTGAAGGGAAGCATGATGAGGTTCTCCCAAAACCCATTCAACTCTCACTAGGTGGTTGGTTGGAGGGGCTGGGTTAGACGTGGAGTGTTTCAATGCAGATAGGTTCCAGAACCAAAGCCAGAGACTGAGGTATTCTCTAGACTCCCACCTTCTTCCTGCTGCCACTGGTGTCACCATTCCCACGTCCTGGCCCAAGTCTCCTGTTCTAGCTTTATGCTACAAACACGTGAGACATACATACACACACACACTCACTGATACATATGCACAACCATGAGGTATTATTAAAAGCAAGATCTTGCTACCATCCATCCATCCATCCATCCACCATCCATTCATTTATCCAAGAACTCTTTGCTGAGCACCTATTCAAGGTAAAGTGCAAGGAACTGGGTGGGTGATCAAAACAGACACAGTGCCTACCCCAGGGACCTTACATTCTAAAGGGTAAACTAAACAACAACAGGGTAAGCGCTATACAGCAGAGATAAGTGGCTGTAAGAGCAAATAACAGGGAGGTCTAGCTTATTCATAGAGATAGGGAAGGAAGGCTTCCCTGGAGAAATGACAAGTGAGGTGATTTGAAAGAAGTATAGGAGTTAACCAGGTAAAGAAGGTCAGTGGGAATATTTAAGACAGAAAGAATGGTCTGTGCAAAGGCCCCGTGGTCAGAAGAAGAATGGTATGATCAAAGAACTGACCAAGGGCCTCAGTGGCTGGAGCTCAGAAAGCAATGGGGAGAGAAGCCAACTAGAGGCTAGAAGGCACATGACTTTACATTCCCCCAGAAAACCACCACAAAATCCCCAAAGAAAACAGCACTATTTACAATAGCCAGGACATGGAAGCAACCTAAATGTCCATCGACAGATAAATGGATAAAGAAGAGGTGGTACATATATACAATGGAATATTACTCAGCCATAAAAAGGAATGAAATTGAGTCATTTGTAGTGATATGGATGAACTTAGAGTCTGTCATGCAGAGTGAAGTAAGTCAGAAAGGGAAAAACAAATACCATATATTAACACATATATATGGAATCTAGAAAAATGGTACTGATGAACCTAGTGGCAGGGCAGGAATAGAGACGCAGACGTAGAGAACGGACTTGTGGACACAGCAGGGGAAGAGGAGGGTGGGACGAATTGAGAGAGTAGTATTGACATATATACACTACCATGTGTAAAATAGATAGCCAGTGGGATATGGAGGTATATGTATACATATAGCTGATTCACTTTGTTGTACAGCAGAAACTAACACAACATTGTAAAGCAATTATAATCCAATAAAGATGTAAAAAATAAATAAATAAGTAAAGGGAAAACGAGAAAAAAGTAAATTGCATAAAGTAATAAAAGATATTATACATTAAAAAAAGAAAACAAAAAGCACATTGATCAAGCAAAGCTAAGTTTACTAGATTTACTGCAATAAACGAGAACACAACCTTGACAGAGTTTTAGTGATGTCTCAGAAGGTGAAGGTCAGGGGACGCTATTTATAGAGTTTTAGGGCCTGGGCTTGATGATTTTAAGGCTGGTTTTACCAGGCAGAGAATTAGTTGGGATTAAGCAGAGTCTACGACATGGACTTGTTTATGCCTCAGATTTGTGAACACAGTAAAGAGAGGGTCCTAAAGTGAGTCTTGCTGTTCATCATCATACCTAGTCTATTTCAATTGGTTCACAGATTTCTCTTCCAGTAGTGGGTCTTTTTTAGAGCATGTAGCTAAGTTATCTTTGCTGATGCTCAGTATTGCTTAAACATGGACAGGGAAGTCTGCCCAGACTTAGTATTTTTTAGTGCAGGGACAGGGAATTATGTAGCTTTCAGTTCTGAGGTCTGATTTTACCCTAAGTGCAATGGGAGCTCATGAGTGGGTTTTACACTTCCTCTGACCTGCTGACCTTGTTGTGGGGTGATGGAAATAGTGGGGGATGGGCCGCCATCACTGTATCACCTGGCCAAGTCACCCTCTAGTTGTGGAATTCAGTGTTCTTATCTGTCCAGTGAGAACACAGGGAAAGATGACTCAGAAGGCTGTTGCCAAAGTTGATGTTTTCATGGGCACATGTCCTCTGTGTTAGGAATGGTTGAGAGGAGGCACTTCAGTGCAAACCAGATGTGTCTTCTTTGCTCAGCTCAGCCACTTAGCATTTCCGACCCTCTGCCCATTCTATAACCTCTGAGCAGTTTCCTCATCTGCAAAGCGAGGATAATAACTTTATTAGGGTAATTCTTGGGATTATACAAGCTGTGTAAGAACATTCTTAATACTGCCTGGCACGTGACCAGTGCTCAAGGGTGAATTACTATTGTTCCTTTCACATTTAACCACAGAGGCGAGAAGGTCTCCAGAAGCCCCTGTGTTCATTCCGTGACCGTCTAAAGGTCAATAATGTGCCGAGGGCTCTCGTCATCCGAGTCACTGCTAACGGTCTGCTTTTGTATCTCTCTTATTATGTTTGGCTCATAGCATTGTCTCCTGTTCCCCATATCTAGGACGTGAATTAACTTCATTTTCTCTCTGGGGGGTGTGCCTTAACTGTCCACTTGTGCTAGTTTTTCCTCTAGGTCAAGGCTGCAAGCAACCCAAGTGCAGGAAACATGTTTCCGTGCTTTCTTTCTCCACCCACCCAGTAAGAGCTTAAGGTCCTAAATCATTCCAATGGCAAGCTCTGAGACCCACTCCGGGCCCAGGCTGGCTGCAGCATGTACAGGAATGAGGCAGACAGAGAATTCCTGGGGGACCCTGGGATTGTAGGGAAAGGACCCAAATAACAGTCTTGGGGGGGATAAAGCACCACATACGGATGTTTAAGGGATTCGTTCTAGCCTGAGGCATTAAAGTAAGCTTCTCAGAGAAGCTGATGCCTGTACAAGGTTTATCAGAACATACTTAAGCATTATTTTTTTAATAAGTAAAACATGCAAATAGAAAGAAACAGAAACAGTTCCAAAATAGTTTAGAGTGAAAGTAATTCTTCCTCCCAATCCCTGTGTTTCCCTCTCAGAGATCCCCACGTTTTGTAGTGTCTACCTGCAAATATAAGCACAGATACCATATAATAAACATCCCCACAGCACATTATACTCAGTTCTATTAATTATATATCTTGAGGATCATGTTATATCAGTATGTGTCTGTCTCCTTTATTATTATTGTTGAGTAATTGTACATAATCAGTTCCCTATTGATAGAATGGCTATTCTCCCCCACCACCCCCCTTTTTTGCTGCTATAACAAATAATTCAATGAATATCTTTGAGCACTTGTGTGAGGGGTGCATAGTAAATATAAAACAAATTCCAGATGCAGAATACGCATGGCCAATTTTGATAGATAACTTCCAAGTTGCCTTTCCAAGAAGGTATATCCACGTGCAAGTCTCACCAGTGGGCAAGAGGGAGTTGAACAAGGCTTGGGGCAGTGGAGGGGGCATGGCAGTGGGCTTGTCTAGCAGGTTTTCAGGTAGTGCAGGGGTTTTTTTGTTGTTTTTTTTTACTGAAGTATAGTTGATTTACAATATTGTTTTAGTTTCAGGTGTACAGCAAAGTGATTCAGTTACATATATATATACATTCTTTTTCAGATTCTTTTCCATTATAGATTATTACAAGATATTTAATATAGTTCCCTGTGCTATACACTGGGACCTTGTTTTTTACCTATTTTATATATAGCAGTGTGTATCTTTTAATCTCATACTCTTAATTTGTCCCTCCCCTGCTTTCCCCTTTGGTAACGATAAGTTTGTTTTCTATGTCTGAGTCTGTTTCTGTTTTGTAAATAAGTTCATTTGTATCATTTTTTATATTCCACATGTAAATGATATCATATGATATTTGTCTTTCTCTGTCTGACTTACTTCACTTAGTGTGATAATCTCTAGGTCCACCCATGTTGTTGCAAATGGCAATATTTCACTTATTTTTATGGCTGAATAATATTCCATTGTATATATGTACCACATTTTCTTTATCCATTCATCTGTCAGTGGACATTTAGGTTGCTTCCATGTCCTGGCTATTGTAAATAGTGCTGCTGTGAACATTGGGGTGCATGTATCTTTTCGAATTAGAGTTTTCCTCTTTTCCAGATATATGCCCAGGAATGGCAGGATGGGAGGGAAGAGGAGTCCAGTTGGGGATACAGCCTATGCCTGGGCCTGGAGGCTGGGGGGGCTGGATAGGTGGAGGGAACAGAGAAGAATGTGATGAGTTTTCAGTGCAAAAAGGCAGGGGCAAGACAAGAGGACTGAGGAAACTGGGCCAGGTCAGAAGAACACTGAACGTGGTGCGCACTGTTGGAATGTTCTTAGAGACAATTGGGAGCCTGAGGGAGATTTTAAGAAAAGTAATGTGATCAAATTTACTGTTAAGAAGGATGGTTCTAGCAGAGTGGAGAAAGTCTTGGACTGCCAATCTTTTGTGGGTGAGGCGATGTCGACACGGAGCTGAAGGAAAATGGTGAGACTTGAACTAAAGAAGAGACTGAGAGTCCAGAGGAGGGAACGCTCTTGAGAGCTGTTTAGGAGGTAGATTGGACAGTCTTTAATTTGTCTTAAACTTTGAGATTCATGATCTCATCTGATTTTATTTTTTTTAAATCTTGAAATATCAAAAAATTATCTTCATGTTTTATATAAGTCTGGTAACTTATTTTGTTAATAGTTAATTTGCATAATCGGCCCGGAGTACTATGGGAGCAGACCAAGATGGAGTCAGTTTGATGTGGTGGTCTCTGGAGTCCTGGGTGTGGCAATTTAGAAAGAACATCCAGTCCTCTCGGAATGCGGAAAGGCTAGAAGGATGCCGGGATTGGGCTGAAGCGTAGGCCACCACAACTCTCTTAAGGGTTCATCAAAATTCCCTTCCCTCAGTCAGAGGCAGAAGTCATCAAGTAACTTTTCCACAAGCCTTTGAAAACTCCCCCATTGTTTTAAGATAATGGTGTGAAGTGATTAGAGATCACAAAGAACAATTTGTAATTACATGTAAGCTTCTAGAGTTAATTTATAAGAAAAGGTTTAAAGAGACAAAGTGACTACAAACTCTGCAAGAGTACCTAGTTCAATAAACCATAAACAAGCACTGGGGAGATGTTGGAGACTTGGGAGATGAAGTGGGGTCTCCCTCCAAGAAGTTCCTCAGCTAAGATCTTTTGGAGTCAGTTGAAAGAGTTCTCATGAATCTGTTCCCAGAAGTCTCTTGGCAAAAACAAGAATGTTTTGGGAAAAGCCATCAACCCTCAGAGGATCTAAGCAGGAGGTTCTGCTTTCAAAAATCACTATCCTACAAGCATGTTCTTAGAAAATACTGGGCTCTTAGGGCTGTGTTGAGTGGTGTCTCATTATTGTGCAACAGTCACTTGATATTAATTCTGGAACCATTCTTAGAGTCAAGGCAGGAGAAACGAACAAGGAAGACATTTTGAGTACTTTTCTCAGAAAGGTTCTAACCCATGAGTCCCAGCTCCCCAGCGTGAAGCAGCAGACAAAGTATGCTCCAGCCTATTTTAAATTTTGAGGGAGACGGTGATACTTGTTATCTGTAGGACACCATGCAAACTAATTGCTCGAGGTAGCTCCAAGTTTCAGCCTTAGATTGTGTTATATCCCTTTTGAGGATGTCAGCTTTGGTTTTCAGCAGTTACTGTAATAAAAGACAAGGGCAGCATGAAAGTCAATGTGGATATGAAGGTGGCAGTGTCCCACGTGCTTTCCGAGGTTTGAGAAGCTGTGCAGTACCCAAACATATCCCTTTGGAAGTGATTTTGGCTCTTTAAGAATAAATCCAAAAATATTAACTTTCTTTTGATTTATGTGTACTATTTTTTTTTCCAGATGAATACTAAGTTGTTAGGACATAGATAATTATTAAATTCATAGTTTGGAGCTAACTGCTTAATAAATGGAACTGTTAGGTGTTTCTTTTTGCTCGGGCACCATGAAAAAATTACTGAGATACTTGGACACTGTGAACAGAGTAAGTTTGGGAACTTTCGGATGCTCTGTTCTTGCAACATTTCATTCTTTTTTCATCTAATTCTTGCAATAACATATATGTTAGGTACTACTTACTCATTCCCATTTACTTTAGAGAAAACTGAAGATCGGTGAAGAACAACATCGCACAGCCAGTTAGCGCTAGAGGAGGAAAGAAATCTGAATCAGTCTGACAGAATATCCCTGTTCTTTGCTACCACGCTGAGCGCTCGGATACTTAGGATGTCCAATTAGCCAGTGCACCCTGAACATTAGGAAAGCTTAGTTTTACTGCATTACTAACAAGGCCACATTATTCTTTCATCCTGTTAAATCACAGCAGTGTCTCATCCTCCAATTGGAAATCCCTTAAAGTCTGGGTGGTACAGACCCATGAGTCAGACTGCTGGATCCACTGTTGTGATCATGCATGCACAGGAACTGGGCCCTCGGGACGCGTGGGGGGTAATATGCCCTCTAAATATGGTCCTGACCAGGCCCTCTTCCAGGAACCAGGAGGTATTCTTCCTGAGGAATGAGGAAAACTCGGAGAGAGTTCAGAAAGAAGCAGCCTCTGTGATCACAGGGTGGGAATCAAAGAATATTACAAGGTTCAGAACCAGCTCATGACACCAAGGAGAAGACAGGCCCGAGAGGGTTAAGACCCTTACCAAAGGCCACACAGCGAGTTGGTGGCAGATACAACACTCTTGACCTAAGCCATCACTCTTTTTTTTAAATTTATTGAAGTATAGTTGATTTACAATGTTGTGTTAATTTCTGCCGCACAGCAAAGTGACTCAGTTATACATATATATTCTTTTTCATATTCTTTTCCATTATTATTTATCACAGGATATTGAATATAGGTCCCTGTGCTAGACAGTAGGACCTTGTTGTTTATCCATCCTGTATGTAATAGTTTGCATCTGCTAATCCCAAACTCTCAATCTCTTCCTCCCCTAAACCCCTCCCCCTTGACAACCACAAGTCTGTTCTCTATGTCTGTGAGTCTGTTTCTGTTTTGTAAATAAGTTCATTTGTATCATATTTTAGATTCCACGTATAAGTGATATCATATGGTATTTGTCTTTCTGTCTGACTTAAATCACTCAGTATGATAATCTCTAGGTCCATTCATGTTGCTGCAAATGGCATTATTTCATTCTCTTTTTTTTATGGCTGAGTAATATTCCATTGTATATATATACCACACCTTCTTTATCCATTCATCTGTTGATGGACATTTAGGTTTTTTCCATGTCTTGGCTATTGCGAATAGTGATAAGCCATCACTCTTGATATAAGCCATTGGGCGAAAATAAGGGCCAAGAAGAAAACCTCAGAAGCTTCAATTGATTACTGAGGCTTGGTATGCCCACCTCCAGTGTGGCCCCAAAGGCTGCCCTTTAGGAGCTAACATAGATTGTTAGCACAGACCCTCTGTGCTGTGTCTCACATCTATTACCCTGTACATTCTCACATAGTAGTCACTTTTTAAAGACCAGGCAACTGAGATTCAAAACAAAGAACGTTTGCAAATTAAGGAGTAATTGAGGTGGGACTCAACACCAGGTCAGACTAACTTTCCATGACCCATGGCGCTTCTCATGCACCTCTCTCAAAGTTCTCGGTGGATGGGAGAGCGTTGTAGAAAACCATTAACTGCCATCACCAACACCACCATCTTTGGACTTTCCATTCCCCATTGGACTTCAACACAACACACAGACCTTTCCACTGCCAGATTCCAGATGGGAGAGCACCTCAGGTTCTCAGGTGGAAGAAGCTAGCCCTCACCTATCTAGTTCAGGAGCTGGCAAACTTTTTCTGGAAATGGCTGTATGTAAACATTCTAGGCTTTACAGGCACCTGTTGTTGTCACCATTCAACTCTTCCATTGCAGTAGGAAGGCCGCCATAGATAATATGTAAATAAACAGATGTAGCTGTGCTCCAATACAAGTTTATTTGCAAAAACAGGTGACACACATGGTCTGCTGCCTCCTGGCATAGTTAGTCCTATATCTAGCAAACAGCCTTTTTCTGATTTAGCTTTGATATATTCCTCCTATTTACCTGACACTCATCTTAAGACTGAAGACTTTGCATTAGTGGTTCTTCCACTTTGTTGAGGGTGAGGGAGGCTGTCCCAGAGCCCACTGAGAACCCCTAAACCCTCTTCTAAGGAAAATGCATGTGTGTGCAGTTTTGCACATGATTCTAGCTGGGTTGTAGACACAGATCCACTTTATCCTTGAGGGATCAATGCATGCATCTTGGCTGTCTAGAAACTGCAGAGACGGGGGCAGCTGGTTGGCATGAGGACATCAGTCTGAGAATGCCGTAGCCTGAGGAAGATTTGGTGATGTGTCAATGTGCTGGTTATTATGGAGTTTATCTCAGCACAAAGACCCCCGGCTAACAAGTATATGTCCCAGCTCTCCTGGTGGCTAAGTGTAGCCATGTGATCTTGTTCTGACCATTGGGATGGGAGAAGTGATAGGTACCACCACCAGCCCCTGCCATTTAAGACTGGATGTGTGCTTCCCAGGCTACTTTCTCCTTCCCACTGACTAAAGAGAGGTGAGAATGACACAACCTCTTTTCACCCAAAGATGGAAGCCACACGTTGAAGATGGAAAAGCCATCCTACTGTCTGAATGGCCTACCTCTGGGCTGCTATGAAGAGAGAATTAAATTTCAGTCTTATTTAAGTCACTGTCTTTCTGGATCTCTTTGTTACGGCAGCAAAACTGTTCCTAGTACTGGCTACATAATTTGCAGGACCCAGTGCAGAATGAAAATGTGGGGTCCTTGTTCAAAAATTGTGAAGAATTTCAAGACAGTGACATCAGAATATTAAATCACATGCAGGGCCCTTCTAAACATGGGGACCTGTGTGATGGCCCAGGTTGTATGCCCATGAAGCCCGTGCCTGAATATAGGTGGGAGCTCATGAAGCCCAGGGGGTTGGGTCATCAAAACTAGGTCATTTCTAGTGATTGGATGGCACCATGATTCTGATCATTTTCTGACATACCACGTGGTCAGGAAGGAAACAGACCAGGGACCTAAATTGAGGCTCCCTTTCATGATAAGGGCCCTGGGGCCTATGCCCTCTTGGGAAATTTTCAGAGTTCATTCCTTTCCACACTTGGGGCACAGCAAGAGAATGCAACTTCCTGGAGAGCAAATCTGAGGTGACAAATGCCACAGGTCTCAGTGGTTGCCATGGACAGACCTTGTGCCAATCCTTGGTGTGGTTGGATCGTCAGATGTGGCTACAACAAGATTTGGACAAGGGTATTGATTTGGTGGCCCCCTGAAATCTTCCTTCACAACCCAGCAGCTACTCTTTCTTTCTTCTGAGGAAGGTACTATTATTACTGCATTTTACAAACTGGGAAACTGAGGCCCTACTGGATTAGTAGTGACCCTGGATTCAAGCCCTGGCAGTATCCCTTAGGCGTTTAGGCTCTTAACCACTACCCTAAGCTCGACCCGAAAGAAGCTACTTATTTTGCAGGAATGACTGCCCATCTTCCACCCCCCGGAGGGAGGTGGCTTATTCCTCCCATTGTCCAACACCTGTAATGGGAGGGCCTTCAAGTCAAGAGGTTACCAGGGCAGGTTCAGGAAGGCAGCTGCCAAGGTTCAACTTTCGGCTCCATTACCTACTTTCCAGCTCTGTGACCTTGGGCCAACCTCAGTTTCCTCATCTGTAAAATGGCAGTGATCATAAAAGCCCCTGCCTCATTAATTTGGTATGAGGATGAAATAAGATAACGCAGGTAAACGACTTGATATTTAGAGAGCCCTTAATAGATGTTCACTCTGATTACTGATGTGAAACATGCAATACGTTACTTTCCGAACTTTTTCAGACATTTATCTGCATTTGCTCTGCTCTTTCCAGGCCCCTCTTGCTTCTGCCCTGGTCTTTGAATCCTTCCTTCTACCCCCTTCTCTTCTTTTGCTGTCGTGTTAAACTAGGCAGGTGTTTTTTGTTTTGTTCTGAAATCAGGGCAAAATGGTTACATTTAACTGAATCTAATTTATTAAAATAATTGTCTTAATGAATACTAATTATTAAATGTCCACTTAGTTATATGCTTCCCTTTGCTGCTACATGTACTTCATATGAGTCATATGAAACAAGACAGGCAGCAAACTGTGTAATTACAGACAAAGCATTTAAGACACAAACCAATAAAAATCAAAGGTAGGAGAAAAATGCTTTGAAGAGAGCTGGCGACTAGTTGGGACTTCCTGTGTCCCGTCAGGAACCTGGGGCAGGAGGCGGGGGTGGGGTGGGGTGTTGGGTGATGGCCCCGGGATCCAGTGCCAGGCCTCACCATCCAAATGGAGAAGTTGTTTATAGGGAAGACCAAAGAGTCGCCCGGTCACATCTTTTAGCAAGTCGAAAAAGATGAAACTCCAGTCCGATACAGCCCTTCTCTCAGGAAAGCATCCGAAAAAGCAGGTGGTGTGAAGAGGCAGCATGAGAAGTCAGGTTTGGGATGGGTTCTTGCCTTCTCCACGATAACAATTTGCTGGGTGACTGTCATGGGTTGAACTTTATCCACCAAATTCACATGTTGAAGTCCTAACCTCACCACCCCCTCAGAGTGTGACCTTATTTGAAGATGGGGTGTTTGCAGAGGTAATGACATAACTGAGGATATTAGGGTGGGCGCTAATCCAATAGGACTATTGTCCTTACAAGAAGTACCACAAACTACCACAACATTGTAAATCAACTATACTTCAATAAAAAAAAAAAAGTACCACAACTAGGTGGTTTAAACAACAGAAACGTATTGCCTCACAGTCTTGGAGGGCAGATGTCCAAGATCAAGGTGTCGGCAGGGTGGGTTCCTTGTGAGTGCCGTGAGAGAGATCTGTTGCAGGCATTGCCCCTGGCTTCCGGTGGTTTTCTGCCAATTTTTGACATTCTTTGGCTTATAGAAGCATCACTTCAATCTCTGCCTTCATCTTCACATGGTGTTCTCCCTGTGTGCTTGTCTGTGTCCAAATTTCCCCTTTTTATAAGGACACCAGTCCTGTTGGATTAGACCCCACCTTGATATCCTCATTTTATTTTATTTATTTATTTGATATCCTCATTTTAACTTGATTACCCTATCTTCAACTAAGGTCACATCCTGAGGTGCTGGAAGTTAGAACTCCAACATAGGAATTGGAATGGTGGGACGTAGGAGTGGGGGGAACCACAATTCAGCACATCACAGTGACCTTGGGCAAGTATCTTCCTTCCTCTGAGCTCAGTTTACCTATCTGCAAGATGATGTGTAATCATATAAACTCCAAGGGCTTCTCAGCCCTCACGTCCTATGCAGGTCAAATAAATCTCGGCCCTCAGATCCAGCCTTGCCCCAAAGTCTGCAGACATAGAGGCAGAGACGTCAATTTTTTTTAATTTTTAAAAATATTTATTTATTTATTTATTTATTTTGTGGTGCTTTGGGTCTTTGTTGCTGCGTGCGGGCTTTCTCTAGTTGCGGCGAGTGGGGGCTACTCTTCATTGCGGTGCATGGGCTTCTCATTGCAGTGGCTCCCCCTGTCGCAGAGCACAGGCTCTAGGCACACGGGCCTCAGCAGTTGTGGTGCACGGGCTCAGCAGTTTTGGCACACGGGCTTAGTTGCTCCGCGGCATGTGGGATCCTCCCGGACCAGGGCTCGAACCTGTGTCCACTGCACTAGCAGGCAGATTCCCAATCACCGCACCACCAGGGAAGTCCCAGAGATGTCAATTTATAGCCAGGCAAATGGGGTTGGAAACTGCCTTCCAGAGACAACTAGGCAAGGGCGCACCTCCCCAGGGGTGTCTCCATGATTTGCTTGGGGTGGGGGTGAGAAACAACTCCCCAAGTCTCTGTGACCAAGCGCTGGGCTGAGTTGGGCAGAGGGGACCCAGGCCCGGACCTGGTCACTTGGGACCAATTACCAGTGTGACCCAAGGCTGGGCAAGAGTCTCAGGGGAAGCAGAATTAGGTCACCAACCCTTTCCACTTAGGTCAGCGGAAAGCAATGGGCCGGGCAATTGCTGTAATCACCTACCCTCAGCTGCACCCAGTTCAAGCCAGAGGCCACGGGGGAATAAAAGGCTCCTATCTCACAATCCTCTGACGCATTCAGTTTAGACTGTGCTGATTCCCATCATATTGACCCGATTTTATCTCAGGCCCCCTGAATAGCGACCATTACAATGGGAGAGAGTGTTCCAGGGCCACTGGTGCTGGGGGGTGTTTGCACCCCAAGCTCGCATTTGCACATGAAAAATGGATCAGCTCTGATGGATAGAGATAAGACTTGCTGTTTTGTGTAAGCCTGAGAGATAGGATATGCAGGTAAACAGAGGGTGCATTTTCAAATCTGAGGAATCTGGGATCTTTCGTTTTGAAGATGGAGATGCCTGGGGTGAACAGAGGCTGTGACTGCATGAGGCCAGGAGACTCAGCCAAGCCCAGTCAAGGTCCCTCCCCCAGACCATTTCCACTGAAATCCACCTGCCCTGCCTCTTTTTCCTGCCTCATCTATACCAGCTGCACCTACCCTAGGGAAACCAACTTTCCCAGTTTTATCCCTGAAATTCCCTCATCCCAGAACCCCCTCAGTCCCCAGCAAAGTGAGACAGCTGGTCACACTATCTCTCCAGCCGGCTCCCCCGCTCCACACACATGCACACACGACGAGCCTGAAAACACCTGCAGTTTCTGAAACAGCCTGATCCCCTCCCTGAACACCTCCCCGTCTTTAAGCCAATGCTTTGCTCTTTCCTCCAAACTGTCACCTGATCCCGTGCTCTGCGGAGCCTGTCCTGGCACAGGAGCTGTTCAGCCCACATCCCTGTAATTGTGTCCTCCTTGCTTTGTCTATCTCACCTGCCAAATTAGAAGCTCCTCCCAGGCAGGGGTCTGGAGAAGACGGCACCAACGATTGCCTCATGGAAGAAAGAAGGAAGAGGGCTGGATGTCAGAACTAAACAGCCCACTCCCGCAGCTGTCTGCAGAAGTGACCCTGCCACCTGCCTAGACATGGCAGGCACTAACACCAAGAGCTACATTGTCCTGAAATGATAAAGTGTGTATCAAAGATACATAAGCTAAAGTCAGTTTCCTGTCCACTTATTACTCCCATGCCTCTTTCCTAGACACAACCACAATGAACCACTTTCTTGTGTATCCTTCTAGAGATACATTGTACAAAGGCCAACATGTCTTTAAAACACACACACAAGAAACAAACTCACAGACATAGAAAACAAATTTATGGTTACCAAAGGGGAAAGGTAAGGGGAGAGATAAATTAGGAAATTGAGATTAGGGCTAGGATTAGGGTTGGGATTAACATATACACACTACTATATATAAAATAGATAATTAACAAGAACCTACTGTACAGCACCAGGAACTCTATTCAATACTCTGTAAAAATCTATATGGGAAAAGAATCTGAAAAAGAATAGATACATGTATATGTATAAATGAATCACTTTGCTATATACCTCAAACTAACACAACATTGTAAGTCAACTATACTCCAATATAAAATTAAAATTAAGAAAAGCACACACACAAAAATAGGAACATAGTGCTTTGTCCTTCTGCACCTCGCTTTTTTTTCCCCCATGTTGACCATATATTTGGTATCAGAACATTCAGAACTGCATCTTTATTTGTAATGACTTTCATTTCCTAAGGGGAATCTGTGAGGAAACTCCAGATCAGTCACCATCCTCAGTGACTTGTACTTTCTCAGCACCCTTATTCTTCACATTAGTCCTGATCGGTGCTTTAATAAATTAAACCAAGTGCTGTGCTATTTAATTAGGTACATAATGTCTGAATCCCACACTACGTACATAATGTCTGAATCCCACACTAGACATCCCATAATGTCTGGAGTGGGCATCAGAATGATCTGGAAGACTTATTAAAATACAGATCGCGGGACCGACCTCAGAGTTCCTGATTCAGTAGGTCTCAGGTGAGGCTAGTGAATTTGCCCTTGTGACAAGTTCTCAGGTAAGGCAGATATTGCTGGCCCAGGAGCCCCACTTTGAGAACTACTCACTAGACTGTGTGCTCCCTTAGATTGTAAGGGAAGCAAAGGGGAGGTTTCATTCACTAAACTATCTTCCGTGCCTGGCACATAAAAGATAGGCAGTTGATAAATACTGGTTAAGTGAAAAATAAATTAATGAGGGCTCTCACCCTGGCTGTGAACACTTCGTGTGCATTGGTCTGGGGTGGAGCTCAGGCTGTCTTGCTGAAGGACATTTGACAAAGCTTCAGAGTAGATCAGAGATGGGGCCTCCGGTTCAGCTGGTCAGACAGGTTGACCCACCCCAAACCCTCCTTTCCCCAAGGGTCTAACCTTTGATGCCAAGAACTCTTCTTTTCTTCATCCCCGGATCCTGATCACTTTCTTCCAGACAGAAGGGGTTTCCAATGTCCCCCCTTCTCTTTCCCCCATTATCCTGGGGGAGGAAACCGGGGAGCCTGGGAGGTGAAGTGGTTTGTCAGATTCACAGGGCAGTTTTGATGACAAGGCAGAGATCGGCAGCACAGAGAAAATCCATACCACAGATAAAGCCAGAATGACTTCTTTCTCTGATGAAACTTTTCAGTCTTGCATGAAATTCATGTTCATCATTCATTCATTCATTCAAGGAAGATTTATTGAACACCTATATGCCATGCCAGAGACTTGGGGATGCAGTAATGAACAAAACAAAGTTCCTGCCTCCATAGAACTTGCATTTGGGGAGGGGGTGCAAGTGAAAACAAGTAAATAATTTTGGATAATGATGATTGAATACAAAGAAGAAAGGAAAACAGTCCAAAATCTGAGGACTCATTCACTATTGCCAACTTGTGGTGGGCAGAGCTGAAGGGTTTTTGCTGTGGTGAGTAGCTTTGCTGGCTTCTGGAAAGTTCCTAAGTAGAGGTGCTTTAGCCGTGGAGTCTGACTAATAGGGCAGAAGACCAACGAGACAAGGCCATGAGGAAGGAGCTTCCGCTTCACCAGGCACCTTCCATCAGGTGTTGTATAAAGAGCAATGCCTTCATACCCTAAATGTCCACTGACAGATGAATGGATGAAGAAGATGTGGTATATATACAGAGTGGAATACTACTCAGTCACAAGAAATGAAATATTGCCATTTGCAGCAACATGGATGGACCTAGAGAGTATCATACTAAGTGAAGCAAGTCAGACAGAGAAAGACAAATATTATATGATATCACTTATATGTGGAATTTTAAAAAATGATACAAAAAACTTATTTACAAAACAGAAATAGACTCACAGACATAGAAAACAAACTTATGGTTACCAAACGGGAAGGGGGTTTGGGATAAATTGAGAATTTGGGATTAACAGATACACACTCCTATATATAAAATAGATAAACAACAAGGTCCTATTATATAGTACAGGGAACTATATTCAATACCTTGTAATAACCTATAGTGGAAAAGAATCTGAAAAAGAATATGTGTGTGTCTGTATGTGTAACTGAATAACTTTACTGTACACCCGAAACACTGTAAATCAACTATACCTCAATTTAAAAAATAAAATAAATAAAAATTTAAAAATAAAATGCAGGAGAAAAAAGATCAATGCCTTCAGAGCCAGAGAGTTCTGGGCTTAAATCCTGTCTCTATCACCTTGCAGCTGCATGACCTGGAACCAGTCATATAGCCTTTGGAGACTCAGTTTTTCCATCTGTGAAATGGGGCACGATGACAAGAACTACTGCATAGAGTCAGAGGAGAAGGGTTTGAGTCCCAGTTCTGCTAGATTCAAATAGTGAGATTTTGGGCAAATGACTTGACTTGTCTGAGCCTCAGAAAATGTATTCATCCATCCACTCATTCAAACAAGAAAAATAGATGCATTTTTTTTCTGAGCCTCAGCCAATTTTTTCATTCATTCAAACAAGACAAAATGATCTTAAAAATAGGCATGATCGACACTACCAAATATAAAACCGATAGCTAGTGGGAAGCAACTGCATAGCAAAGGGAGATCAGCTCGGTGCTTTGTGACCACCTAGAGAGGTGGAATAGGGAGGGTGGGAGGGAGGGAGACACAAGAGGGAAGAGATATGGGGATATATGTATATGTATAGCTGATTCACTTTGTTATAAAGCAGAAACTAACACACCATTGTAAAGCAATTATACTCCAATAAAGATGTCAAAAAAAAAAAAGTCTGCCAACTCAAGCTTTGGTTGAAAAAAAATTTTTTAAATAAACTTTTACATTTAAATAAATAAATAAAATAAAATTCAAAAATAAATAAAAAATATATATATTATGCCACTCAAAAAAAAAAAAAGGCATGATCGAAGGACCTTAAAGATGGCGGAGGAGTAAGACCTGGAGATCACCTTCCTCCCCACAAATACATCAAAAATACATCTACATGTGGAACAACTCCTACAGAACACCTACTAAACGCTGGCAGAAGACCTCAGACCTCCCAAAATGCAAGAAACTCCCCACGTACCTGGCCGTGTGGCTGACAGGGTCTTGGTGCTCCGGCCGGGTGTCAGGCCTGAGCTTCTGAGGTGGGAGAGCCAAGCTCAGGACATTGGTCCACCAGAGACCTCCCAACCCCTCATAATATCAATCAGCGAGAGCTCTCCCAGAGATCTCCATCTCAACGCTAAGACCCAGCTCCACTCAATGACCAGCAAGCTCCAGTGCTGGACACCCTATGCCAAACAACTAGCAAGACAGGAACACAACCTGACCCATTAGCAGAGAGGCTGCCTAAAATCATCATAAGTACACAGACACCCCAAACACACAACTGGATGTGGCCCTACTCACCAGAAAGACAAGATCCAGCCCCACCCACCAGAACACAGGCACCAGTCCCTTCTACCAGGAAGCCCACACAAGCCACCAAACCAACCTCACTCACTGGGGACAGACACCAAAAACAACGGGAACTACGAACCTGCAGCCTGTGAAAAGGAGACCCCCCCAAAAAAGTAAGTTAAACAAAATGAGAAGACAGAGAAATATGCAGCAGATGAAGGAGCAAGGTAAAAACCCACCAGACCTAACAAATGAAGAGGAAATAGGCAGTCTACCTGAAAAAGAATTCAGAGTAATGATAGTAAAGATGATCCAAAAGCTTGGAAATAGAATGGAGAAAATACAAGAAACGTTTAACAAGGACCTAGAAGAACTAAAGAGCAAACAAGCAATGATGATCACACAATAAATGAAATGAAAAATTCTCTAGAAGGAATCAATAGCAGAATAACTGAGGCAGAAGAATGGATAAGAGACCTGGAAGATAAAATAGTGGAAATAACTGCCACAGAGCAGAATAAAGAAAAAAGAATGAAAAGAATTGAGGACCGTCTCAGAGACCTCTGGGACAACATTAAATGCACCCAGAAGAAGAAGAGAAAAAGAAAGGGACTGAGAAAATATTTGAAGAGATTGTAGTTGAAAACTCCCCTAATATGGGAAAGGAAATAGTCAATCAAGTCCAGGAAGGGCCCAGAGATAAACCCACGCACATATGGTCACCTCATCTTTGATAAAGGAGGCAGGAATATACAATGGAGAAAAGACAGCCTCTTCAATAAGTGGTGCTGGGAAAACTGGACAGCTACATATAAAAGAATGAAATTAGAACACTCCCTAACACCACATACAAAAATAAACTCAAAATGGATTAAAGACCTAAATGTAAGGCCAGACACTATAAAACTCTTAGAGGAAAACATAGGCAAAACACTCTTTGACATAAATCACAGCAAGATCCT
This sequence comes from Balaenoptera musculus, assembly GCF_009873245.2. Taxonomy (NCBI): domain Eukaryota; kingdom Metazoa; phylum Chordata; class Mammalia; order Artiodactyla; family Balaenopteridae; genus Balaenoptera; species Balaenoptera musculus. Next base: position 147,924,076 of record NC_045787.1, on the reverse strand, counting down.
TTTTGACCCACCTCCTAGAGAAATGGAAATAAAAACAAAAATAAACAAATGGGACCTAATGAAACTTAAAAGCTTTTGCACAGCAAAGGAAACCATAAACAAGATGAAAAGACAACCCTCAGAATGGGAGAAAATATTTGGAAATGAAGCAACTGACAAAGGATTAATCTCCAAAATATACAAGCAGCTCATGCAGCTCAGTATCAAAAAACCAAACAACCCAATCCAAAAATGGGCAGAAGACCTAAATAGACATTTCTCCAAAGAAGATATACAGACTGCCAACAAACACATGAAAGGATGCTCAACATCATTAATCATTAGAGAAGTGCAAATCAAAACTAAAATGAAGTATCCCTTCACACCAGTCAGAATGGGCATCATCAAAAAATCTACAAACAATAAATTCTGGAGAGGGTGTGGAGAAAAGGGAACCCTCTTGCACTGTTGGTGGGAATGTAAATTGATACAGCCACTATGGAGAACAGTATGGAGGTTCCTTAAAAAAACTAAAAACAGAACTACCATACCACCCAGCAATCTCACTACTGGGCATATACCCTGAGAAAACCATAATTCAAAAAGAGTTACGTACCACAATGTTCCTTTCAGCACTGTTTACAATAGGCAGGACATGGAAGCAACCTAAGTGTTCATCGACAGATGAATAGATAAAGAAGATGTGGCACATATATACAATGGAATATTACTTGCCACGAAAAGAAACGGAATTGAGTTATTTGTAGTGAGGTGGATGGACCTAGAGTCTGTCATAAAGAGTGAATTAAGTCAGAAAGAGGAAAACAAATACCGTATGCTAACACATACATATGGAATCTAAAAAAAAAAAAAGGTTCTGAAGAACCTAGGGACAGGACAGGAATAAAGACGCAGACATAGAGAATGGACTTGAGGACACGGGTAGGGGGAAGGGTAAGCTATGAGAGAGTGGCATGGACATATATACACTACCAAATGTAAAATAGATAGCTAGCGGGAAGCAGCCGCATAGCACAGGGAGATCAGCTAGGTGCTTTGTGACCACCTAGAGGGGTGGGATAGGGAGGGTGGGAGGGAGACGCAAGAGGGAGGGGATATGGGGATATATGCATATGTATAGCTGATTCACTTTGTTATAAAGCAGAAACTAACACACCATTGTAAAGCAATTATACTCCAATAAAGATGTTAAAAAATAAGTAAATAAATAAAACACTCAGATGCAAGCTGCCAAAAAAAAAAAAAAAGGCACGATCATTTACATTTCACTGGGATGTCGTAAAGGTTACACAAATGCATACATGGAAACTTCATTCATGAAATGGCTGTTCCTGTATTACATATTCCCCAAAGGAGGAAGCAGTCTTCTCTTCCATCTCACCCCACAGTTTCCCAAAGTCCTTTTACTTTTTTCCATGATCCAGTTTTGGCCTCTACTCAAACCACCCAGGCAGCAGCCGTGCAGAATCTATAAATAAGTCAAGTAAGACTTGAAAGCAAGGAGGACGGGCACCAGGTGAATGAGAAGAGAATGGGGTGTATCAGTACCTGAGCCTGGGGTAGTGGAAATATCACCCTGGCCTTGGAGTCACACACTCCTGGAGGTGAGCCCCACGTCATCCCTCAATGGCTCTGTAACCTTGGAAAAGGCATTTCACTCCTCTGAGCCTCCATTTCCTCATCTGGAAAACAGAAAACCCAATTCCTGAATCCGACCTAGCATTATTGTTGTACTGATTCTAGGAAATAACGAAGGTGTGTATTATTCACACATTTATTGACTGCTTGCTCTGTACCAGGCACTGTTTTGTGTGATTTATGTGTTTTATGCTGTTTAATTCTCAAAATTACCTTCTGAGATAGTAACAATTATAAGCCCATTTTACAGGCAAGGAAACAGGCAAGGAGGGTCCAAAAAACCTGCCAAAGTCACCCATCTGGGAGTGGCAGAGCCTGGATTCCAGCTCTGGCCATCAGCTCTAGAGCCCATACTTTGAACCACTACTCTGTATTATTTCCTAAAGTGCAGTGGACTTGCAGCCCTGGATATCTGAGGTACTCAGAACTGGCTGGCTATCCTTATCCTTATCCTTATCATCAGCTCACAGATGATGTCACCAAGTGCCTTGTTGCCCCTGCTATTGAGAGTAGCCTAGGACTGATGATGGCCCAGTGGCCAGCAGTGCCCTTGGCTCTATTTGTCAGGCATTAGGGAGACGCCCTCATTCTAATTTTGGAACCTAGATTTTTAAGGCCAAGTCTCTGAGTAACAGGATTTTCTTTGGAATGTAGATTACAGTCTTTAACTAGCTTTATTAAATGTGGAACTTCCTCCTAGGAATCAGGAAGACACTGATTTTTTTCTACTAATTGTAAACTCTCAGATGTTTCTCATTTCTGGAAGGATGGAGTGAGTTGGTTTAAAGTGAATGCTTCAGATGTCTATGACTGACATTATATTCTCTACAGTGATGGCAGTTTCCAAATTGTTTGAATCAGATAAAATGGTTTTAGCACACACACACAGAGAATATAACCATATATATATCCTATTTCTAGTTTTTAAAATATATATTTACCAAGAAAATACTTCAGCTTCCTGCACATCAAGGAAACATGAGTCCTCCCTGGGAGGACTCCCTGCATGCATTGAAAATATTGAAATGTGGTATGGTCTCCCTCAACTGCTTTCTCACCCAGGAAGAGGTTATAGGGGGAAGAATTTCAGTGGTGTAGAAAGGGAACTTTGGAGCCAGACATGCTTCAGACATCACTCACTTGTTATACGCTTATTCTCTTTCAATCTCAATGTTCTTGTATTAGCTAGCTATTGCTGTGTAACAAATTACTCCAAAACTTGGTGGCTTAAAATGACAATATGTATTATTTCATAGTTTCCTGGGCACAGTGCAGCTGGACCCCACCTCAGGGTCCGTCACAGGCTGTGATCAAGGTGTTGGTTAGGGCTATAGTCATCTCAAGGTTCAGCTGGAGAAGAATCTGCTTCCAAGCTCACCTATGTGGTCGTTGTCAGGATTCAGTTTCTTGCAGGATATTGAACTGAGGGCCCTAGTTTCTTGCTGGCTGTTGGCCGGAGGCCATACTCAATTCCTTGCCACATGGGCCTCTCCAACATGGCAGCAGGCTTTCTCAGAGCAAGCAAGACAGTAAGATTGAAGTCACAGTCTTTTACAATCTACATCTCAGAAATGACATCCCATCATTTTGCTTTATTTTGTTTTGTTTTTGTTGTTTCTGTGAATCTCTTCTTGTTCTGTTGTCTTTTATATATTTAAACTTAAAAAATTTAAATTTTGGTAAAATACACAAATTTGCCGTCTTAACCGTTTTTAAGAGTACAGTTTAGTAGTGTTGAGTATTACATTTTCACATTGTTGTGTAACCCATCTTTAGAACTCTTTTTATCTTGCAAAACAAAAACTATTCCCATCACATAATAACTCCTCATTCCCACCTCCCACAGCCCCTGGCAACCATCATCTTACTTTCTGTCTTTATGAATTTCTCTATTCTAGGTACTTCAGGCAAGTGGAATCATACAGTATATGTCTTTTCATAAATGGCTTAACTCACTCACCATAATGACCTCAAGGTTCATCCATGTTGTAGCATGTATCATATTTCCTTCCTTTTTAGGCTAATATTTCATTGCATGTATATAGCACATTTTGTTTATCCATTCATTAATCAGTGGACTCTTGGGTTGATTCTACCTTTTGGCTGTTGTGAATAATGCTACCGTGAACATGGGTGTACAAATATCTCTTTGAGAACCTGCTTTCAATTCTTTTGAGTACATACACAGAAATGGAATTGATGGACCATATGATAATTTTATTTTTATTTTTTTTTGAGGAATGGTTTTCCTGTTTCCCACAGTACCTACACTATTTTACATTCCCATCAACAGACCACAAGAGTTCCAATTTTTCCACATCCTTGCTAAGAACACTTGCTATTTTCTTTTTTTTTTCCTTCTTCATCTTCTTCTTCTTTTTTTAAATATAGCAACCATCCTAATGGGTGTGAAAAAACTATGGTTTTTATTTGCATTTCCCTAATGATTACTGATGTTGAGCATCTTTTCATGTGTTTATTGGCTATTTGTTTATCTTCTGTAAAGAGACGTTTATTCAAGTTTTTTGCCCATGTTTAAAATTGGGTTACTTCTTTTTTGTTGTTGTTGAGTTGTAAGAATTCTTATATAGTCTGGATATTAACCTCTTACCATATATATAATTTTCAAATATTTTTATCCTATTCCATAGGTTGCATTTTCACTTTGTTGATCATGTCTTTTTTTTTTTTTTAAAGAAATTCACATTCTTTTATTTATTTATTTATTTATTTATGACTGTGTTGAGTCTCTGTTTCTGTGCGAGGGCTTTCTCTAGTTGCGGCAAGTGGAGACCACTCTTCATCGCGGTGCGCGGGCCTCTCACCATCGCGGCCTCTCTTGTTGCAGAGCACAGGCTCCAGACGCGCAGGCTCAGTAATTGTGGCTCACGGGCCCCGTTGCTCCGTGACATGTGGGATCTTCCCAGACCAGGGCTCGAACCCATGTCCCCTGCATTGGCAGGCAGATTCTCAGCCACTGCGCCACCAGGGAAGCCCGATCATGTCTTTTGATGCACCTAAATTTTTAATTTTGACATAGTCCAATTTATCTATTTTTACTTTTGTCATCTGTGATTTTGGTGTCATATCCAAGAAATCATTGCCAAATACAATGCCATGGAGTTTTCCCCTATGTTTTCTTCTAAGAGTTTTATAGTTTTAGGTCTTATGTTTAGTTTTCAATCCATTCTGAGTTAATTTTTGTATGTGATATAAGGGAAGGATCCAAATTCATTCTTTTAAATGTGGTTATCCAATTTTCTCAGCACTGTTTGTTAAAAAAAAACTGTCCTTTCTCCATTGAATGGTCCTGGCATCCCTGTCAAAATTATTTAACTATATAAGTGAGTTTTTATTTCTGGGCTGCCTATTCTAGTCCATTAGTATATGTGTTTGTTTTATGTCAGTACCACACTATATTGATTACTGTAGCTTTGTAATAAGTTTTGAAGTCAGGAAGTGTGAGATCTCTTACTTTGTTCTTCTTTTCAAGATAGCTTTGGCTATTCAGCATTCCTTGAGTTTCCATATAAATTTTAGGATAGGTTTTTACATTTCTGCAGTTGGGATTTTGATAGGGATTGCATTTAATCTGTGGGTCACTCTGGGTGGTATTGACATCTTAACAATATTGTCTTCCAATCCATGAACATGGGAGTTCTTTCCGTTTATTGTTGTCATCTTTAATTTCCTTCAGCAATGCTTTACAGTTCTCAGTGTCTTTTTCAGCCTTTCACCTTTTTGGTTAAGCTTATTCTTAATTATTTCATTCTTTTCAATGATATTATGAATGGAACTGTTTTCTTAATTTCCTTTTTGAATTGTTCATCATTAATGTATATAAACACAACTGATTTTGTGTATTGATTTTGTATCCTGCAACTGTGTGAATTTATGTATTAGTTATAACAGGTTTTTTTGTGGAATCTTTAGGGTTTTCTGTATATTATGTCATCTATGAACAGAGATAATTTTCCTTTTTCCTTTCCAATTTGAATGTTTTTGTTTTTTTTTAATTTCTCTTTCTTGTCTGATTGTTCTGGCTAGGACTTCCTGTACTATGTGGAATGGAAGTGGCAAAAGTGAGCATCCTTGTCTCAATCCTAATCTCAGAAGAAAAAACTTCTAGTTTTTCATCACTGTGTAACATGTTAGCTATGAGGTTATCATCTATGACCTTTATTATGTTGAAGTGATTTCCTTGTATTCCTAGTTTGTTGAACTGCTTTTTTTCATGAAAGAGTGTGGAATATTATTAATATTTTTTTTTGCGTCATTTGCAATGATCTTGTGTTTTTCTTTCCATCATTTTGTTAATATGAATGATTTTTTAAATATTGAACCATCCTTGCATTTCAGGAATAGTTCCCACTTAGTCATGGTACATAATCTTTTTAATGTGTGTTGAATTCTATTTGCTAGTATTTGTTGAGGATTTTTGCATTACTATTCATCAGAGATATTGGCCTGTAGTTTTCTTATAGTGTTTTTGCCTGTTATTGGTATTATTGTGGGCTTTATAGAATGCATTTGGAAGAGTTCCCTGCTCTTCAAATTTTTTTGGAGAGTTTGAGGAAGATTGGCATTAATTCTTTCTTAAATGTTTGGTAGAATTCACCAGTGAAGCCATCTGGTCCTGGGCTTCTCTTTGATGGGAGGTTTCTGATTACTAATTCAATCCACTGATATCCCATTACATTTGTCAGATTCTATTTTTTTTTTTAATAAATTTATTTATTTACTTATTTTTGGCTGCATTGGGTCTTCGTTGCTGTGCATGGGCTTTTCTCTAGTTGCCGAGAGCAGGGCCTACTCTTTGTTGCAGTGCGTGGGCTTCTCATTGCAGTGGCTTCTCTTGTGGAGCACGGGCTGTAGGCTCAGGGGCTTCAGTAGTTGTGGTTTGTGGGCTTCAGTAGTTGTGGCTCACGGGCTTAGTTGCTCTGCGGCATGTGGAATCTTCCTGGACCAGGGATTGAACCCGTGTCCCCTGCATTGGCAGGTGGATTCTTAACCACTGCACCAACAGGGAAGTCCTGTCAGATTCTATTTCTTAGAGGCAAGTCACTAGGTCCAGCCCACATTTAAGGGGAGGGGATTACCAGGAGGAGGGAATGATTTGGACCATCTTAGAAAACTGCCTACCACAGTCCTCTGTAAAATGCAGCTATTCCCAATCAACTGATTAAAGAAGACGATGTGTAGAACACTTCCACACCATGCTTGTTGCCCCAGAATTGCTCAGTGAATGGCGATTTGCCCTCCCATTTGACTGATTTTATGATGCAGTCTAGATTGCTGGTAAGAGGGAACTTTTGACATCATTGTATAAAATCCACACTTTGTCAAAAGCTCCCATTTCCCTCAAATCCATGCAGTTTCTAAGGAGTTTGTGTTTATGTTCTCAGTCTGAAGCAATTAACAGGATAAGCATCTTGATCATGGTTTCATGATTGTAATTCTTACACCAGCTGTCATCCCTGACCCCTCAAACCTGGGTACAACTCTTTCTATATGATCCTGGACACCATGGGTTTCTTTTCACATGGTACTTGTCCAGGTACTGTATTTGTCTGTTTCAAGTATTCCTTTTTCACTGCATGATGAGCTGAAGCCAGAAATGATGGTTTTTCTCCCTCTGTATTCCCAGCCATTCTGGGTACCAAATAGGCCCTCAATAGAAATTTGTTACATAAAAGAACACATATAAATCAAGGAGTAGATAACTATCGCCATTCTTCTGCTAGCCTTGAAGGCTCTGACTCAGTCTACACACCCAGGGTCCAGTCTGTGCCTGACCAGCATGAAGCTCAATAAATGCCATCAGTTAAAGAAGAGAATGACAATTTAGCATCTCCTGCCAACTACTGTAACCACTGGATAAAATTGGAAAGATTAGTTTTTATCTGTTCAAAGGAGGCATATATTTGAGATGTCCTCTCTCTAGTCTCCTTATCATAGGAGCAAGAGTCTCAAGGCCAGAGATTCCTTAAATCATTTTCGTGTAAGAAAAAAGAAAGTTTTTGTAGTTGGACTTCTCCAGAAGCTGACCCCGAGGCAGGGATTTGAGTTCAAGCAGTGTATTTGGAAGAGGATCCCCGGAAAGCATGGTTGGGGGTCAGAGAAGAGAGCTTGGGAAAGGACAGAATCCAGCACAGGTCGCATTCATGAACAGGTAACTGCACTGAAATACAGCCTCACGGTGGACCCCTGTGAGATCTTGCAGAACAGGCTTCAGAGCCCTGAGTCGCATGGGAACTGTGATATTTACATCAACTCCTGATCTCATTGTTTGAGGGATGCACTCTTGACACTTCTGGTCTGGCCTGTGTGCAGAGCAGCATGCTTCTGCAGCCAGAGGGAGCCCTTCAGAAAAGGGTCCCCAGTACTTGCTGGAAGAAACCATCTGGATGCTGAGTGAGGAGGGGGACTGGGAGGGAGACTGACAGTACCTGCCACAAAGATTCAACATTGAACTTGGACCTGAGACCTAGCTTTGTCCCTAAGTAGCAAGGCAAGCCCCTTCCAGCTCCCCAGTCCTCAGCATCCCCATCTCTAAAGTGCCGTTCTGCTCAGAAAGTGCTAGGTTTTCATTCTCCCAAGAAGAGGTATGACTTGGGACGGCTGAGGCCCTTCCTTGTTAGAGCTCAGTTCTAGAGCTCCTGCCACGGCTCTGTCCATTTCACGCCAGTCCTTGGAGCTGAGGTCCAGCCGGATCAGGTTGCTCTTTGCAGCTCATCTGTGCATGTCTAACCACAGCGTGATTCGCGTTTTGCTCTAACCCAAGTGTTTGTATCATTTGATACTTTGATTACTTTGTTCAAAGTGATCTCATTTGTTTATGAGCATGTGTGAAGTCCCCAGCCCCCTTGAAGTTCCTGCTCTCCTGTCTCCTGGGCAACTCACCCTGCAGACAGAGTTAAGACCTCCGCCGCTGGAATAACCCAGGGTGGGGCTAAGACAGCCTCATCAATGAGTCACTGTCTTGTTGTAAATTCTTAATCTGACCAGAGTGAAAGAAAGAATCAAAACAAAAGCAACACAGTTCGGGCCCAGTTCTGTTAGCATTACGGATACAAATTTAGTTGTTGGAGATTCCCCATCACAGCATGCATTTTCCTCTTCTTGCTGTCATCTCTTGCCCTTCCACCCACATATTCATCTCTACATTTTTAGGACCAGATAACTGTCTTCTATATGTTCCATGGGAGGTGAGTAAGTATCAGGAAAAAAAAAAAAGCTTCCAGAGTCACATAAGTTTGAGGAAGGCTAGAATCAACAAACTAAAAAGGTTTCTTTGTTGCTGGACTTCTCAGAGCCTTGAATCTGCTAATGTGCACTCTTAGTGCAGACAGGGTGAGCAGCATTTCTGAATCGAACACGACCACAGAGCACTTTCTGTTAAGTGGAGAAATGCTCTGGAGAACAAAGTTCTGGAAATGCTTTCCTGGATCATGCACTTGCCATGGAGCTAAAAAAAAAAGACTGATAATTCAGAAGGCTTCAGGAGTCTGCAAGCATTCAGTGGATGCATGAGGATTCTGGCATAGCTCCTGTATACCCCGTGTCTGTCTCATTCATGGAATATCTGCTATGTGCTGGGCGCTTTACCCTGGGAAAACACCTTTGCCATGGAAGACGGAAGTGAAGACGGTCTCAAGGAAAAGGCTTCCTGGGAAGGCATTTGGAGAATCAAGGGAGGACTGGGGAGAGTCTGGGGGCATCTTCATGGAAACTGAGCAGGACTCACTCCCCAAACCTGCCCTCGGCACCAGGACCTGTTACATAACAAGCAGGGCCCGGTGCACGATGAAAACTAGGGGCCCTTTGTTCAAAAGTGACTAAGAATTTCAAGATGGTGGCAGAGAGTTAAAGCAAGCATGGGGCCCTTCTCATTTCACACCGACCACAAGGGCTTGGACCTGTGGCAGGAGCAGCTACCCTGGCCCTCTAGGGAACAAATTATGGGTAGATTTTTGCCTACCGTCACCTCCTCCTCCCTTCCCCCCAGGTGCTGCTCGGAGACCAGCCTTCTCTCCTTCTGCCTCGGCAGGAAGCTTGTTCTGCCAGCTCGTCATGAGTCAGCAGCTGATTAAGCAATGTGCCTGGAGATGACTCAGAGGTGGCATAAAATGGGGCAAGAGATTGGGGGGTTTGAATCCTGGCTTTTTGCCCCTTCCCTCTCAATGACAGTGAGCAATTTCATGTTCCCTTTCTGCCCCTTAGAACCGTCCTTTGGAAAAGGACAAGGATGGCTGTCCCGGAGAAAGGATGGTGTCATGGGCCAATGAGGGTGATGACACCTGGATAAACCCTTTTCCAACGGGCCACTGCTTCACAAGTGTACGGTTTTGCGCTTTCTCCTTTTGGAGACTCTTGGTCACTCCTCTCATTTCCTTACTTGTCCACTCATTCGGGCAGAATTTGGAAGGTGAATAGAAACAAAATAGGCAAAGAGGAAGGAGAAAGGCACTCTGGGAGGGAAATCGCCTTTGCAGTACCCCATGGCTGGAGGAGTCTGGCCCACAGGGAGGAAGAGTTGGGGTCCAAACCCAGACAGCTTCCCACCACCCCTCACTACCTACTGGGTTCGGAGAAACTCCGCTGACGGTGAAGACAGAAGCTAGTGGTAAACCAGGGCCACTGGGTTGTCTCTGGAACTTCAGCATCCTCACATCCCCATGACACAGTAGCCCAAATAATTGATGGTTGACCACCAACCAGCTTTAAGAGGCTCCAACCTCCCGGGGCGTCAAGCATCTCCAGCAATTAGGCTCAGCGTGACAGCTGTTTCTGAAACAAGGAGCCAAATGAATGGAATTAATCTCCCTGATTGAAAGCCATTAGTGCCTGTGATATACTGGTTCAGGCATTTAAGAGCCGCTTCACCTCACCCGGTCATGCCCATAGGGTCATAGGCTGAGTCACAGTTAATAGTGGCAAGGCTTTAATGGAGGGGAAGGGTTTGAAGAAGGGCAGGGTGTGTTCCGAAGCTTGAAGGTTTAATACATTTTTAATTAAATGCGCTTTAATAGGATTCAGCACCAACTACCATGTCACTTCAGACAGATTCATTATATTTGTTCAGTTAATTACACGTGTGTTATTGCCCAAGTGTCAACTTTGATGACCTGGAAAGAAACTTGACTTCGAGGGACACCCAAGAGTTCTGCGGGCCCTTTGAGGAGGAGATTACACCGTTCCCCACGCTCTAGCCCCCATATTTACTCTTGTGCATCCCACACTCACACCCACACCCACACATGTGGGCACATGTGCAGAGACTCCGGCAGACACCCAGACACATGTGTATATTCTCCCTGCCCCGCCCTTCAAAGAGGAAGGGATGGTAGGAGATATTGAAGTTAGGGAAAAAGTGTTTCCAGATTGGGCTCCATCCTGCTATCGGCTGCATGTTTTCACACAAGGCGCTGAATGTTTCTGAGCCTCAGTGTTGCTTCTCTGTAAAGTGACATGACAGCAATGTTAATAATCATCATACCTGCCAGCGTTGCTGTAGGCTCCCAGGAGATAACACCTATAGAGCATTTCACTGTGTGAGATGCCCAGAGCCCTGCACATGCTGTTTGCTACTGGGAGGTGTGACCGATCCCACAAGAAGGCACCCATTAGGGCTCCGCTGTCTGCACTCAGGGCACGGGACGCTTGCTTTACCCGGAGTGTTTGCGAGCCGAAGCGTGATCTCATTATTCACTCAACAAACATGCACTGACCACCCTCAGCTACGACTTCCTGAGCATCTACTAAGTGTCCAGCTCAGGGTCCTGGGCTTCCACATGTTTCTCATACGTGGTTGCTTCTCCATCAACAACCAAGGGAGTATCAGCAGATTACAGATGGGAAACCGGAGCTTAGATAATGGATTTATTCAATACTGTTTATTGGCTCTTTATCCTGTGCCAGGCATTATGCCCCAGGGGTTGGGGATAGAGGGGGAAAGGAAACAGATGTGGCTCTTGCTTTTATGGCCTGATCTTCTCACAGGAAGTGTTTGGGGCTCACAAGAAAGTGCTTCTGGGCCTTTGGTTTTCTCTGGGGTCCAATCACAATGTGTTGGACTGTGTGTCTCGCAGTGTGGTGGCCTCAGCACCTCACTGCCTCCTTGCACAGTGTTGGTTCCAAGTTCCAGGCATGGCAGAGGTGGCAGGGGCCTGGGAAGGGGGCCCCACTTATCCAGAGGGGGCTCTCGGAGATGTCCAGGATAAACTCAAAGGCGGTACCTCTCAGACCTTCATGTACTTACACTCTCCCAGGGAGCTTGTTAAAATGCAGAAGCTGATTCAGTAGGGTTGAGGGTGGGAGGGTGTGATGGTTAATTTTATGTCTCCACTTGTCTAGGCCAAGGTTCCCAGTTGTTTGGTGAAACACCAGTCTAGATGTCTCTGTGAAGGTCTGTGTTAAATGGGATTAACAGTGAAACCAGTGGACTTTGAGTAAAGCAGAGTACCCTCCATCACGTGGGTGGGCCTCATCCAATCAGCTGAGGGCCTTGAGAGAAAAGACTGAGGTCCCCTGAGGAAGAAGAAATTCTGGCTCCAGACTACCTTTGGACTTGAGCTGCAACATCGATTCTTCCCTGGGTCTCCAGTCTGCCAGGCTGCCCTGAAAATTTTGGACTTGCCAGCCTTCAAAATTGCATGAGTCAATTCCTTAAAATCTCTCTCTCTCTTTCTCTCTCTCTCTCTCTCTCTCTAGTTAGATACACAGATAGATGATACCTATAGATAACATATATATTAATTTTAATACTGTATTTTAATTTATAAATTTAATAAGATGTAAGAAACAGTTAAATTAATTTTAATAATATATTTTACTTAACAGAAAATACCCTACTATTATTTCCACATGTCATCCATATAAACACATATGAATGAGGTATAGATATAGATATATATGCATAGGTACATATGTATATATAGATATCTTGTCTATGTAAGATATATATACCTTGTATATGTATATATTTATTCTGTTTCTCTGGAGAACCCTGACTAATACAGGGGATGGGAAATTCTACATCTCCTACAAGCTCCTGGGAGATGCCAATCCCACTGGTCTGTGAACCAAACTCTGGGCAAAGTCATAGATAAAGATGTCTGCAAATAGGAGTGCCATCACACGAAAAGCCAGGGCAAATCTTAAAGTTGCCCAATGGACTTTGAGAGGCTAGGTTTGGCTGGAGCTATTCTGCTTGCTGTGTTCTTTCCAGTAATGAACTTCTGCCCGATCGTCTGAATCCAACAATTTATCCAAGCCAGTGAGCCACTGGAGTCTCCAAGAACATACCCTGCCCACTTTCAATCTCGGGGTTTGCAGTTGTATAAACACAGCTTTTCCCACACACTCTTAAGTCAAGCAGATGCGGTGGTCCCCACTGCCAAACAGCTGGGTGGAAGCTGCAGAAAGACATCAGAGTCGGTGCAAAAGTTTTCCAGCGGTCCAAACATCTGGCATCCCACAAACACCAACGCAGGCCTCCACAGCCCCCTTGCCTTCCCTGACACCTCTCGAATGGCAGCGCGAGCTGGGCGTCAGTAGGAGGGCTCGACAAAAATAATGAGAGAGAATTCTCAGCCGTTGCAAATGCGGATGGGGCAAACAGTTGGTCCGAAGTGCGCAGAAGACATGGCAAACCCAGACAGAAAAGGAAGAGGCTGGTGGGGAAGGGGAGAGTCTTCCTCTCTGAGAGTCCGACTGTGTGAAGGCAGTGGCAGTCAAGTTCAAGTGGAAGGTGCTGCTCCAGACAGCTCCAGACCTCACTCCGCCAGGGCACAGGGTACAGGAACCTGGGGCCAGTCAGCACTGGCCAGTAAAAATAGAACACAAGTCACATAGATTAACTTCGATTTTCTAGTAGTCGCATTAAAAAAGTCAAAAGAAACAGGTAAACTAATTTTAATGATAAACTCTAACAGAAAATATCCTAAATATTGCTATTTCAACAGGTCATCTATATAAAGACGGATGAATGGGATATTTTATGTTTACAGGCAGACATTTTATCGCACTTGACTTATTGTGCTTTGCAGATACTGCGTTGTTTACAAATTGAATGTTTGTGGCAACCCTGTGTCAAGCAAGTCTATCAGTGCAATTTTTCCAACACTTCGTGTCTCTGTCACATTTTGGTAATTCTCGCAATATTTCAAAGTTTTTCATTATCATTATATTTCTTGTGGTGATCTGTGATCAGGGATCTTTGCTGTTACTGTTCTCTCTCACTGAAGGTTTACACGATGTTTAGTACTTTTTAGCAATAAACAATTTTTAAATTAAGGCTATGTACATTGTTTTCTTCAGACATAATGCTATTGCACACTTAATAGACTACAGTATAGTGTAAACATAACATATTTTGTTTTTGTCTTTAAGGGTTTGTCTATTTTATTTATTTATTTTTTATTGAAGTATGGATTTACAATGTTGTGTTAGTTTCTGGTGTATAGCAAAGTGATTCAGTTTTATATATACATGTATCTATTATTTTTCAAATTCTTTTTCCATTTAGGTTATTACAGAATATTGAGGAGAGTTCCCTGTGCTATACAGTAGGTCCTTGTTGTTTATCTATTTTATATATAGTGGTGTGCACCTGCTATTCCCAAACTCCTATTTTATCTCTTCACCCCCCAACATCCCCTTTGGTAACCATAAGTTTGCTTTCTATGTCTGTGAGTCTGTTTCTGTTTCATAGATAAGTTCATTTGTGTCATATTTTAGATTCCACATATAAGTGATATCATATGGTATTTGTCTTTGTCTGACTTACTTCACTTAGTATGATAATCTCTAGGTCCATCCATGTTGCCACCAATGGCATTATTTCATTCTTTTTTTATGGCTGAGTAGTATTCCATTGTATACATGTACCCCACCTTCTTTATCCTTTCCTCTCTTGATGGACATTTAGGTTGTTTCCATGTCTTGGCTATTGTAAATAGTGCTGTTATGAAGATTGGGGTGCGGTGTATCTTTTTGAATTAGAGTTTTCTCCGGATATATGCCCAGGAGTGGGATTACTGGATTGTACGATAGCTCTATTTTTAGTTTTTTAAGGAAACTCCATACTTAAACATAGCTTTTATATCCACTGGGAAACCAAAGAATTTGTGTGACTCACTTTATTGCAATGGTCTGGAACCAAACCTGCAATATCTCCAAGGTATGCCTGTACTTTTTTTGCACTAACTCTTTGAAATCTGTTACACTGACAGCACATCTCGATGGGGACAAGCCACATTTCAAGTGTTCCTTGGGCACATGTGGCTGGGGGCCACCATACTGGACAGTGCAGTCTGGACCCTCAATGACCAGCACCAAGCGAGAGCAGACCTTCAAGTTGGTATTAGCTGCCTGTCCTGCACCCTCCCCCCAACATAGAAAAACAAATAAGAAGAAAAATGAGAAAAAATAATCTCTGGATAATTAAAGATGCCAGGCAAATCGTGTCAGGTTAACGCTCACAGAGAAGTGAATAATAACACTGGTTCCACTCAAGCAAGCACCAAATAAGCAAACATTCTTTAAATAAACAGAAATCGAGTATATTTCAGGAATGGATTTACTCTGTGGGTCACAGAGGAGGTTAAACAAAAATTTGTTTTAAAAACGTCTCCCAAAGGACGCCCTGTGCTGTGCTCCCAACACACGTTGTTGGGAGAAGGGGAGGCTCCTGGGGGTGGGAGCCAGGCCAGCTGGAGGGCTGAGAAATCGGGTTTGGGTGGATAACAGGGCCTCCAGACACCTCTGTCTGCCATGGCCATTCCCAGCTCTCGGAGTCAAGTGCCAACATCATGTGCAGATCTGCAGGGAGAGTGAAACTCCCACTTGGGAGAAACTTAAGGAGACATTTTCGGTCAGGGACTTTCAGCAGATGCTGTGCAAATCTGCAGGGTGCAAATTGGAAGGGGGCTGAATCCCACACATTTGAGTTGTTTATTCATTCACTTAGTTCCTCACTTGCTTCTTTCTTTCTTTCTTCCTTTCTTTTTCCTTCCTCCCTTCCCTTCTTCCTTCCTTTCTTCCTTCCTTCCTCCCTCCCTCCCTCCCTCCTTTCTCTCTTTCTCCCTTTCTTTCTTTCTCTTTCTCACTTTCTCCCTCTCTCTTTCTCCCTTCCTTTCTTCCTTCCTTCCTCTCTCTCTTTCTCTCTTTCTCTCTCTTCTTTCTTCCTTCCTTCCTTTCTTTCTTTCTTTCTTTCTTTTTCTTTCTTTCTTTCTTTCTTTCTTTCTTTCTTTCTTTCTTTCTTTCTTCCTTCCTTCCTTTCTTTCTCTTTCTTTCTTTCTTTCTCTTTCTTTCTTTCTTCTTTCTTTCTTTCTTTCTTTCTTTTTCTTTCTTTCTTTCTTTCTTTCTTTCTTTCTTTCTTTCTTTCTTTCTTTCTTTCTTTCTTTCTTTCTTTCTTTCTTTCTTTCTCTCTTTCTTTCTTTCTTTCTTTCCTCTTCTTTCTTTCTTTCTTTCCTCTTCTTTCTTTCTTCTCTCTCTCTCACATTGCCTCAGGTTGGGTCCCCTGGGAAGCACACAGCAGGTTTCATATGGAGTATCTTACAATCAACTGTGATGCAGTCTAGTGGAGCCCTCAGCCCTCCCTGGGGAAGTTCTGAACATGGGATGAGCCTTCAGAGCTCTCCTGAGCCAGGTGAAGAGGGCCAGGCCTCATAACCCCAGGCTGACCAATCATCAGATGTGGGCTGCCCTGGGAAGGGGGTAGGATGGAAGCAAGGTGGCTTTCTTCCGCTGAGAGCTGAGTGCTGTCTGCTGGCAGCACTGCCAGTGTCTGGGGTGAAAGGTCCTTTCTTATTCTTGAAGGGCCATGTGAATGGTGCATCTCAGTACCTACCCCACACTCCCTTAACCACGGTCACTCATTTATGCACTTGTGTCTCTGACACTTAATGACTCACTCATTCATTCACCCATTCAGTCATTTTTTTCATTCATTTATGTAATGTATACATGTCTGTTCTCTGCTTAGAACCTTCCGGGGGCTTCCCTTGGCACTTCAAGGCTTTCCTGACCTGAGCCCTGGCCCCTCTGAGCCTTGTTTGGGTAAGATCCTCACCCTCGCTCACTGTGCTGTGACCAAGCTTTTTGAACACCAAGCTCTTTCCTGGTTCAGTTACCATTGCACCTATTTTTGTCTCTGTTTTAGACCCCGCTTCCCGGGACCTTTGCAAACTGGCTCCCTTTCATCATCCAGGTCGCAGCTTGGAGCTGCCCTCCTCAGAGGAGCATTTGCAAATCATCTTGTCTACAGTTGTTCACCCCCTACCTCTCCTCTCCCCCTCTAGCCCTCTTCTCTGGTTTTTTTTTTTTTTTTTTTTTGAGATGATCTATCACTGTCTGAAATTACCTTGTTTGTTTACTTATTTGCTCATGCTTTCTTCCTTCTCCACTGGAATGTAAGTTTCGTGAAGGTGGGTTCTTGTCTGAGTATTTGTCCTTAGTTGCTCAAATACTTGTAGAAGGAACAAGTGAATGACTCAGCAATTTGCTTACTAATTAAATTCATTCATTCATTATACATATGTTGACTCTCTTATTCATGTATTAATTTGCCCATTCCTTCATTTACTCAGTAAGCATTTTTATATCTATAAATATGCATTATAATTTTATTTGTTTAAATATGTAATATATTTATATAAATATATAATATACATATAATGTATATGTATATTATACACATATACACTATAATAAATATGCATTATATAAATATGTAATAGATACATTTATATAAATATGTAATATCTCACTTTTACTACGAACTCAATAAAGATACTCTTAGCAAGTTTATTGAAAACAGTAAAAACAAAATTATATGAAAAAGCAAACAAACTAGAGTAACCTTGATCTTGTCCAACTCTAGGGGACGGCAGATGAAGTTACTGTGCATCGTGATAGAGCCCTTTGCAAATGACACTTTGTTATGACTTTGTGACAGTGTAACAAGGAACAAGGCCAATAGGTCCATGAGAAGCAGTGAAGAAGCAAGTTTGATAAAAAGGCATGTACAGTATGAGTGTAGCTATGTCAAATATATCTGCTCTCTGGGGGAGACGAGAAGGGTAAGAGTAAATGGAATTAATCTCGGTTAGTGAGATGTGGGGAATTTTTATTTTGTCCAAGTATTCCTTTGATAGTATATCACATTTCTCAGCATGGAAAAGATGTTTAGAATCGTATGGTCCTCAAGGCAAGACACAATGCAGAATCCTGAGACCTGGTAAGAAGTATAGTCAGCTGTTTTTATCTGGGGGTTCTGAATCCATAGATTCAATACTGTGGATGGAAAATATTCCAAAAAATACAATCCAGAAAATCCCAAAAAGCAAAACTTGAATTGGCTGCATTGGCAACTATTTACACAGCATTTACGTTGGACTTCCAATTATTTACATAGCATTTACATTGTATTAGGTATTATGAGTAATCTAGAGATGACTAAAGTATACTGGAAGTAATATCTTGTGTGTGTGTATGTGTGTGTGTGTGTGTGTGTGTGTGTGTGTGTATGTGTTAGAATAATGGCTCCAGAACCTGTGAATATGTTACCTTATATGGCAAAGGGGACAATGCTGATGTGATTAACTGAAGGTTCTTGAGATGGATTGATTACCCTGGATCCTCTGGGTTGGTCCAATGGAATCACAAAGGTCCTTATAGGATGGAGGCAGGAGGGTCAGAGTTAAAGATGTGACAACAGAAGCAGAGGTTGGAGAGATGAAGGGCTACCCAATCAAGGAATGCAGGCAGCCTCTAGAAGCTGGAAAAGGCAAGAGAACAGCTTCTCCCCTAAAGCCTCCAGAAGGACACCAACCCATTTCAGACTTCTGATCTTCAGAACCGTAAGCAAATAAATGTGTGTTGTTTTAAGTCTCTAAGTTTGGGTAATTTTTTTCAGTGACAGTAGAAAAACTAATACAGTGGATAAGTTGAAGCTGAGAAAGATCAAAAAAAACTTGTCCAAGGTCAGTGGCACAGTTAGGATTGATTCAGAGTTCATAAAATTTAACCTGTTGCTCGCTACTGCCACCTATCTATGGAGTATAAGTGAAGCTGGAATTCTTTGCTATGATTATCCACAATGTTCTAGATATCTGCGGGTAGCCAGCCGCTGCGTGAATTTTTGGAGTTTAATTCTAAGGATTGGGCGTCCCCACTTAAATGTCCCTTCCTCCTTCCTTTCTTATCCCTTTTCTTCTTCTTCCCTCCTTTCCTTCCTTGTTCCTCCCTTATATTTATTGAGCACCTGCTATGTGCCAAGCTCTCTCCCAGACTCTGAGAATACACTGGAAATGAGATAAACCAGGAGGCTGTCCTTGGGAACCTCATGCTGAAATTTTGCCCAGATTCTGCAAATATCTTGAATTTGGTGGCTAATTTGTGCTACAGAAGTCCACCTTCTGCTTTAGTCCCATGACAGAGGTGGGGAGGCACTAAAGGGATAAAAGTATGGTCTTTTCTTCAACCAAGTCCTACTCCTCCAGGGGGATCTCAGAGAATAATGAAACTGTGCTTCAAGGCCACAAGAGGGGAAAGATCTGGATTTTCCCCTTCTGAGCCCCTCTGCCTCCCAGTGTATCTGGGGAGGGGGAGGGCTCTGTCTCCCTGGAATTTAGGGAGGATCCCAGGTTCGTGTGCTCAGAATGTCTGAAGGGACACAAACCAGGAAGGAACAGAAGTAGGTCCTGTGTGTCGGGAAGTGAAACAACACAACTGCAGAGTAGCATGGGAGAACCAACACTGGTGGCATTTGAGTTCTACCTCCGCCTCTCACTCACTCCCCATGTGACCTTGGGCTGGCCAGTGCACCACCCTGGGCCTCAGTCTCCTTATCTGGTCAATGGGAATAATGATATTACTTGTCTCCTCTGTCCCAGGGTCAGGGATACAAATGAGGAAATATGTGTAAGGGAGCCCCACGCAGTGATAGATAATGGATGCTTGTGCAACCTGGGATGAAACGTGAGCAAACACATGTAAACGTTTACAGCATATTGCAGTTATACTGATGATGTGGGTAAAGATCATTCTCTACCGTAAATAGCTGTAGATATTGGTATGTGGAGCTCTGGTTCCTTATCAGATTGTGCCCACCTGTACACACACACACAGACACACACACACACACATACATGTGATGCAGTGGAAAAAAATGATACAGTACAAGGAAGTGTAAGACCCCAGTTCAGGTTCTGATTCTCTCCTGACCCCGTGTTCCCCTCAGTAAAACCATCAGTGGTCACAAATAGGGCTATGTGCCCTTCTGACTGCAGATGTGTTGTTTGGGTCAGAGTGTTGAAAAAAAAAGTTTTAAATAGTTGCCTACATTTTTAAAAAGTAGAGATTGTGCCTTAAGAAAAAGTAGGTTTCTGGAGTCTCTTGAGACTCCTGAGGTCTGGCAACTCTGGGCCTGCATCCCCCGTGGCCACACCTGTCTGGTGCTGAGTGGCAGCTGCCCCTCTTCAGCTCCAGAGTGTTCTTGCTACGAACCACAGTCCCCACCACTCCCATATGTGCACACCCTGCCAGCTGCTCTGCTTTACCAGCAGTCACCTGCCTGGTCCTGCGGTGACTGTGCCTGCCAGCCCCACGTTAGGAATGTTTTGTTTCCCAGCAGCAGGCTTCGGGCACAGGGCAAACAGAGATCTACTGGGAGAGATAAAGTGGTTATAATTCTAGATTAAAAGTGGCAAGTAACGCCAGAAAAATTCCACTCTCTTCCACGAGTTGGAAACAGATCTCTTAGAAGACAGGTCTTTCTTCTATCTGAAGGCCCTTCCTTCACTTAGGCCTCAGTTTCCCTATCTGTAAAAGAAGGTGCTGGAACTAGATGATCTCCAAGGCTTTTCCAATTCTTTTGTTCTTTGGTGTGCTCTCTTTCTCTCTCTGTCTCCGTCCTCTCTCATACAAATATATGTTACTGAATGCAGGTTCGTGTCCCCGACGCACAGTGAGGCCGAACACCCTGAAATGTCAGAGTTTGGAGCAGAGAAAGGTTTATTGCAGGGCCGTGCAAGGAGACAGGTGGCTCATGCCCCCAAACCCTGAACTCCCCAAGGGGTTTCAGCAAAGCATTTTTAAAGGCAAGGTGAGGGAGGGGTGTGGTTTGCTGTTGCAGATTTCTTGGTTTTGGAATCCTTTGTTCTTGCAGCCATCCACACAGGTCAGGTCACATATTCCTGTAAACCTCCAACAAGACAAGTGTTATTCTCTGTTCTGCAACTTTTTATCTCTATATGAATGGAAAAGTGTTATACCCTTAAAGGTCAGAGCCTTGAGGGTGGGCTATCCTGTATATTTCAGGCTATATGCAACATTCTTACACGGAAGCAAAAGTAATGGAAAACAAAGGTTAAAGTAAAAGAAACAGATTTCATACGGAGTCAGATTTGTTCTTCCCTAGTACATCTACATGCGAGTGCACACAATATGTTGTATTCTTACACACAGACACATTGACACATCTTACTGAACATGTTTTTCCGTCTACCAGTTGGACTGCGCTCCTGACATCACTCCTGCAGGTCTCCTTCGTGACTAAATCCAGCCATTAAGCTTCAATGAGTTATGTGCTGGCATTGTGTCAGGGCAGGGAGCAGGATTAGTCACCTAATCTCCTCTTTTATTGGTGTTCTCTCCCGGCAGCAGACAACAACACAGACTGTTAGAGGCAGGTACCCAGAGCTCAGCTGGAGAGTGCTAAGATCCCGCCCACTGATAGCAGGAGGAGGGGAGCAACCCAAGCTTTGTTCTCATCTCTGGCTGAGCTCGAGAACTGCAGGAAAGAGGTCTCAGGGATCCTCGTAATGGTTAAATCAAGGTCAGGTTCTAGTCTGGTCCTTTGCGGGGCTCCTGACCTAGGACAAGCCCTTTCCATTAGGCAATCACTCACCTCCTGTAAAGAATGCCACCTCATCTCCAACTCAGAATGCTCTAGGACTCCTCACAAAGAATGGAAGTTGGCATTCCAAATAATTTCGTGTTCTGCTTTGCCACTCTCTTTTTGGGCCTCTTAGAATTGGAGGGATTTCTTTGTGAGAGTCTGGGCATTATTGAAAAAGGCAGAGATGACAAATCAGAGTTATAATATAATTATGTTATTCATAAAATAATGAGTAGTTTGTTTCAAAAATATTAAGTGTGGTCCCAAAATGGGGCACAAATTTAAAGCTGTAAAGTGAACATGTTTTTCTCACAGGCCAATGTGATGGATGTATATTGCCTTGTTCACCGATAAATCTGAATTGAGGCCCTCAGTGAATGAGCGGCCTGGGTGTAAAGACCACCTAAGCCTGGCCTGAGACAGGCCAGGACTTCACTACCTTGACCTGGGAACCGATTTGAGGAAATTCCCTGCGAAATGGCTTCCAGGTGATAATGACCTTCATTTTGAAGTGGTTTCATTCAGACTTAGAGCGGGTGGTATCAGGCCAGGACCCATGTGCTTATGTTGAGGTCAGTCTGCTCCTCTCACTGCTTTATGAAAATCCAAGTCCTCCTGGGAAGGGCTGCAGAAAATCAGTCACCTTCTAGAGTGAATTAGTTCATCAGACTTGCTGAAATGTGGCCATAGCTTGAGAGAGGTTCTTCATGAAGCAAACCCAGGGCACGAGACACTGAACAGTGAGGCCTGGCTCGGTTGGGTGGGGAAAAAAACACAGACTCAGGGGCTAAAATCTGGAATCTCATTCTCCCTCTAACTAACTGTTAGCCCCGGAATGGTGGGCAGACCACTTCACCTCTCTTTCTTCATGAGCAAAAGTGGAAATAAGGTACTTCTCAAAGGGTGGCAAGCCAATGAACTATTCCAGGCGCTGGGTTTACAAGAGAAATAGGCCTCCACTCTCACAGGATGGGGAGGCAGATGATAGAGAAGTAAATTATTTACACTAAATGGTGGCACTTGCAATCAAGATACTAAAATCAAGTATTTGGATATGACGGGAAGTGGAATAGCAACTTAACCCAGCGGCAAGGAAATTTCTCTTTGAAGAAAGGATGCTTGAGCCAAAGGAGGAAAGAAAGGGCCTTCCTATAAATATATATGGAATGAATGTTCTAGCACAAGGAGCTGCACGTGCGAAGGCTCTGAGTGGAAATGTGGGTGGCGTGAGAAACTGCAAGGAGCTATGTGAGTGAGGGGGCAGATGGGATTGGTGGGCGGAGCTGGCATCTTACAGGGCCTCATCAGCCATGCTAAGGAATTTGCATTTTATTCTGGGAAGCTGCTGGAGTGTTTCTAATATACATAAAAGCATGTTTAATATGAAGAAAGGGTTTTGTAAACTCAACAGTACAAAGGCAAAGTATTATTAGTATCACATGTGTGAATAACAACTTTCCATTGTAGTTAAAACTATTACACGGGCAGCTTGATCCTTTGGTTCCCTCAGTGAGAATTCGCAGTGCCAGGATCCTGAGGCATTAGGTGTGAGAGGGCTCCAGGGTCACCTCTCTGGTCACCTCTTAGGCCACGGGGCTGCTCGAAGAGAGGGGCCTGTCCAGAGCCTAAGCACCAGCTCCAGGCTGGACATGGCCCTTCCTGCTGCCCTGGTTTCCTCACCTGGGGGTGGGAAGGGGCAGAGGTGTGCAGTGACCGGGCTTCATGCCTCACAGGGACACTGCCAGCTTCAGTGAACACCTAGCAAGACCTCTGAGCTCCTGGGTCATCACACTCGTGTTACCCCAGAAGGAGAACCCGAATCTCCTTTGGGGAGTTTTTGCTCACATTTTATTTTTCTCTGACTCCCCTCAACAAGCTTCAGTGCCTTCCAGGTATATTCTGAACTCACCGTACATTTATCATAGTTTGCGATTCTCCATTTTTTCTTTTAACGGGCTGAAGAGCTCCTGACTTCCCCACCTCAACGCTAGCTTCTTGAGTCTAAGGACCATGCTTGAGCGTGCCTATCTTTGCAATCCACTGGGACAGGCTAGATTAGCCTGCAATAACGTACAACTCCCAGTCCCAGTGATTTAAAGCAATAAAGGTTTCTCTAGTCCTTGAGCTGCACGGCCACCACAGGTGGGCATGGGCTCTGCTCAGGGTGATCATTCAGGCGCCCAGGCTGATGGATGTTTCTTCATCTCAGGGGGCTTCTCAGCTCAGGCTTCAGGGCTCCCTGCAGGAGGGGTGGAGTCTTGAGACTGGCAGTAACGCTGTGGACTAGATGTGACACGTCTGCTCACTTCTTACTAGCCAGGACCAGTTACCTGTCCGTGCCAAACTTCAGGGGCTGGTGACGGTAATGTCTCCCACACCCTGATAGCCAGCACCCATATATGGCCAGGCCATTCAAGATGGCTGCTGTCTTGCTCTTTGTACATCCCCTGCCCAGCCAGGTCCTGCTTCACTCACATGACTATCCAGTCCTCTAAGTTATAAGGTTTAATTAGTCCCCGATCACTGATGAGTCCACTTGACATCAATCTCCCCTATAAATGGTAGCCTCCTTCCCCCGAGTAGCAAATACTGCTGCCACGTCCTGGGGTGTCGCTCCAGGACCCTTTGTGTAAGATCCCCTGTCCGATAAACCACTGATGTCTCTGTCACTGCCTCCGGGCTCTTTCTTTGTTCTCGAGGCCGTGCAACTACAAAACTTGCCAGCCTGCGGGGTACAGCCCAACAGCCCAGTACCCAGGCACTCAGTAAATAATCTTGGAAGTGTGGCAAAATGGTCCAAGCTCATATGACTGACTGTCGGTTTCTTTTGGGGGGCAGTTTGGGGAGGTGAGAGCTGTGGATTCTCCCCTCCATCCTCACAGCTTCACTGCTGGATTGTATGGTATAATGGAAACAAGTCTCAGGTTGAGTTTTGTTACATGAACATCATTTCTTAGCGAGTAAGGGGAAAAATGTCACCTAACTACAGATGCACGTGAGAATCAGTTCCTATAAAAATAGTGAGGTCTTGATTCTCTGTCCTTAGTGTCCTGACAGGTACATTTCAGGACAGACTCACTCCATCCTGGGTGCTGCACACCGTGCTGGCATATTTTAGCCAATCATCCAGTGGAGCCAGGAAACAGAGACCATACTTAAAAGAAGAAGCACTGGACAGAGAGAACTGCTGTGCCTGTGAGTCTGCCAACCCACCACACTTCTTGAGCAGTGTTTCACTAAAGGAAAATGACCCTTAATATCCTATATCCTATACAACCAACCATCTGGTGCAGATTTACATCAGAATATTTGAGGTGCCTGTGGAGCCTCGACTCCTGATGAAGGTCCTTTGAATGTTAACTATCTTCCCCTGGCTGTAGACACAATTAACTCATATATAACGATAGACAAAAATCTAGTACATCCATACAATGGAACGCTATTCAGGAATCAAAGAGAATCGGCTGTGGCTGCAGGCAAAGGCATGGCTGAATCTCAGAAACATTACTCTGAGTGAAAAAAGCCAGATACAAGAGACCACTCCATTAATATGGGTGTCCAGAAAAAAACAAACCTATAGAGATAGAAGGCAAAATTGGGGTTGCCTGGGGTGGGCATGAGGGACTAACAGTAAATATGCATGAGGGATATTATTGGGGTGAGGAAAATGTCCTATAACTGATTTATGGTGGTAGGGCACAAGTTTGGAGATTTACTAGAACATCATTGGATTGTACACTGGGGATGAGTGAATTACATGGTATGTAAAATGACCTTCAGTAAAGTTATTTAAAAAGTAAAAATGATCACCTTACATATAAACTCATCACACTGCTTATAGCGCATTTAAAATCAAGGTATAGACGATATAACACAAAGAAATGAGGTTTCTTTCCTAAGGAGTTTTCAACACCTCCAACTACCTGCTCGTGCTTTTGAAAGAACAACTTCATTCCGTGGATACCAAAGGGGTTTCCTAGGGTTCTCCTTGAAAAGCCTCCAAACACATCTCTGGAAAACACAGTCATTTACAGTGAGAATTCGCATAAGCCACCCCCTCCTCCTGTACACACACAGGCAATAGGGAAGGGGTTAGAAGGCCAAAAAAAAAAAAAATTTTTTTTACCTTGGAAGACCAGCTTCATTTCCCTCATCTGTGAAATGGGGATCATCTGAACTCCTTGCGGGGCCCGGCATCTGGGCCATAGCTGCTCATGGCAGATGTTGTTATGGCCCAGAAACGGCCTTGTTTCTCTATTAATGATGGGGTCTGATCTTCAGCCCATGCTCTGGGCTGCACAGAGGGGATACAGCAGTGCTTCTCAAACTGGAGGAGGGCGTGCTAAAATGCAGAGTCTGACCCCAGATGTCCCAAGTGGTGCTTCAAGTACGTGGCTGCACCTGAAGTTACAAGAACTACCCATCTTCACTTGGCAAGGACTTCAAATCTCCTGTCACCTCTGAATCGCCCTCCCCCCTCCCCCTCCCCCAATCTGGCCAACCTTCAGAATTACTGGGGAAGCACAGACACCTGGCTTTACCAATAGGCCTCCCAAATCAGTTATCTCAGGGATAGGACCCTACTTCTGAGTAGGGTAGGACAGAATCCCAGATCTCAAAGCTTCTGTGGGGCTGGGGAATCACTGGTAAGAGAACCCTGCAGGAGCTGAGGAAACACATCGGATCAGGAGACGGGATATCTGGCTTCTAATCCCTTCTCTGCCACCCTGTGAACTTGGTGGGGTCATTTCCCCTCTCCGGGCCTCAGTTTCTCCATCTTCACAGAAGGAGGTGATGGAAGGCGCCCACCTCCTACCCTGCACTCCTGTTCTCTGGCTCCGTGAGCCCCAGCTTTCCTGGCCCGTTCCCCATTTCCAATTGGCCTTGGCATTTCTGCGACTCAGGGGGCAGGCCCAGCAGGCGGGAGGCGGGGAACGGAGGGTGGAGTGCCAGCTTTTCCGCCCTGATCCTGCCACCGGAGCCGGGTGCCCAGCTCGAGCTATTGTACTCATGGGAGGTCTTAGCTGGTGAGGCCGCCAGCCCGACTGCTGAGGCGCCAGGGCTGTTTCATTATTTCATCAAAGTTCATTATGCTGGGGAGGAGACCAGTAATAAAACATGATTACAAGAGTCTCCAATGAGCACTTAAAGACATAATTCGGGGTGTACATTCTGCTGCATCCCTGTTTGTGGTCACATAACGCACGGAGACTTGCACCTCTGATACACGCCAGTCTCCGTGTTAATCTAAGTGAAACGAACACCCAAAGAACTTGATTCACTTTGTCTCGGGACTGAGTTGGTGGTTTCCTTTGGAGGCCTGATGTGCCATGTTTGAAAACACACAGTTAACTGTGTGTGTAAAACGCAGGTACAGTGACACAGGTGACGCAGAGAGACCGAGTTGCAGCCAAGCATATCAGATGTTACTGGCAAAACGTTTGGGGAGAGGTGGCTTTCCTTTCTTTCTTTCTTTCCCCTCACTGCCCCTCCCCACTCCCGCCTCTCTTCTTCATGAAATAGCAGCTGGTGATGAGTGCTGGGAAGGTAATAGATGATACTTCATGTGCCAGAGCTAACAAAAAGAGATCTGTCTTGTGCCCTGCCCCATGCCATCTGGGCCAGCATTGTCATCTGAGAATAAGATCCTGATTAACATTGACCGGTGGGTTTGAGCCCGGTTGTTCAGGATGTGGGTTGGAGAACAAGAAGGCAGGACAGAGTGTGGTGCACTCTTGTCTATGTTGGGTAGAATTCTCCTGGGCTGTGGCCGCGAGGGCCCTGACACATCACGTCTCTCCCTGGGTCTCAGGCTTGGCCTCTGAGGGCTGCCCCTGGGCTAGGGGCGCTCTGCCTTCACCCCTGACTCCCTGGGTGCCTTGAGGCGAGGCCCTTCTCTGTGGCCCATGGCTTCCAATCCCTGTAAAATGGAAAGGTTGGGTTAGGCAGTGCCACACGTATTTGCCTACTCTTCGGAATCATCTGAGAAACTTGTTACAAACCAAGTTCCTCAACCCTACACAAAGGATACCAGATCAGACTCTTCCCCAGAGAGTCCAGGGAATAAGTGTCAATAAATCTTCCTGGTGACCCGCGACATTTTTAACTTAAATGTTTTGGATATGTAAGACACATCATTGAGTCACCGATAATTGACATGGTATAAATGGGTGGTAATAGAGAGTTTCCATCCACTGTGTCCCCCCGTCACTTGCCTCCTGCTCCCATCACCACCAAAGTTAATGGTTCTCTGTGTGTATATGTGTGTGCATTCTTCTAGAGAAATCTGTGATGTACAAGCCAGTATGTGTATATGTATATGTTATATTCTTTATCCTCTCCTATTTTTTACATAAATAATCCTCTCTTCTTTTTTTTACATAAATGATAGCACACTATATGCTGTTCCGTATCTTCCTTTGTTTTCATTTAATACATCTTGGACATCTTTTTATATCAGTTAATAAAGGCAGTAATGTGCTGGAGCCAACAGGGATGGATCTCTTCTCAAGCCCAATTTCAATAACCCCATGTCAGCAGAAGCTTGAAATTGGCCATGGTGGTATTTACCCCATGGACGAATGCTACAATCTGGTTACCCCCCAGTCTCCACTCCCAGTTGGAGAACTGGTTGTTATACCTTTACCAGTGCACCGCTGGATAAAGTCCAGCCTCCTTTTTTTAAATGGCTGCATAGTAATCTACTGTATAGATGAACTATAGCATATTTAATCCGTCCCCTGTTGATGGACATCTAGGTTGCTTCTAATCTGCCAATGTAACCAATGCTGAAGTAAGTAACTTCGTACATACATGATTAGGAAACATTTCTAGAAGTGGCCTGAGTCAAAAGTTTGCACCTGTGCCATTTGAGTGGGCGTTGTCATATTGCCTCTGAGAGGTCGTAGCAGTGTGCACACCACCGGCTGTAGATGAGAGCAATGCTTTCTTCACACCCTCCAGGTCATCGCCTTTAAATATCTCCACCTCAGGTTAATGCACATTTCTTCAGGATGAATGAAAGCTGAGCATCTGTTCACATATTTAAGAGCCATTTGTGGCTCCTTTTCTGTGCCCCTTTGAGCATTTTGATCAGGGAAATTTGGAAAGACCAGCCTAGTCTAATCTTTTTTTTACACATGGGGACCCAAAGGCGTAGAGTTGACCAAGACTCCACAATGAATATTGGCAACAAAGACATTAAAATTAGGAGTTGTGGTCCCTTAACATCTAATGGGGCGCTCACAATAAGCCAGGCAACATTCCAGTGGACATGTAATTACAAATTGTATCAAGTTTACGAAATAAACAGAGGTGCATACTGGTGGCCCACAGGCTGTGCCTATCCTACAGACATTGTCTATTTTGGCTTACACAGTGTTGTTGTTGTTGTTTTAATTTTAATTTAAAATAGTTGCCAAACTTTAAAACAAAAAGATTTGACATATGAATTCTTGTTCATG